>NW_021636573.1:0-600000 GCF_004799145.2 Neltuma alba | reverse complement strand
CCACTGGAGATATATTCTATATATTCATGATACTCGTTCGGTCCTTAATATAGAACTCAATTGTTAAGTTAGTTTTGATCTTAAGGGAGTGTTTGGCATTCTGAAAACCGCAGTTTCAAAAGTAATTTTCCGCAAAACGAGGTAACCTCCTCCACATATTTACTTCGTAATCCGTAAAAACACTTTTGAAACCATGGTTTGGTTTCTATCCAAATACCCCCTAAATATAAGACCCATTTCTCATATTTATCAATTTTCTCCAAATTACCCCTATGGATACTTCCTCAATCATAATCAAGTAGAAGAGGGAGATGGGGTATTAAGAAAGATGATTCTGGTGTTTTAAGAAAAACGTGTCACATTTCTTATAATTAACTAACTTATCTAACTTCCTTAATCTAATCAAATTAGTTAAATGGGTCTTATATTAAGGACCGGAAGAGCATAAAATATCATACATTTAATTTTATGCGCCTTTTGAATAATGAATCAGTTTGGATATTAGGAATATCTTTTAACCACTTATAAAATATAGTTGAGTTAAATAAGATATCTTGGATTCAGATAAGATCAATTCAAATAGGATCCTTTTATTTATTCTAAACTAATTTAATTGATATTAAACTAAATACTCTTTAATGTAATATTTAATTAATCAAGAACACTCAATGAAATTATTAACCCTATGTTTGCAATGAATAGAATAGAGAGGAGGGAAAGAAAAATTTTAATGAGTTTAATTTTTAAAAAATTGAAGAAGTAGGATTATAAAATTTTAATAAAAAGAAGATAATTAATCCTATTATTTTAATTTTCTAAATCAAACTCATTAAAAATTTTCCTTCTTTCTCCTCTATCTGTCCAAATATTTGATTATCGACCATACTTGATGAGATAAGGCTTACTGTTATTGTTATTATTTCAGCCAAATAGTCTTATTAAATATTTTAGCTTATCAAGAACGAATCTGAAATCCATCACATTGTCATACATTATATTGGATTAAGATTTATCTATTGAAGCATTTTTTTTTTCAAGTATATCCAACAACCTAAAATATACTAAAGAATATTTTAGAACGCTTGATGCACGTTTATTTTAATGGACTTTTTGATGAGTTAAAGACAATGTTAAAATTGCTCATGAAAAAAATACTTTAAATACACAATTGCTCCTGAAAAATTACTTCAAGAACAAAATTGTTATCATAAAATATTCAAAGGTACCAAACACACATGAAAAAAATACTTCAAAATGTTGAATTAATCACAAAATACTTTAGGATAATAGACATATCTTAAAAAAAATACTTCAATCTATTTAGAGAGAGAGAATGATAAGTGATTCTCATGTACATCTCTTCACACTTCTTTATCACATCCATTCTGTAATTACAAAAAGATACAAGTAACTTTAAAGTTGAAGACAAGAGCAAGGGAGTGTTTGGTGACTCCCAAAAACACTTAAAAAAGTGTTTTCACATAAATCAAAATAAAATTTTTCTCACATACTTATTTCATATATTGTAAAATCACTTTTACCAAATTAATCCAAACACCCTCTTAATCATAACTTGAAGTGAGAGAGAGCAGAATAGCCATCAAGTCCCTTGTTATCATAGTAAGCAATGAAGTCTTGGAGTGAAGTATGGCTATAGAGAGGAGGCTTATGTGGTGATAATAATTCCTTGATAGGCCCATAAGTCCTTGTTGTTGGATGGGTATGAAGAGTGAAAAAGCATGCAACTGAGACTCTTGGCCCTTCCACATTTGCCAAAACTCGATGTTCAACACTCTTCAATCTGTCATTCGACATAAGCTGCGACATTTATAAAGCTCTTTAAATAATCTCAGATAGAAGTTCACTCTCACTCAAACTTTATGGTTTCCATTGGGTTTATAAAGTTAACATTAGATCAATGGAGCATGATAAACAAAAAGGAAATGGAAAATAGGGAAAATTATTATTTTTTGTTCCTTGTAGTTTTGCTTCGAATTGTATAATTCAATCCTTGAACTTTAACTTGATACAACTTAATTGTTATAGTTTTTATTACTCTATTGAAACTGAATTCCTAAACTTTAACTTGATACAATTCGATCCCTATAATTTTAACCATTTAGAACATAAGTTTTTTAAGTTTAAAAATAGTTTAGTCATTATAATTTTATTTTCTAAAATGTAGCTACGGACCAAAATTTTAAAGACTTTAGAGGCTAGGTTGCACAAGTCAAAGTTTAAAAAATAAATTTCAACAAAGTCAAAACTATAAGAACCAAATAAATTGATTGAGTTGCAGTCAATTCTAAACTAATAATGCAATTTTATGTCACAAGCATGCAAACTTTTGTTCTGCTCACACATAAAAGAAACTTCAAGAAAAAGCTTCACAAAAAGTCATGCACATAACATTTCTGAGGCAAAACTCTGAGGTTTTAAAGCTTTTTCATCACTAATGTCTATATAATAATGCTGCAGCATCTACTCTTCTTCTAATACATTTATATTTCTAACTCATTTATTGTCCAAACACACATATATGAAACTGACCTGTAAGAGATCTCCAATATTCACAACTAGAGCTCCTGGAAGAGGAGGAACATCAATCCATTGATTGTGGCACAAAACTTGAAGTCCACCAATATGGTCTTGAAGGAGGATGGTGAGGAAGTCAGGATCTGAGTGTTTGGTGGTGCCCATGGTGAGCTCAGGCTGAGGACATGGCGGATAATAATGGCTCAGAAGACAATGCCCTTTTGCACAATCCATGCTCTTAAGATAGTCTGCCTTTAGTCCAAGTGACTCTGATAATAACTCAAACAAAACGTTCCCCAGTGCCGCAATTTGCTTTGAGTACTCCATTGTCACATCCCTGCAAATTAATTTGTTTTCACTCATCAACATCCTCTCTTTAATTATCTTTTGTGGCGCATGTCATTTGATTCATGTTTCAAAATGATTTTATTTTAGCGTTAGGCTTCTCGGAGGGAGAAAGGAAATAGATAGGCGATCTCTACTCAGAGATGTAGGGTCCATATGGCCGCGTCTTTCTCTCTTTGAGAAGCATGTATATTCATGCTAAAATTTTAATGAGGTGGTTTAAAAATAGAATTAAAAAAACTTTTTCTGTGTGCCTTATAAATAGAACTATAAGAGTAGTAATTAGCTGAATTACTTCCTGCCAAACTAAATTAACCTTCAATAGATGTATTGCTATATTGATTATTTTCTTAAACCCACAACATACACAAAGCTTGAACCCAAATTCAATTAATTAAGCAAAGTGAGATCTACTGATTAAATATATAGTAGGTTTCCCAAAAGGTAACAATTAACTAACTTCCCCATATACTTACCCAAAAAAAAAAAAAACCATTTTGCAGGTACTTACAGTTTTCCTCAATTTTTAATTTGGTACCTCTACGTCTTTTTTGTTCTTTTTTCAAAATCCTTCAACTTTTCTCCGTCAGCATTGTTACCCCCTCTAGTTCAGAAAAACCTCTTAAGGGCTAAGAGTATTAAACGGTGTTAAAATAGAGAAACCTTCATCAATCATTTGCAGAGGAATTTTCTTCGAGGGCCAAGGCGATGTGCTTCCATGGAGTCCATGGATTTTTGTGACTAAGGGTTTGAGGGAGGATGAATCTTCTTATTTGTTTCGTTCGAGGGAATCGACTTCTACCATTCAATTTACTTCTCTGGTAGCCACATCTGTTCTCCGATTTGCTTGTTCCCCATCAAAAAGTGCTTTCTATTCAAAGAGGTGAGCTAATGTAGGTGCAATTTGGACTTCAATTCCAAAGTCTATGAACTTTTGTTCACTTCTTTTGTTTACGGTTTATCTACTGATGATTTTCTACAATATTAGTTTAATTTTATTTTCTTCATCCTACATGTTAGACGTTTGAAGTCTGAACCAATTTTTAGTAATTGTGGGTCATCCTATTTCTTTCTGGCATTCTAGCTTTTTCTTCCATTATATTGTAGCTATACTGAGGTTTGTTGTCACCACAATGCATTTTCCCGTGATTGTAGCTTGGTGATGGTCTTCTATTAAGCTCAATGAGTTATAGTTTTTTGTTAAAAATGTGATGTATAGTCGGAGATTTCATGTGTGATTTGTGAACGTTTCTTTAGAACATAAAACTATGGAAATAGCATGGTTGTCAAGTTTCAAGTGTTTTCTAAAAGAATGGTGGAAAGGTCATTGAATCAGCCATTATAGCAGTTTTTCACATCTCTAATACTTGCCACTATAGACTGACCCAACTCGAAATCCTTGCTCAATCCCAGAAGAGAATGTGTTGTGGTTGCTTGCAATGATCACAAAACAGACGAGAAGACACTACTGCACAGTCACGTGTTTGTGTTTCTACGTCTTCAGTTTTTTTCCCTCCTCTTTTTTACTTTAAGGCCGTTCAATATTCCATTGGCTCTTGAGAGGATTTCATGAACTAGAGGGGGTGACAATGCTAACAGAGAAAAGTTGAAGGATTTTAAAAAAGAAAAAAAAACAGAAGATGTACCAAATTAAAAATTCAGGAGAACTACGAGTACCTGCAAAATGATTTTTCCAAAAAACAAAATTAACTTCCCCATGTTTCCATGGGACTTGAATCCGCGAGTTCAAAATTACCTACAGACCAAAGGCAATTCTTGAGGATCAAGAGGTTCAGGAGCCATCACACAAAACAAAGTGTCCCTCCAATTAGCATACTTGGACTGATACAAATCGAAGTTGCTGCTGAATTTCACCCTCCTCTTCTCTTCCCTAGTGTAGTACTCCATCTTCACCTCTTTTGGCAGCTCGTGGAACACACGCGCCGCCGCCAGCATCTCCTGCAGCAACTTCATGGGTATCCCGTGATTCACCACCTGGAAAAACCCCACTGTCTCGGCAGCACACCTGACTTTGCCAACGACATCATCATCAGCATGATCCCCTCCGGTGGCGACTATGTCTTTGAGGTCTATCACCGGAATCTCGAACTGGGTCTGACCTCTTTCACTCCCGAGACCTTCGTCGCCGGCAATCTCCTCCGGCGGCCGTATGAAAATTCGAGGGATCTTCGTGATCCCTGATTCAACCACGCCTTTAACACCGGATTTAGATTCGTCGAAGGCCTTCAGTTCTTGCAAACGATCGTAGGTGTTGGAGCTCCCCATACTGCAAACGATCGTAGGTTGATTGATGATTACGAAGAGCTCAATATCGATCAGCTATTTCATAATTTCACTTAGTTTATTAGCATTGATTTCATTGAAGTTCACGCTTTTCTGTTTTCTGTGTTGGGTGTGATGTTGCGGTCAGAGATGGAACGATGATGATATTGAAGACACTTGCGCAGCTGCATTGTATAATTTTGAGAGGCTGAAATGTGAATTCGGTTTGAAAGTTTTTACTGATTAGTATTAAAAAATTTTGAATGCAAATTTATTGAGAAAATTTAAAATCATAACAATAATACTCCTAACATTAAATAACAGCTAACATCATTCTTTTAATAACTAATTTTAGTTTTTTGATGTATGGACAATAAATTTTCTATTTAAGTTGCACCTTAATTTAATTTTATATTTTACATTCTCTTTTTTCAAAATTATAATATTTTTTTATGAAATACCATATTAAAAAATAATTTTGAGAAAATATAAATTTAATTAAATTCACTTAAAATTAAAGATCAAAATTCAAATTCAAGTCTACCATTTTAATAATAAATTCTTTTAATATTGTCATAAATATATATATTGATGTCTCTAAAACACTCTCTCTCTTTTTTATGTTGCAAAAACACTCCCTTTTTTCTTTTTTAGGTGAAACAAGGATATCCCCAAGTCATATTAGATTTGAGACTAATTCTTTTTGGATCTAGAGAGGTTAAGGAATAGCTTACCCAACAAGTGTGCTTTTCGGGATTTGAACTTATGTTCTCCTCCTTACAGGAGTGAGGCGGCTACCACCACACTCTCTTTTTTTTCTATTATCTCTAAAACGCTCACTTAATCATTCACATATAGCATTAATTAATAAAAACTCTCTCTAATAGGTATAATTAAGATAATGTTTGAAAAAATTTCTTAAAAAGATACTTGAATAACCCAAATTTTTATTTGGGTTATTAAATTTGTCAAACCCTTAATTTGGTTAAATGACCCAAAAATAAATTTTAAAATTTTATGAAACAACTTTAGTACCTATTTCATCATAAATCAAAAGAAAATTATAAATCAACATGTTCCATTTTACTGTTAACACATTTTAATTCTAAATTAATAATTTTTTGTCTCCATAATATACTTGTAATAATTTTTTAATAAAATTTGATCAAAATAAAATATCAAAAATAAATAATTTTAATTACATAGTTAACATGTTTTAGTTTTAAATTAACAATTTTGTATTCCCATAACACTTGCAATAAGCCTTTGAATAAAATTTGATCACAATGTAACATTAAAAAGTAATACATTATATTTCATAATTAACATGTTTCAATTCTAAATTAACAATTTTCTATCTCCAAAATTCAGTGACCCAAATAAGAGATTGAGTTATTTAAGTATCTTTTAAATAAATTTTTCCATTGTCTTTTAATAAAAAATAATAAATTTATAAAATAAAATGAATTAATATTTTATATTTAATATCGAAGTAAAATTTTCAGTTAGTAAAAATTTTTAAATAAAATCATCCAACCCTTCTTGCAAAATGTCACATAGGCTAGATTAGGTGATATGATTAATTTGGTCTAAGTCAATTGTTTAAGGATGGGAAAATAAATAAAAGGAGAATTATAATGAGATCCAAAAAAATAATTAATAAAAATTCCAAATAACAATTTAAGTAGCATGTAATAACAAGTTCTAGAATAAAAAATGACCATGGACTTATTTTGTAATTATTATTTTTTTATTGAGACCTCATTATAATTTTTTTTATAAATAAATACTCCACCAAATCAACGTCCCAATGGGAAGAGAACTTGCAGTTGGCGAGTTGCATCAAAATTATAAAATCCCTATCTTTCCTTTTGGGGTCAAAAAACTCTTTTCTTTCAAAAAAGAAAAATTATAAAATGTTTAAGTGGCCAAGTATTACTCAACTAATCTATATTTTATTAAAAAAATGATAAAATTATACATATCTCTGCCTCATGCTTTTCTTCAAAGCATGCTCTGTTTGACCGATTTGTATGCGTTTTACTATTGGTAAAAGGCTGCGGATTATTTAGAATAACGATAACTAATTTAAATTTAAATATTTTTGCCAAAAATTAAATTTAAATATTATCTGTTAGAAATAAATTAATTCGCGTGGTTTGAACTGCCCCAGTCTTTTGATAAAAAAGCCAATTTTTTTGGTTTCAGAGTTTAAAATATAAAGTACTTTTGTATTAAGATATAGAATGCATTTAATTAATTTCATTTTAATCCCTTGTGATTATAAACTGTATTTTTAGTCATTCCATCTTAATACCTTTAGTTTTATCTAACTAAAAATAATGGTTACTTGTTTTGATGGCATTATTATTTGCTTAGTCAATTATTATTATTCATCACTGTAATACTATAATCATTTATAATTAAATTTGTGATTGTACCAACAAATTTTATGAAAATAGTAGTCATTCGCTTAGATGGCATCATCATTTGTTAATTAATTTTCTTATTGCTGGGTTATTTTAGTTGTTTCGTATATTTTAAACTTTAATAATTATCTTATATATTATTTTACATTATATTATTAAGTAGTTTCATGTATGTATTTTACTGATTTGGATTTTGTATATTTCAGAAACATTTATTTATTTTTCTTATTTTTTATTTGAAATTAGAATAATTTTAAATTAGGAAAAAAATTTGGGATCTATATTTTTCTTCTCATGATTAAATCCTTGAATTTTGTTTTCCTAGTATTGTTAGTTTTTGTAACTTTAATCTGTTAGTGGCAATCTCATCCAAGAGGGGGTGAATTGGGTGAGTTATAAAAATTTATGAAATTAAAACAAAGAACTATTGGAAACAAAGAGTGTGAGTTTAGAATGATTTCACCGTAGAGAGGAAGACATAAGATTTATACTGGTTCGGTCTCAACCACTTCTCAGTACAGTAATTGAAACTCTCAATCACTCCCCCTTACTTCCCGTAAGGTTACAGCTCCACTCAAGAGTCCACACCCTTGAGCATCACACAAACGTGATTAATGAGTAGTAAATAAACTATCTTACAAAGTGAATAAATGATAATCACTGACGCTCGGTGTTATGGAAGAACAGAGTATTGAATGCAACAGTAAAAATCAACAGAGAATAGCTCGCATATTCAATCTGTTCATTTAATGCTTCTTCACGCCTTTTATAGTTGAGGTCATTTAGTAACCGTTAGACGGAAGAGCTTCTAGCCATTGTGAGTCCGGTTGCGTGTTTTTCCAGTTATAACGGTTTCCGCCATTAATGCTTCTAACAAGGTAGGTTACAGGCTACTTGGACAACCGTTGGGATTTTCTTTGTAATCTGCAAAAATATATTAATTCAATAAGTTTTTTCTTCGTAGAATAAGATCAAGAGTAGATCCGAACAACTGATAATCGAATATTCATAGTTTATGGTTAGAATCAATCAGTTGTCAGATGCACTTGGTAGTAACTGAACGTGCTTATCGAAGTGATGTTCGATTATTACTTGATCGATCAGGTTATCGATTATTCTGAGTGAAGACTTTTGAACCAGAGAACTAAGATTATTAATCAAGTGATGGATCAATGGTTTATCGATCAGGTGATCGATAAAAGGAAATAGTGATATCATACTGCGATGCATAGACAAAGAAGATCAAGGTTGCTTTTGATTTTGACACTCTTTAAATAGTGAAACAAGACATTTATGAAGGCTAAGAAAAACTCGAATGAAATATATGATAAATTTTGAGAAACATCGAGACTTAAGATTTAAACTAAAATTGCCTCATGATCGAACAAGTGATCGAACACTTGTTGATCGATCAGGTTATCACTAAATAGAGTGTTATAGAAATGACTTTTGAAACACTAATTATCGAATACTTTATCGATAAATAGATGATGGATAACCTTATCGATAAACAGTAGGCAAAAGTATATTTTGTGAAAGCACAGACTATGTAAGTTGATCGAATAGATGATCGATAAAGGGTTGATTGATAATGTTATCGATAAAGAGGTCTTTTCTTGTAAAACAAAAGAGCTGATTTATTGATCAGGTTATGTGAAAACAAAGTAAACATGAAGGGTGGTTATCGATAATATTATCGATAATCTAATTATCGATCCGATGATCGAAGAGCCACGATGTGACAAAGATATGTTGATTATCGATCATGTGATCGATAATGCTCTTATCGATCAGGTGATCGATAATCACTGAAATAAATTCCTGCACGAAAAGTTATGAGGCAATGTTCGATCATATTATCGATAAATGGCTGATCGATAAGGTGATCGATAAATGGCGATAAAAGCAAAACATAGAATGAGTAAAGTGCATTACCATTTATCTGTCTTCTCATCGATAATTGGTTTATCGATCACACCTATTAAATTTGAATTCCAATTATCAATCAAGTGATCGATAATTTATCCTAGATTTTCATATGCAACTAAGAATGATCGATCAAATGATCGATCAACACATTATCTAACACGTTATCGATCAAAGTTTCTGCTGAGTTTACTTAATTAAACAGAGTTATTATCTATCAGCTTATCGATAAAACCTTGATCGATCAGATGATCGATCAACATGCTGAATCACAAACTACTCACTTTGTTATTATCAAAACCTTAATCCTAACATAATCTATTAGTATTGTTATTTGTTAGCTTTTACACAAGTTGAATTTTAATTTGGTATCTATATATTTCTTCTTGTAATTAAATCCTTGAATTTTGTTTTATTAGTATTGTTACTCCTTTGATTTTATTTATAAGACACTTCCAGTATGTTTCGCACAGCCCAAGAAAAATAATAAATTTCTTTAACTTTCATTTAAAATTTAACAACTTTACAACTTTATTTCTATTTAATATATATTATACCTCATATAAATAAAGTCAACACAATAATAAATGAGAGGTAAAATTGTACATTCATAAAACAAATTTATCTTAATATTCTATAAATAGGATCAAAAAATATTTTCTTTCTACCCTATAAATAAGACCAGAGGAGTAGCTTCTATAAAAAGATTAAAAGAAATTGAGAAAATCATGTGATTTAATTAAGAGGGGGAAAACTACTATTAATGCTGAATTAAAAATTGAGAAAAAATATAAGAAAATGATAATAAATGATATTACCTCCAGTCTTAATTATAAGAACTCATTTATAGTCTATGAAAGAGATACTATAATTAGGACTGGAGGTAATATTTCAATTCAAAAATCCTAAATAGTCACGTCAATAAGAGAAATTTCATTTCAGTCACATATGACTAAGTGAAAATTTTCAAATTTATTAAAATAACCATATTGTCTTTATGTTATTTGTGCTTATTCTATGAAAATCTTTCAAAAATATGTGGTTAATTACATTACAAGACTTGATAATACTATTACATGATTTGTTAATCATATTATAAAGTTGAAAAATTTGCAATTTATTAAGCATTCAAAATTTTTTCAATACTAAAATATCTCTCAAATCACGCGATGAATAATATTGTTAGAGTTATTAATATTATTAGAAGAGCTATTAACCATGCCACTAAAGCTAGAAAAATCCTACTTTTCACAATTTTCTAGAGAATAGGTTGGTAACTGTATTATCAAATTTGTTAATATTGTTACATGACTTGTTAACTACATTATAGGAGTTGAAAATTTCTCAATTCATTAAGCACTTAAAAATCTCTCAAAGTCAAAATACCTCTTAGATTATGTGGTGAATAATATCATTAGAGCTGTTAATATCATTACAAGAGCTGTTAACCATATGACTGAAGTTAGAAAAATCTTATGTTCACAATTTCTTGAAAAATAGGTTGCTAATTGCTTTACCAAATTTGTTAATATCGTTACATAACTTATCAACTATATTACAAAAGTTGAAAATTTTCTAATTTATTAGGCATTCAAAAAACTCTTAAAGTCAAAATACTTCTCAAATCACATGATAAATAGTGTTATTAGAATTATTAATATCATTACAACAATTGATAATTGAGTTACTAAGTTCAAAAAATCCAACTTTCACAATTTTCTGAAAAATAGGTTGGTAATCATATTATCAAACTTGTTAATACCATTACATGACATTGTTAATCATGAAACACATTTATATAAAAGTGAGATTTTTTTCTATTTTAGTAACACGGTTAACAATTTTTATAACGATATTACCAACTGAAATAACACAATTTACATTATCTTAGAGATGTTTTGGCTTTGAAAGATTTTTTAGTGCCTAATGAATTGTGAATTTATCAATTTTTGTAACATGGCTAACAAGCCATGTAACACTATTAACAAGTTTGGTAACATAATTAACAATATTTCTATGGAATAAGCACAAATGACACAAGGATAATATAGTTATATAAGCAAATTACAAAATTTCTCTTTAATTATATATGACTAAAATAAAATTTCTCTTATTGAAGTGATTATTTACAATTTTTTAAATTGAAGTATCATTTTAGGGAAAATCTTAAAAAAATATTATTGAATTTCAAAATTTCAAATCCAAAATTACTATAAAAATATGTTATCATTTACTTTTCGAGTTATTTTCTTCATGTGATATAGATTCACTAGATAATATCTAGTTAGATTTTGTATGGATAATAGAAAGGGACAAAAAAAAAAAAAGAATAGATCCAAAACACAGCTCTTTATCCTCCTGTTCCAGGAGCTAGTCATTGTGCTACACTCTATTATTTAGGTGTCATCTAGTAAGTTCACATCACCATTTTTAATGTCATTAATGATATTTCAGCATATTTTAATACTGTTATATTTTTGGAGACTAATATTTTAAAACAGACTAAATTTTAAAGATTAAAATTATATATTTAAAATGTAAAGAACTAAAATCAAAATTTACCCAAATTTTAGTGATAAAAAATTATAGGGTTAAGGTGCGTTCAACACCCCGAACTATTTACCTAGGTGTGTCCAGTGGCCTAAAGTAATTTTGGGTGCATCCAGTGTCCTAAACTAATTAAAATGGTGAGTCCATATCCCAGACTAACAGAAATGTTATGTTTAACCGTTACTTTCCTGACTCAGCTTAAAATTGACCCTAGATATTCTACATGGCAAACACATAGACACCCGATGTGTATTATTTTTACTCAAAATTCAATTTATTTAGAAGAAGAGGAAGGAAATAAATTCAATTTTGAGTGAGAATAATACACATTAAATGTCTATATATCTATCATTTAGAATATTTGCGGTCAACTTTAAGCTGAATCAGAAAAGTAACAGTTAAACATAACATTTCTGTGAATCTGGATATGGATGCACCATTTTAATTAATTTAAAATACTAGATGCATTTAAAATTATTTTAGGTCACTAGATGCACCTGGATAAATAGTTGGTGCTGGGCACACCTTAACCCAAAATTATATTAACACAAAATAATATAAAGAAGACGTGAGCCTCAGAAAGTGACTCGTCAGGCTGTGCCGCTGTGGACTCTGCGACTTGGTCGTATGCTTCACTGTATTAATTACTCTGCATCGAGTCACTCGCTGTTCTTTTCTCTCGCGAGGTGGTGAATCCAACCGAGCTCCGATCCAGCTCGCCATCTCTGCTCCGAAGCGAGAGAAGGAAATGGGGTTCGCTTCCTTTATGGGTCGTGTTCTGTTTGCCTCTGTCTTCATCCTCTCCGCCTGGCAGATGTATGCTGACATTTCAGATCTGTTTACTTTGGTCAATATTATTCCGATTGCTGGCGAAGACTTCGTTAATCTGTGTTTCCCCACTTTTTAACTAATTATGAATGTCTTTTTTGTCTGTTTTATTTCCTAAATCGTACTGATTTGTTTGCGGGTGTTATGACCTGATGTCTGCTTCGCAAAAAGTTGAAATATGTTTGGCCGGGTTTTTTTTTTTTTTGGGTTATTTTTTTCAAAAAGTCAACCTGAAAGCCATCGGCAACTGCTTCGATTGCACTGTGAAGTTCGATGCATCTTCTTCTAGAATTTGTTCTGGTGGTTGATTGTGTTAATGATATATTATTATTTTAATTTGGCACTGTTTCACATATTTGTAAGCCTGCGGCGATTCTCAAGTGCACTTATTGGATTTTTCTTTTTTCACTGGAGCTTTCTCCAATATGTGGAAGAGTGTTATAGTTTTTGACTGTAAGAAATGCTGTGAGCCTCTGAAGAGCTTGACTTGGTTGTTCTCCCACTGTCAGATGTAACTCGAAATTTTGGCCTTTACTTTTCAGGATTTAACGTGTAAATTGTGAAGATGAGCAGCTTGAGATACATCAAGCAGTGGGAGAGCTCATGCTCTCCAGTTGGTCAAACTCTCGTAGAATCACCCAAAATTTGAGTTGCGAATACGATGGGTTTTGCCTTGACTTTCTTTTTTGTTAATTGCTTCAATTCTGTGAGAATGTTGAGGTTTCGTTAGGCACTAAATTTGATATGAAGTTGAGTACGGTCACATGGTGAGAGATCTAATTTTCAGATTAGTTGTATGTGTCTGGAAAGAGCTGCTATGCAGTTAATGTAGAGATCAGAGAATTCACCGTTTTTCTCATTTCTTTATGGCAATCTATTGGAGAAGGAATATGAGACATTACATCATGTTATCTTAGTTATATGTATCTATGGAATATGAATTTAATCCATTATATCTTTTCTACCTCTACCTGAGAATATAGCAAAGCAGTTGAATTCCTGATAGAAATTGAAGCTTGATTATTGTTTTCTTCTAGTTCTATTTATAAGACACTTTTGTGTGATAAATTTAATGAGATGGATTATATGACCGAAAAAATTCTCTCTCTCTCTCTCCCCCCCTCTCCCTCTCACTCTTCCGTGCTCCCTGTAAATAGGGTTAGAGGAGTAAAGATATTATTAGTTCATTTCTGTTTAACATGGGTTATATGCAAGTTTGTACCTGACATAATAAAAGAAAGCTTAACTGTTATAATTAGATAGACTGTTCTCTTTAGGTGATTTCTAACAAATGAAGATTTGAGAGTGATAATGTTATCATAGCAAAATGCATTATTTTCCATTGATATAGCCTGTATGCTGCTAGGTTTAATGAATTTCATGCCTGGTGGACCTTCTGGAAAGGACTCGATGGTCCTCTCTCTTTCTTGGGGGCTAGTGCTTTGTCTCAAGTTTGAGAAGAAACATAATAGATAAGTTCGGAGCTCAAGCAGTAAAGCAAAAGGCATCTCTGGCCTTCTCTGCTTTACTAAGTTTTATTATTCTGGATTTGATTTTATGGATACTTGTTCGTTGGGGTGGTCTTTTAGCAACCTTTTCTGCCATTTGAAGTGGTTTTACCCCCCACTTCACTACTTAATGTTGGATTACTTAATTAAAGCTTATGTAGGTGTAACTTTACCAATTGACCCGCACCACGTATCTTCAGAAAAAAAATTAAAAATTCAGGCCCTAAATGTTGGATAACTTGGGGTTTTAGGTTGGGTAGTGCTTTCACTTTGCCCGGCAGCTTGTCACCTCTTTAGTTTGGTTGCTTACATATGATGTTAAGAGTGTTATCATAGCAACATGCAGTATTTTGCATTGATATAGCATGTATGTTTGTAGGTTTAATGAATTTGATGCCAGCGGTGGACCTTTTGCAAAGGAATTGATTCCTAAGCTCACTGTTATGAGAAAAAATGTGTCCTCCAAGTTGGGGATTGAGATACCAAATATTGATGTAAGGCTTTTTTTTTTTGGTCCATTGTCGTTTATAGCAATTGAATTTCATTCTAGGTAACATCAGTTTCCTTTCTGAACGAGGTGCCATGTACAGGTTCAGCATTTTGTGGCTACTATAATAGTACTGAAGGGCCTTGGAGGGATCCTTTTTGTGTTTGGCAGCGCATTTGGAGCTTTCCTACTGGTAAAACCTTGCTCTTTTGCATTAGAATTTGGATAATTTGTTATTAACTAACTTCCTAAGCATCCATTGTTTTGGTTCCGAAGCACTGTGATCAAGATTGAAATATTTGTGTTTGCTTTGTAGCTTCTGCATCAGGCACTTACCGTTCCACTTCTATATGATTTCTACAATTATAAGCCCAACAGGCGGGAATATAGTCTGCTGCTGAATGATTTCGTCCTGGTTCGTGCAAACTTGTGCTCTTTCCCGTGTTTTCCAGCTGATAATTTCTGAAGTTTGAATGACATTGTATGTTGGGTTTGTTCCTCATTGCAGAACACAGCACTTTTTGGTGCATTGCTGTTCTTTATAGGGATGAAGAACTCAATTCTCAGGAGGCAACTGAAGAAGAAGGCTCCAAAAACAAAGACAACTTAGAGCAGAGATGCATTAATGTATTCTCAAAGGACACTTTTTTGACAGCCTGCTGTGTTGCAGCATCAGATTTGTCTAAGCTAGCCTTATATCTTTTTGCCTCTTTTTCCCCTTACTTTAGCCTCTTCTAGTTTGTATTAGATGGATACTCTGATTTGTTTGAGCGACACTTTGTAGCAGAGGGCGTATAATTTGTTCCTGGATATGGTTTAGCTCCCGCATATCATTTTATTCTAATTCTATCAGTAAGTTGAGATGAGATTTGGTATTAAGTAAGGCTTATGTGGCCTGTTTGGGATCAAGTTTGGAATTATTTATTAGCATGTTTCACTTAAATCGAGACAAAATTCTTTTAACATGTTTATCTTGTATTTTGTAATCATGATTAAAAAGCTGTTTAGTGTTGGTTAGGCATTGTTTCTACTTCTCAAATCGAGGGAATGGTAAAAAAGCAGATGAGGTTGATTAAAAAAGCCAAAAAGAAAAACACCAAATAAGAAGACTTACAGATCACATAAATGGGCTGAGCCATGCCCATTCTTCGAAAAAGGGCCTACAGCCATGTTATCCGTGCAGGGAGATTGATGGCACTGTGACTCTGTGTCTACCGTATATGAAGACGGGGGCAAAGAGTTTATAGAAATTTTGTTTACGCTGAATTTTTTCATGAGAAACATTTTAAAAGAACAGGTGAATTGGGTTTGTAAGATGGAAACGAACGAATGAGATGGTTGGAATTGAATACTATACACATTGAACTCGAACCAACCAACAACGTTGGTCTCAAGAATCACAAGTCAAAGGAAGCAAATGAGTGAGGGGAATATTTGGGACTTTATAAGCAAAAAGATACTCGTAGAGATCTGAAGCATAGCCCTCTGCCTGCGTAGAAGTGGAGTGGCAACTTGCAAGTAATTAAAAGGAGCGAGGGAGGAGGAGCGTGTGTCGGAAATGGGATATGAGTCCCACATCGGGAAACTAAGAAATAAGGCAGGGACGGGTGGGGTATAAGAACAAAGAGCAGGGAATGTTATCGGGTTAAAAAGGGTCGGCTGGCTAAATATGCCACGCTCGCCCTCGATTGGCGAGTGCTGTATGGCTATCAAGACATATGGCCGACATAATTTGTGGGACCCCAAAGGGTTGGCCCGCCCGGCCGATCCTCCTTCCTTAGTTCCTAATTTTCCTCCCTCTGATAGAGGGTGACAGCTTGGCTGTGGACTCAGTCCTACTCAGGAGCTCGCTTTGCGTGGTTTAAGTACAAATAGGGATGTTAATTGCCCTAGGACTCGGGAGCCGTAAGGCTCATTATTGAAAGTACATTCGGTTATTTCATTTATAGTCTCCTACTAATTGCCTCAGGACTCCGCGGACAAGCTGAAACAAATCTTTCAAATTGATCAAAGCGTTTGGTGGTCCAAACACAACTTATTTTGTTGACACCTCAAGGCTCAGGAGCCCTGCCCTCTTCTGCAGAACCACCTTCGTCCGGCAATTGTGGGCGAGGACGTGATTTTTCATGGTTAACCTGAGGGTTGTTCTGACTAGTTGCATGCCAGGCTGTTTTTAAAAAATTAGTTGACTAATTTGAATATGTTAAAAAAATTTAATAAATTAATTATTTATAATAAATGTTTTATTTTTTTAAAAATACTCTTACTTATGTATATGTATGTTAACTAGAATTATTATTTGATAAAATATTTAACATGTGTAACTATTATAAAAATTATTTTAAAAAAATAGATAAATATAAGAGACAAAATAAATTAAAATCCTATATTTATGATCAAATTTAATGTCATATAAATTTTTATATTAAGGATAAAAAATAGTAAGTGGCAATGCAATTAGACCACTCACCACCTGTGCTCTGCATATCCAATTATCCATGCAGCAGATGCAATGCAGGCCTGCTGAAGTTTCCGCAGCAACCGGCCAGAATTTCCAACAATACAAACTTAATTGATCTTTCCAGGGGTAGGTCATTTAGCTGAATTCCCTCTTTCTCTTTTATATTTTATATATGCTTTATGCAATTTATCCAAAGAAAAACTTCTCATAAACAGCTCTAATCTTCTTGGAAAAAAAAATAACTCCTTTATTTCTTAATCAGAACCTAATTTAAGAATTGATATTGGTTCTATATGTAAAACTTATTTTATATATTTATTAATTTTTTTCAAATTAAACCTATTTATATTTTCTCAACAATAATGAAATAAGAAAGGGTGAAAAAAAATCATATTAACTAATTTAATTAACACTTATTTATTTTATCAGCAAAGCATAATACTGAAACTTACTTAACACTTACTTATTTTATCAACAAAGCATAATACTGAAACCTGTATAACAAGGATTTTTTTTTTTTTGTTCAGCCATCTGAAGTAACCTCAAACTGAAATTAACAGCGTATTTATGTTCCCACCTTATTGGATTACAGAAATTATGAATATCTAATTAAAATGATAACCATGATAATCATATCTTTGATACAATAGGCCTATGAGTTAATCCAAGAACCTCACACATTTCTGGGTACAAACTCTTCCTTAGCTCTGCATATACCTCGCCGTTCCATTTCCTCTGTGCTAATTCCTCCCCCAGCCGCACCGAAGCCTCCATCACGCTCTCTGTGCTATCGTGCGCCGAACTCACAATCCCCATCTTCACTCCCTCCGTCGCCTTCACCTTCAGGCCCCTCAACAAGATGTCGCGCAAGCCCGCCGACGACCGGATCTTCGATCTCAATCCAACGACGAAGTAATCAGGAAGCGTCATCCCGAGATCCACCTCCGGCATGTACAGAACTCCTTTATCGCTCCTCATCAGAATATAGTCATGGCTCATCGCGAGCATGAGACCAGCACCAGCGGCGTGGCCGGGTAGGGCGGCGATTGTTGGCATCGGGAGGGAGAAAAGCGCAGCGACGACCGGCTTGAAGGAAGCGACCATGTGGAGGAGCCGGTCGCGGGCGGCGGAAGGAGACCCAGCGGATTGGGCCCAGGCGAGATCGAATCCGTTGGAGAAGAATCGGCCGTGGGCGGTGGTGATGAGTACGGAGCCGGGGCTGGCTTGAGAGCGGATTTGGGAGAAGGTGGAGAGGAGGGAGGCGATGAGGGTGGAGTTGAGGCGGTGCTGGTCGTCGCCGGTGAGCGAAAGAACGAAGAGAGAACCTCGCTTCTCGAGAGTGCACATCTTGTTTTGGGGATTGAAAGAAAAAGTGAGCTCTGAATCTGAATATCACAAAGTAATAAATTTTGATTACCTGGTGATATTGCAGGGCGATGGAAAGAAGAGACGATAAGGCATTTATTATGTCATTTAAGATATCCTCCTCGGTCTTATTTATAATGTTTTACAGAACACAACGGAGGTTTTTTTTAAATTATATTTATAAGTTATTTCATTCAATTATTAAATTTTATATAGTTATTTTTTTTGAAAAAATGACACATAAAGAAGTTTAAAAATATAAAATGCCAATTTAAGAAGTTAAGAAAATATAATAATAAAGAAGGAAGTCCTTTTC
The DNA here is from genome assembly GCF_004799145.2 of Neltuma alba. Lineage (NCBI taxonomy): Eukaryota > Viridiplantae > Streptophyta > Magnoliopsida > Fabales > Fabaceae > Neltuma > Neltuma alba. The sequence continues at coordinate 580,967 of NW_021636573.1, read as the reverse complement.
AAATTAGAATTTTGAAATTCAGTAAAGTGATAAAAATGCCTTTTGTTTTTTTTTTTTTTAAAAAACCTCAACTCTTTACTGGCGGTCAACCATCAGTGCCGGGCAATGGTGTAGTGGCTGCCAGTGAAGCTTTTTTGTCACAATATATGTGTGTGTGTATATATATATATTTTGGATATGAGAAAATATGGTTTAAAGTGACGGGGTGGGATTTGATCCCACAACCCCTTGGCTATTTGGACCAACAAAAAAAAAAAAGATGACCATTGGACCATTAAAAATTTCTTAACTTTAAAATGCAAACAAAAATATAAGTTGATTTTTTTACTATGACTTCAGCCCGTGACAATAATTTACCTAAGAATAACAAGTCTTAATAGAGAAATAACAAGTCTAAATTTGATATTAACAAAGTAACTTTTCCTGATACATAACAAGAAGTAGCATGTACATTAATTAAAAATGGCCATAATTTATTTGAAAATGATACGTCTTTACTGAAAAACAACAAGTCTAAACTTGAGATTAACAATGTGTCTTTTCCTGATACATAACAAAAAAATAGCATGTACATTAATTAAAAATGACTATAATTTATTTGAAAATAACACGTCTTTACTAGAAAATGACAATAATTTATTTAGGAATATACATGTTATTTCTTGTTATCTATCAAAAAAAGTTCCTTTGTTAATATCAAGTTTAGACTTGTTATTTTCAAATAAATTATAGTCATTTTTAATTAATGTACATGTTATTTCTTGTTATATATCAGGAAAAGCCACATTGTTAATATCAAGTTTAGACTTGTCATTTTTTAGTAAAGACGTGTCATTTTCAAATAAATTATAGTCATTTTTAATTAATGTACATGCTACTTCTTGTTATGTATCAAAAAAAGTTGTTTTGTTAATTTAGACTTGTTATTTCTCAATTAGGATTTGTCATCCTCAGATAAATTATTGTCACAGGCTGAAGTCACAGTAGAAGAGTCAACTTATATTTTTGTTTGCATTATAAAGTTAAGAAATGTTTGATGGCCCAATAGTTATCTTTTTATTTGTTGGTCCAAATGGCCAAGGAGTTGTGGGATCAAATCCCACTTTTGTCACTTTGAACCATATTCTCCCATGTCCAAAAAAAAATATTGTGACAAAAAAGCTTCACTGGCAGCAACCACACCGGTGGTCGACGCCGATGCCCAGTGGTGTCTGTCAGCCACTGGCCGCCAGTGAGGGGCTTTTTTTTTTTAAAAAAAAAAGACAAGAGCATTTTTGTCATTTGACTGAATTTCAAAATTTCAATTTGGGAAAGATTTTCCTTTCTGTTATTACATTTTCTTAACTTTCCAAATTGGCATTTCACATTTTTAAACTTTTTTGTGTCATTTTCCTTTATTTTTTTAAATGAGTATATATTAAATATGAGTAAAGTATATTTGCTGCTAAAAAAAAAGAGTAAAGTATATTTTAATATAGAATTAATATAATTTTAATTTTTTTATTTGCATAAAATATGTTAGAAGGGGATTATGGGGAAAAAAAGGAGTAGAGGAATATTTCACTTAGAATCTATTTATTTAGGCGGTATTTGAATGGAAACCAAATTATAATTTTAAAAATACTTTTACGGTATAATATTCCATCTCTTATTATAAGATCCTTTTAACTAAATTATGCGGTTTAAAAAAAATAGTTAAAATTAATTAAAAGCAATTAATATGCAGCAAATGCAATTTTTTTTCCAAATATACCCCTATATATAAATGGATAAATGTGAGAGAATAATAGTGAGATAAGGAAGAAAGAGAATGTATTAAATACATTATATTAGGGGTAAAATAGGTAATATTATATTAAATATTCAGACAAACTCAAAAAAGATCTTATAAAAAGAAACAAACCTATTCAAAAAATTAAATCTTATAATAAAAAACGGAAAAAGCATACAATAAATAGTGAAAGAGTTTTTCTTGTGAAAAAGTAGTATTTTTCAAAAGTACTTTTTCATATTATCAAACACCCTCTTAAGATAATGATGACCTAATGCCTTGGAACCATAAAACCCTCTCCAATCCGATGTGTGTGTGCAAAATAAATATTACTTTCTCTTTTCAATTTTTAATATAAAAATTAATTAACTAATTTGAATATGTTAAAAAATTAGTTAATTTAGTTATTTATAATAAATAAGTGTTATTTTTACTAAAATATCTTTATTAATCAAATATATTGGTTAGAACTATCATTATTATAAGAATCACTTTGAAAAGAAAGATAAATATGATAGGCAAAGATGCAAAACGGATTAAGATCTTATATTTATGACTAAAATAAAAATAAAACAAGCTCTTATATTAAAGATCAGATAGAGTAATAGTTAATGCTTATTTGTTACTCTTTCTTTTACATAATATAAGATGTTAGAAGAAAACTGTGGCTATAAGATATTTTTAGGACAATTAATATGATTTTTTTTATTTTGACCCTATTAAATATAGGAGAGTGATGAGAGATGAGATAATAAAAGTATAACATTAAAGAAAATTTTATCTTTTTTTAGAAGGAAAATAGAAAAACATTATCATTTTAGAACACATTTAATAATTAAACTTTTATTTCTAGGCAAGAAAAAAAGTTAACTAGCTTTTTATATTTTGGACTGGGGAATAATTTGCTCCTCCAATTAATACTTAAATGTGAGTCTTAAATACTTGTTAATTATATGCATTTGAAATTTTTTAATAGAAACTCATTAACATATGAAATTACTTAAGAATAAAATGAATAAATATTAGATAGAAGATAAATTGAGATGTTATATTTAAAAGCAAATTAAATTTTCAACTAGTTTTTATATTACGAACTTAGGTATTATACAAAGTTTATGATTTGTTTTTCAATTTATGAGGTGTTTGGTATATATGCCAAAAATACTTTTTAAAAAAATTATGCAAATTGAGATAATACTTTTTTCATGTGTCTTCATATGTGATAAAATTACTTCTAAAATTATGATTGAATTGCTCTCAAACACCCCTCAACGCAATGATCACCCTTTTGTTTCCGTTTTTTCCTCTGCCTCTGCGCTAGGCATAAGACTTTGATATATTTTATTTTTCTTATTTAGCATTTTTTACAAGTTATTTTTATTAGCTAGAAACTTCTCCCTACGTACAGGGATTATTATATTTGACAATAAGATTTGATGAATAGACACAATATAAATTATTATGATATTGATATTTTAATTAATAAATATTATCACGTATTTAAAAAATTTTCATTTTCTCCTGTAATAATTGACCACCTTAATGGCCATGAAAATATTCATTTAATTTTTCAATATTGATTTTTGATTTGTAAAAAAATATTTATTGGTTGCTAAACTCTAGCTGGTTATTTTTTAAGCCAATAGAATATTATAAAATCAATCAATCACTTATCAATCAATCAATTATCAACTATCAATCATTAACTATCAACTAGAAATCTTATAATTCTGGGTCAAATTAGATCTCAAAAATTAAGGTAATTTACATATATACTTTTAAGATTATTTGTAGAAAAGCATATATAAATGGCATTAATGGGGTTATTAATGCCCTGATGTTAATTTTTTTCACTGAAAAGTACTTTAATATTATTAATCAAATTAGATTGTCAACTAAGATTATCTGACGAAGCCTAATCATCTCTGTAAACAACCAATCAAACATCAAAACAGTAAAATAATTATTTTTCAAATGCATTAATAATATATTATTTATTGGGTCATTAATATCATAATATTTTTTATGGTGTACATTAATAAGAAAATTGAATCCCCATTTGTCCCCACAAATTAAGCTCCTCTAATTCAGATCCTATTTCGAGCAATAAGAAAGTCATATTCCTATAAATAATCATTCATTTTCACATGGTTTACCAACACTTCGTTTAATTAACTTTTCCTCACCCAGCTTCATAATCCAATATCAAAACAGGTGGTGAACTTCTCTCATGATCTTATCAAGGACATTGACGGTAGCAAAGAAACATGGTGCATCATTGTTAGAATGCTAAGGAAATAGACAGTAACCAAGAAATCCCTACCCTTTGATGTCTAAAAAGTTAGTATGATTTTGTCTTACGAAAGAGTTAGTAAGTAATGATATTGTGTTGTTCATTGAAGAAAATATTTGTCATGAATTCACTTCATTTTATTCTATGCGACTAGGGTGATATGATTGAAGCTTGGGTTGCTCTCAAAAAGAAAAAATACAAAGATATGTCAAAGATTTAATAGAGGTGGGATTTACCAATTTGAGAACTTTAAGTTGTGAATAATGACAATGACAATTACAAAACTTGTGACCATCCTTACGAAATCATGTTCCATGCAATAACATTTTTTCAAGAGCATGATTTGTGAATCCACTAAATACATTTAACTTTGCTCCAAAAAACAATTAATTGTTTGGTGAGCTTTCCTTTCCCATATTGTTTTGTTGAAATAAAATCTCCATAATTGATTTTTGAATTATATCTATTTACATCCATTTCAATTTGTTCATGCAGCTATTATTCGATTCCTACAAGCATTTGGAAACTTGGTTGATTATAGAAATGAGTATGAAACAACAAAGAAATTGGCTCTCCTAATTAAATATGAAGCATCCTAATTATATGGGAATTCAATTGGAGGCTTACATGGAGAAATTTATCAATTAAAATCTCCATCTCCATTTCAAACTATAAGGGTTAATTGAATGATGAAGAAAATCAAAGAAGCCTATAAATTATTTTCAAGGGAAGTAAATTATTTTTCATGTGGTTTTCATCCAATTTTCTCAAATTACAAAATCGATCCCTCTGAGGGGATGATATTAATTAAGTAATCCTTTTGATATATTAATTTCCATTGTGAAGACTATAACATGATAAAAAATGTAATGCTATCTACCTTCACTCTATAAATTCACTTTTTTTTAACCAAGAAAAAAATTCACCTATTTCAAAATTTAAAACCCAATTAAATATGTAGAATCACCACTCGTTTTGTTTTATATTGATATCGATATGATGCACATTGATAGCATCTTATTTTACAGTTTTTATATTTTTTTATAAAATCAATTAGAGGTAAATTCAATTGATAAATGTTGTGCATCATTGTTAGAGTACTAAAGAAATAGACAGTAACCAAGAAGTCCTCACCCTTTGATGTTTGAAAAGTTAGTATGATTTTGTCTTACGAAGGGGTTAGTAAATAATGATATTGTTTTGTTCATTGAAGAAAATATTTGTTGTGAACTCTATTCATTGTATTCTATGCAGCCAAGGTGATATGATTGAAGCTCCAATTGCTCTCAAAGGAAAAATACAAAGATATGTCAAAGATTTAGTACGAGGTGGCTTTTACCAATTTGAAAACTTTGACAATGACAATTACAAAACTTGCGACCACCCTTACAAAATCATGTTCAATGTGATGATATTTTTTTAAGAGCATGACTTGCCAATCCCCTAAATACATTTAACTTTGTTCCAATCAAGGACATTGCCAACAACAAAGCCAAAAACAATGAATTAGTTGGTTAGCATTCCTTTCCCATATTGTTTTTGTTGAATTAAAATCTCAATAATTGATTTTTGAATTATATCTGTTTATATCTATTTCAATTTATTCATGCAGATATTATGGGATTCCTACAAGCATTTGGGAACTTGGTTGATCATAGAAATAAGTTTGGAACAACAAAGAAATTGGCTCCCCTAATTAAATGTGAAGCATCCTAACTAAATGGGAATTCAATTAGAGTCTTAGATGAAGAAATTTATCAATTAAAATCTCCATCTCCCTTTCAAACTGTACGGGGTTAATTGAATGATAGAGAAGCCCATAAATTATCTTCAAGGGAAGTAAATTAATTTCTATATAATTTTCATCTAATTTTTTCATATTACAAAATCAATCCCTTTGGTGTGGGTGATATTAATTACGTAATCCTTTTGACCTATTAATTTCCATTGTGAAGAGTGAAGACTATAACATGAGAAAAAATGTAATGCTATCTACCTTCACTCTATAAATTCACCTATTTTTTTTTAATCAAGGAAAAAATTCACCTTTTTCAAAATTTAAAACCCAATTAAATGTATAGAATCACCACTCCTTATGTTTTATATTGATATTGATATGGTGTACATTGATAGCTTCTTATTTTACAGTTTTTATATTTTTTTTATAAAATCAATTACAGGTAAACTCAATTGATTTTTATACTCAACAAAAAAATCTTGTGATATTATTTACTTTTTATTTGGATATATGAATTTATATTGATGTGATTGTATTCCCTAAATGTTCATATGTCCCCGTATACTTTTATTAATTAATATAAATAAAAGTATATGATGACATATGCATTAGTGAGATACTCCTCTGGTCCTGTTTATAGGATAGAGAAAGAAGATATTTTTTGGTCCTATTTATAGGGCACTAAAAGAAATTTTTTGTATGGATGTACAATTTTACCCCTAATTTATTATTGTGTTGACTTTATTTATATGAGGTATAATGTATATTAAATAGGGATAAAGTTGAAAAGTCATTAAATTTTAAATGAGAGTTAATGAAGTTTAAGATTTTTCTTAGTCTGTGTAAAACATGCTGAAAGTGTCTTATAAATAGGACTAGAGGAGTATTATTTATCGGGTCATTAAGATCATAATATTTTTTATGATGTACATTAATAAGAAATTGAATCCCCATTTGCCCCCCCAAAAATTAAGCTTCTCTAATTCAAATCCCATTGGGACCAATAAGAAAATCATATTCCTATAAATAATCATTCCTTTCACGTGGTGTACCAACACTTTGCTCAATTAACTTTTCCTCACGCAACTTCATACTCTAATGTCAAAAAAAAGTGGTGAACTTCCCTCACGATTTGATCAAGGATGTTGATGGTAGCAAAGAAATGTGGTGCTTTATTGTTAGAGTACTAAGGAAATTGACAGTAATCGAGACATATCCACCCTTTGATGTTTGGAGAGTTAGTATAATTTTGTCTTATAAAAGGGTCAGTAAACAATAATATTGTTTTGTTCATTAAAAATAATATCTGTTGTGAACTCATTTCGTTGTATTCTATGCAACCAAGGTGATATAAATGAAGCTTAGGTTGCTCTCAAAAAAGATAAATACAAAGATATGTCAAAGCTTTAGGAGGAGGTGGGGTCTACCAATTTGAGAACTTTGAAATTGTGGATAATGACGATGACAATTCCAAAGCTTGTGACAACCCTTGCAAAATTATGTTCCATGCAATGACATTTTTTCAAGAGCATGATTTGCCAATCCCCCTAGATACATTTAACTTTGTTCCAATTAAGAATTTTACCAAAAACAATGCCAAAAACAATGAACTAGTTGGTTAGCATTCCTTTTCCATATTGTTTTTGTTGAATTAAAATCTCAATAATTGATCTTCCAATTATATCTATTTATATCTATTTCAATTTGTTCACGCAGATATTATTAGATTCCTACAAGTATTTGGGAACATGGTTGATAATATAAATGAGTCTAGAACAACAAAGAAATTGGTTCTCCTAATTAAATGTGAAGCATCCTAATTATATGGGAATTCAAGTGGAAGCTCAAATAGAGAAAATTATTAATTAAAATCTCCATCTCCATTTCAAACTATACAGGTTAATTGAATGATAGAGAACATCAAGGAAGCTTGTAAATTATTTCCAAGGGAAGTAAATTAATTTCCATATGATTTTTATCCATTTTTCTCAAATTACAAAAATCAACCCTTTGGTGTGGGTGATATTAATTACGTAATCCTTTTGACCTATTAATTTCCATTGTGAAGACTATAACATGAGAAAAAATTGATCCTTTTGGTGTGAGTGATATTAATTACGTGATTCTTTTAACCTATTAATTTTCATTGTGAAGACAATAACATGAGAAAAAAATACAATGCTATCTACCTTTACTCTATAAATTCACCTATTTTTTTATCAAGAAAAATATTCACCTTTTTCAAAATTTAAAACCCAATTACATTTGTAGAATCACCACTCCTTTTGTTTTATATTGATATTGATATGGTGAACATTGATACATTCTTATTTTACAATTTTTATATTTTTTATAAAATCAATTAGAGGTAAACTCAATTGATTTTTTATACTCAACAAAAAAAAATCTTGTGACATTATTTACTTTTTATTTGGATATATGAATTAATGCTGATGTGATGGTATTCCTTAAATATTCATATGTCACCGTATACTTTTATTAATTAATATAGTTATGTTGAGATTTTCTTCCATTTACATTACAATAATAATTAACCAATATTCGATTCCAGTGCAATTATTCTGGATTATTTGTCCAGTGAATTAGGACATCTAAAAACATAGAATTCATTGCATATAGAATTAAAAGATGATTTCAATGTCCATTGTGTGATCCAAAAATATTCAGTTACATGGGATTTAACATATTAAATTAAATGTGGAGCATCATAATTAAATGAGAATTCAATTGGATGCTCAAATAGAAAAATTTATTAATAAAATTCGCATCTCCATTTCAAATTTCAAATTGGGCTAGTTAACTGGATGATTGAGAAAATCAAGAAAACCTATAAATTAAAATCAAGGAAAGTAAATTGATTTTCTTATGATTTTCATCCTATCTTCTACACAATTGAATTAATTAACATAGTTTTGTTCAGATTTCCTTCCATTAACATTACTAAAATAATTTAGCAATATAAGGTTAATGTACATTCATTTCTGGCTGGCAAAAAATAGCCCATTCATTTTGGATTTTGGTAGCCCAGTGAACTAGACAATCTGAACATTTGGCAATGTAGAATTTATTGCATATATAACAAGAAGATGATTTCAATGTCCATTGTAAGATCCAAAATAATTCAGTCAAATAGGATTTGAACATATTGAATTAAATGTGGAGCATCCTAATTAAATGGGAATTCAATCAGAGGTTCAAATAGATAAATTTATTAATTAAAATCCCCATCCCCATTTCAAATTATGAAGGTTAATTGAATGAAAGACAAAATCAAGGTAGCTAATAAAATATTTTCAAGAGAAGTAAATTAATTTTCATATAATTTTCATCCAATTTTCTCAAATTACAAAATCAATCCCTTTGGCGTGGGTGATATTAACTATGTAATCCTTTTGACCTATTAATTTCTATCGTGAAGACTATAGCATGATAAAAATGCAATGCCACTTATCTACCTTCACTCTATAACTTAAACATGGAATATGGATATTCATCTGCTTGGATAGTAAGTAAATTTCATTGATTTGACATAATTATGTCTATATTCAAGGTGCGATTTTAGCTACATTTATCGAATTTTGTGGTTTTATTATAATACTAAATCAAAAATTGAAATATTTTCTCCGATTGCTGAAACTATACATACCTTAGAGAGTAGTGTTCATAGGAAGGTTTAGGAAGAAGATTGATTACATAGCACAATCTCACCCTACAGGTTAGATTATCTCCTCATTTTTGGACATATTCACTACGTCATTTTTGGTTGATTGCACAAAGTGCTGTTGCACATAATGTGATTACCACACTCATTGAATGTGTTATATTTACTTCCTAGATGTGCTTGCCTTCAACATTTACGGGGGCATTAGTCATGTAGAACGCTTTGATAACAATCAAATTATGCATAATAAGAGAAAGAGATCTAGACGCTTGGCAACTATAGAGGGGACATCGGAATTTGCATTGGGTGGTAGACAAAATCTCAATATAGATGTACATGACCAATTTGATATTACTCAGTTGCAACAATCCACTTCTCTTGCAAGTAACTCCACAAATATGATGCCTACTTATCAACCATTATCACATTATGGACTGTCATGATCCTCTAAAATACAGACAAAATCCCATATGATTTTTCAATTATGGACTATCATGATCCTCTACAATTAATTATCGAAGCCACATATCCTGATTTCTTACATCATTTGGATAATTCTAAATATCTCACTAATAGGGCTATTTTGACACCAACTGTTGAAGTCGTTGACCAAATTAATGACTATACGTGTTCCCTGGCGATCTTGTTGAATATTTTAGCTTTGATTCTATGAGTGCAATTGATCAAGGCTATGCATCATTTCAGGAGTTGTATACTATAAAATTCTTGAACACAATAAAATGCTATGGCTTACTTCCACATAGACTTGCAGTGAAAGTTACAGTTCCTATAATACTGGTGAGAAACATAGATCAAGCTAGAGGACTCTATAATGGCACAAGACTGAAGATCACATTTCTTGGTAAACACTTTATTAAATCAATAGCTCTTAAATAGCACAAGCACAGGTCAAGAAGTTTTAATCCATCAAATTGATATGAATCCATCAGAATCTAAATTACAATTCACAATGACAAGGCAATTCCTTTTCACACTATTATTTGCTATGATGATCAACAAAAGTCAGGGACAATCAATGACTAATGTTGGCTTATACCTACCTAGACCTGTCTTTACACATGGTCAGTTATATGCAGAGTAAAAAAAACCATATTGGATTTTTTGGTTGAACCGGTCATTGGTCCGGTCTGGTTCATGGATTAAACCGGGGACTGGTTTGAACTGGATTGAACAGGTGAAATAGGTGTGAACCAGTGAAAACCAGTAAAAACCTAAACTGGTTTGAATAATTATATTGCTATTTGTCATATTTTTACTCATTCAGCTTCTAATATCTCGTTTATTATATATTTAAATGAATTTTAATGATAATTTTGGTATCAATAACTATTAATTTTAGTTATTCAGGAATCATAAAGATCAAAATTCTCAATATTATTGTACTTTATTATTGTTACAATCAAATTATTATTGTATTTTTTTATATTTTGTTATTAGTGATTATTAGTATAGTTATATTTTGTTATTTTCAATCAAATTATATTATTTTAATATGACCGGTTTGATCCCGGATTGACCCCAATCTAAACTACTAACCCTTGAACCACTATTTTAACTGGTTTAGTGTCCGGTCCGGTTTTTTATTCCTTCGTTATATGTTGTTCTTTCAAGGATTAAGTCTATGGATAGTATCAAGAATATAATTCTTGATTCAAACAAAAACCCAACAAGGAAGACGACCAATGTGGTATATAGAGAAATATTTCAAAACATCATGTGAAGTTTATTGGTAATTAAATGTTTCTTTACATATTCAAATTTATGCAATCCATGTTTTTTGCTGTTAATTAAGATTCTCTTGATACCCCAGAGCGTTGGATGTGCATAACACTACCAGAAGGCACATAAATGATTGCTTTAAGAAGATAACATTACTCACAGTACTAGTTGCATCTCCTCTAAACCAAACGAAAGTACACACTAGGGAATAATTCTTTTACAATTAAAAAAATAGTGCTTTCTCCCAAAACAAAAGTACTCTAGCCTGTAATTATTTTTAACAGATGGCACTCATAGGATCTAATTGATTAGTTATATTTGCTTATATGTGTGCTGACATTTTTGAGCACATTATCTTGCTCTTCCAACAAATGACAATTAGTTCTACTTACTAGTGTTTTGTGATGTAATTTTTAAAAAAATATTTTTCCTAAAATTCAAAGGTAAGCAAATATCACAGCTAATTTGGTTGATAATGCCTTAATAAAGGGTTCATGACCTTCTAATTAGCTACTGAAACCCATGCTGGTATTTTCAGAAAGCGTCAAAGCTTTATCTTTAATAGATTACTTTACAAAGTTAAAAAACAATTTTTTGTTCTTTTTGTTGATTGTGTTAGTACTTTCAGGTTCTTTTGTATGTTCCTTTTTATGTTTAAAGAAATTATTTCAACTAATTTGATGAAAAAACTTCTATGGTCAAATTATGTGTGTATTATAAAATCATGACAAAATTATTCATAATTCATACTCCTCGTGCAATGCCGAGGAGAAGTTTCTAGTTCTAAGTATCAACTAAGTTGATGATCGATGATTAACGATTATTGATGACTCATTTCGCAAATTTTTCATTATCTTTGTCTTCCTCTTTTAGTACCCTTATTTTTTGCAAAGGTTCTTTTCCCTTGTAAAAAGACGGGTGTGTTTTGAAGAAAAAAGCATACAATTTTTTATGTAATAATAATAAATAATTAACTTAATCAATTTTATAATTATATCTTGTGCATAATATTAGAGGAGTATTATTCTAAAAAGTTTATCAAAAGTACCACTATAGTCCTTATAACACCTTAATTTTTAATTTTTAGAATTTATGTTATATTTAAGAATTAATTAATAAAAAATGACAAAAAAGAAGCTGAAAATTACTAAATTTCAAGCTAGGCTTGTTACCAACACTTTATTTGATATTGACAATATTGAATTTACAAATAACAAAAAAAAATTTGTTGACATTCCTTATTTAACATTTAATGATTTTCTGTTTCTTTTTTTCATTTTTTCTTAGTTAATAGTAATTGGAATTAAATTGTAATGGCTTAATTGCAAATCATAGTCTTAATAAAATATATATGTATATATATTTATATAAAATTAATTAATTATAAATATATATTATTTAAAAAAAAACAAGTGGGTGGCACGTGGCCATCCATTGCCGTAAGGATGAAGGGAGAAGGAGTATTTCCCCTCGTTGCCTTTAATATAAATATATATTTATATATAAAGATAATAGAAATGATTAAAAAAACGAAGGAAAAAGGGTTGGATTAGTGTCATGGGCCACGGCCAATATTGTCATCAACCCCCACACATTTGATACCGCCCTCCCTCCTCCTCGTCCTTTTCGTCCCTGCAAGCAAGAGTAGGAGAGTGAGAGTCATGGTGAGATCTTTTTGGTACCTCTCGGCTCTATATGCATAAATTTTGGGCGTGATCTAAAGGTTTCTAAGGCTGGGTAAATGTTTAATTTCCTTTCTCCCTCTCCCTCTTAGTTCTTAAACTCTTGATAGTAGAAAAATTTTAGGGCTTGATGGATTTTTGAATTCTAGCCGTTTTTTATTATTTAGTTCTTAATAATGTTAAAGATGTTGAAATAAAAGTTTGCATGGTTTAGTTTTGCTGAAATGATTGAGTTAAGGAATTAAAGTTTGGGTTTGGTAGGAAAAATTCTGGTATGTGATAATGTTGCCATTAAATTTGAATTGGAGCTCTTAATTTAGTTTATTGGAGATTACATTAAAGATTTAATGGTTAGATTTCGAGGATTTTGTTGGAATATGAATATTTATTATTTTTGGGGAAAAAGTTAACTAGAGAAATTTAGATGTTTTGAATAAATTGATAAAATAGTTATAATTTAATTATCCTAATGAGTGAAAGATGATTAATGGAAGGAGAAAATATGATTGTAATGTGATTTGAGGCATAGTTAATGTATGGTTATTTTTTCTAAAAATTAAAGTAAACACTTTTGGGGATTTTTGGATGATTGGAAGGAATTATCTTTGTTAATAATTTTAATGAATAAAGTAAAGTTGAGAACTTTCAGGAATTTTGATTGGGAAGGATGATTGGAGGAATAGAGAAATTGTTATCATTTTTTCCAAAAAGAATTTTAAGTAAGCAAATTAAGAAAATTTAACCACTAACTATTTATTATTATTATTTTAATTAACATTTTTATTAATATATTTTATAAATTTATTATTATAGAATGAACTTGGTTTGCGCTTTTGGGCCTTGAATCCCCTCAAGTTTGGTTACTGTGTCAAAAACTTGAGCTAACCACTATCTAATTTATTTTGTATGCTTGTTATGTGACTATAAACATATGTCAATATTGTAAATATTATCATTATATGTTATCATATTTTATACATGAAAAGTATGAAATAAAAATATGAAATTTATGTTTTGATAAACTCGTTAGTTAAGCGAGAATGAACTATTTATCTTTAGATTTTATTGTTGATGCCGAATAATATTGAATCTTAATTATGAGTATGTTTTATGGACACTAGATTGTATGAGATTAAGCTGTCCAAATACATATGGAACTGTATTGGATTATGCTGATATGTGATTAGAGGAGGTTTGATTGTTTCACATCATGTGGTGTAGCCGTCATTTGGTGCCCAGTGGCTAGATTCAGCATTCTTAGGGCCCTTATTATCATCCTTCCTTTGGCCAAGTTAAGGGTCAAACCAAAGGATGTGACGCCTTTCCGTATTCCCAGAAAATGAAGCCTATGGTTCGATATGAGCTCTATAACTTTTAGCCAAGTTACGCCTTATTATTGGAGAGCATAACGCAGTATTGTAAAGGGATGAATCCTGTTATATGTGGATAGCCTATAGGTTCTATAACAGGTTACAAAGAGGTTATAAGGATGATTGATGGAGTTCCATGCACGCAAGTTACATCTTGAATTATTACATATTATTTTCTATAAAGTTGTTTAAACTATACGTTATTTGAATTTATATTTTGCTTGCTTAATTATCTTGTAATCACTCTCTATATACTTATTGAATTGGAATTGTGGTTACTAGACAGTTTAACTCACTTCATGCTTATTTATTCTTTTCAAACGAGGGTTTAGGTGTTAGTTTTAGGAAAAGTTTTCTGAGACTTGAGTTTCTCCTTCTGCTCTATATAGCCTCTTTTTGTTTTACATGTTCTGATTCATGTATATTGCCAAACCTTGAAACCTTTTTGTTATATTTAATATATTTTGAATATTCCATTGCATGCTAGACTTAGAGTTATATTGTTGGCTGAGCCTTTTTTGGATATATGTGACTTTTATGTTGAGTGTAATTGTTATAACGGGTTGCAATGATTGTTGTTATGTGGGCTAAAAATGCCCTAGACCATTTATAACTAGGTTTAGTTTTAATTCTGAGATCTCAGAATTCTAAGATGGATTTGATACATACATATATATAAATAACGATTAGGTGTTTTTGGGTACTTGCTATGGTAACTATTTTGCTATTATGAAAAAGTAATTAGTGTTTTGTTATGAATATGAATTTTTAAGAACCATTGTAGAAAAGAGGCGTGCCCTATTGGATGGATTTTTTATCCAACACCTTCTTCAAGACAGATTCTGGATGTGGATGTAGGTGTGAAAAAGAAGTTTGCAAGGCCTGTTACTTCTTCAGCTGTTCAGAGGATGGATAGAAGTGGCGTTGGTTAACTTGTGTCTATGTCTTGTTCTTCTGGTTTATTGGTTGTTTTTCTTGTTTTTAGGTTGTATCCTAGGCTTTGTTTTGGCATAGATGCGCATTAGTTTGCATTGTAGGTTTCTATTGAGTGTTTTCTTTTTTCCTGGCCTTTGGGCTATTAGTGCGTGTATTGCTTTTTTGATAATCAATAAAATGGACTTCTGGCTGGCCCAAGAAAAAACCATTGTAGGCTTTTATTAGATTGATTTTGTCTTTTGCTACCATAGTTGACTTTTTACAATAATTATCAAAGTTTTTTATAACCATGATAATTTTTAATTATATAATTTGTTCTTTCTACTATAGTTATTATTTAAAGCTTTTGGGTTAACTCTTTTTTGTTTTTTTTTACTATAGTAGCCATTAAGGATTTAATCACTTGTTTTGAAAATAAGTAATTATCTGAGTATTAATGGGGTTGTTACAATCCTTATTGTTTATTAATTATATAAAGAGATTTTGGTTTTTTTTATTAGTCACTTATATTTTTTTAATGCTTCATTTGCAATTTTGTCTCTATTGATTACAATAAAAAAATTAATTACCTTAGATAGTGTTTTCCCAATATCCATCTCTTTAATAAGGGCAAAAGTAAAAGATTTCATCTATTTAATGCTCTCATTGATTATGAGAAATTTCTACAAATGACAAATAATAAGAATCATCAATCAATCATCAATTGTTAATTATATTCTTAAAAACATGTAATACTCGATTCATCTAAAAATGAGTCGGGTATAATATTATGGGATCTAAATATATTTAATTAATGAGATTGAATAACATCTTAATTGAGATTTGAATATATTGAATTAGATAGGAAACATTATGAATAAATGAAATTTCAATTGGAAGCTCAAATAAAGAATTTAATAATTAATTTTAAATTTGAATAATATTGCAATTTGGATTTGAATATATTTAATTGGAGGCTTAAATGGAGAAATAATTAATTAATTTCAAATTTTCATCTATTCTTCATAAATTGTACATTTTTTATCCAAATTCCATTTGAATGAATAAAAAAAATCATACTCCCTGGATATAATACAATTTATTAGAATTTTAAATGTAATCAAATGTACTAATCCATGCATTTCATGAGAGAGAAATTTCTATCTATAATGATAAACAAATAAATTACTTCCCAAAGTCCTACGTGATTTTTTTATCTACAGAATTTGATTTTTTGTAACTTATATATAACTACATACATGATTAGAGAGAATATAAAATGCAAATAACTAAATTACACACACTTCTTTAATCCTATTTATAACACACATAAAAAATTATTTTTATTTTCATTTATAAGCAACCTTATAAAATTTTTAGCATGAATTTATAATTTATTATTCATTTATTATTATATAGGTTTTTTTAAAAAAAAGTATATGTATTGCTAGAAAAAAAGTGTATGTACTATATAGGAGTAAATTTGGTATATTGTTAACTTTTAAGATGGAGTTAATTGTTTAAATTTTTCTTGATTCTAGTAAAACAAGCAAAAAAAAAAACCTATAAATAGGATTAGAGTATAAAAAATTGATAAAAGACAATAAATGTGCACGAATATACTCCCCATAGTTCACAACACTTCTCTAGTCTTATATATAGGGTTTGAGAGAAAATAAATTTTTTAGTTTTATTTATAAGATAGAGAGAGAAATTTTTCATATGAATATATAATTTTACCTTTTATTTATTATCGTGTTGAAAATATAGAAAATAAATAAATTAAAATTTCATGGGTTAATATACATCGTGTACCTTAAAATACTTTTGGACGTACATCTAACAATGTAAAGTATCTTGTAGTGTAATTTTATCAATAATATATTAAAAAATATATTAAAAATGAACCAATCTCAAAAACATCCGTTTTCTCTTCTCCAAATAAAAGGGAGGAGGGAGAGAGATATGACTTTTGTTGTTCCAATGAAAGATTTTCTTAGAGAAGACTGAAGAGAGAACGGGCGTCCTGTGGGGGAGGGCTATATTTCATGCACATCTGTTTTTGACAAAAAATTTTAGACGCCTAAAACGTAGGAAAAATGTTATATATATATATATATATATATAAAGTTAGTAATTACTAAATACCAAATAAGAAACGTTTACAAAAATTTGCTGTCATTTGCAAGTTTAGTATTGTCAACACTAAATAAAGTATTATTATTAAACCTCATTTGTGATTTAATAATTTCCGACTTCCTTTTTCGTCATTTTTCCCAAAAAGTATAATTTTTATATATTTTTGAATTAAAAGCAATTTAATTACCCAAATAAAATGAATATAAGATTAGGTTGGCTCATCAACATTGGACAATTTGAGCAAAGCCCAAAGACACCAAATTGATAGGCCAGCCAGAATCATAAGGACAGAAAAGCAAACACAAAAAACAGTCCAAACAACAATGGAGACAAGGAAAAAAAAACAACAAAGCCTGTGCGTAACAATATGCCAGCTTGATCCTGGACATGAACAAGATGATTTTCAGCATGCAAGAATGAGAAGCTGCTATACTCCTTGCTCTCGACGAACAAACCACACCCAACTTCTCGAAACAAGCTCCCTTAAACCTCCATCCAAAATAAGTCTGAGAGCTCTATCACTTTGCATGGATAGAAGAAGCTGATAACAAAAACACAATAGATAGAAAATAAAAGGACCCCAAAAAATATTAAGACAGCAATGCTACAAGATGGACCTCTAAGTAGCTATTGGATTTGGTAGTGAACTTAGAGTTCCTCGATATAATCATGCATATGTGCGGACCTTTTTGGCATAATAAGCTCTGCAGGAACCTGAAAATGATTATAAAGCTCATCTCGTGAACGCTTTCTTGTAAAACAACGATGCTTCATCTTATAAAGACTTGGCGCCTTGGATTTAAGGAGTAGCTTCCATCGATGCCTTTTTTATACTCAAAGGACATTTACCAGCAACAGGTTCCAAAGCTCTTGAGTGAAACGCTCGTTGTCGTTGCTTCTTGGAGACAACGAATAAATAAGAACACAACAAGTTGATTAAGAGCTCATCGTGACAAATAGAGCGAAACTCTGGAGACCTCAAACGACAAGTGGAAGTATGGAAAGAGGACATAGTGTTTCTTGGACTAGAGATGCCTAAACAAGAGGCATGGAAAGTGGAAAGCAATGTGGCTTGGAGAAACTACCTTGGATCGCTTGGAACTGGGATGAGAAGATTCAATTCGCCACTGTTTCCTACTAATAGGTATATAAGACTTCATTGATGATGTGGAACTTGAAACAGATTGGACAGCACTACGAGAGTCGGTGGAGTTGGTGGATGCATTTGAAAAGGATACATTTGCAGATTCCAATGAAGCTTGGACTTTTGGAGATTCTAATGAAGTAAATGCGAAGCCCATTAGGGAATGGGAAAACTCAGACGATGTACAGGTCTACATTGGACGCCCAACTATGTAACTAAAAAGGTATTTAGATAGAATCAAAACTATAGTTTTAAAAGTGCTTTTATAGTATACTAAGTAAATATGTGGAGGAATTTATTTCGATTTACGGAAAAGTGTTTCTGAAAAACACTTTTGAGGGTGTCCAAACACCCCCTAAAATCATAAAAATCTTGATTACCTCTGATATGACTAGATCTTGGACCCACTTGACTTAAATGCGCATTAAAGAAAGGCACCGACTTTGTATAATAATGCCGCCTTACACCCATCATATGGCAAGTGGAATCAGTTTTAGTGTTCATTGTAAAGATAAGTATTATGATATTTATCATCACAACGAATTTAATTCATAAATTAGTTTTAACAATTTAGATTTAACATCTTCAGCAAATGATTTCTAAATAAAAAATTTATTTTTTAAAAAATTTACTGTTAAAGGATTATATTTATTTTGAATTATGTATCTATTAAAAGAAAAATATCTTTAAAAAACAAAAACATTAAATCTTGGCCACAGATATTAAACTTAAATGCGTAGTGCACCTTCCCAAATGTGCGAAAAGCACTGAAAATGGAATCTTAGCACCGGAACTCAACTCAAACTCACCTACCGTAAGTGAAGGAAACTGCATCAGGAAGGTAACCTTGAAACGGAGACCACTTGGAGAGGACGAACAAGTGTGATCAAACGCTAAGACTTCCCCAAATAATAAACTATCTATTTGCTAGCAAATTCCCCAATATAATACTACCTCTGGCTCTAATTATAAGAGTTATTTAACTAATTTGACAAGATTAAAGAAATAAGTTAAATTAGTTATTTGTAACAAATAGATGTTATTTTTCCTAAAATATCCTTACTAATAAAGTGTATTAGTTATAGAACTACCATTGTTAGAAAGATTACTTTAGGAAAGTGAATTGGGGTTTTATATTTAGAATCAAAATAAAAGTCAAATAAAGTTTTATATTAAGAACCAGAGGTAGTAATGTAGAGGAAGTCCTAGAACCTGCAACGATACATGTATAGCAGGGAAGGAAACCATTGTGATTGCGGTATCTGGGATCCGCTCGTGGACAGCTAACGCAATATCTTGAGTCTTTTGACTGAGAATAATTGCACAATCCATTTCATTCTTGAAATGAAGAACTAGGTAATTGGAATGGTGTTGAATGATTTTGACAGTGTCTTGGAGATTCCAATGGAGATTGATGAGAGTTTGAACCTTGGAAACATGTACACGATGGGAACACATGATTTAAGCAAAGAGATAGTGATCCCAACCGCACGAAAGATGATGTTCTTCACCGGCAGCAATCGCATCTTTCCTCAGTTAAGACTTAAGGCGTGAAGGATGAAGATAGAGCTTGAATGAACAGGCAAAAACGATAAATAAACTAACCAACAATCTGCAGGAAAAATATTTATATATAAAAAAAGAACAGTGACATCCAAAAAACTATAACATAAATAAAATTAGAGAAATTAAAAAGAGTACAAAATTAATCTTAGGAGAATTATAATGAGGTTTCTAAGGAAAGAAGATAATTATTAATAAGTTTCGATAACAAGTGAGTAGTTGTCATTTATTATCCTGAAACTTGTCATTACAAGCTATTTTATTATCAATGAGACTTTTTAATAATTATATTACTTATTTGAAACTTTATTGTAATTCTTCTATTAATCTTTATAAAGCACATGCAAATCTATTAGATAGATAAAGTAAGAGAAAGAAAGATAGCTGTCAAAATCAAAAATAGAAAGAGAAAATGACACATAAAGAAACATGAAATAATAAAATGCCAAAATGGGAAGCTAAGCAAATGTATTACCAGATAGGGAAGTGTTGCCTGATTTGGGATTATGCAAATGTTGCACAATTACGAAACAGCCCCTGTCAGTCAGTGTTTGAAAGCAGAGTGAGAGAAGGCGTGAACACTCGTGCACTGCCCGTCGTGCTTCCCAATTTCTCGTTTCCACCATCCCCATTGTTGCCCTAAAAACGCCGGCAAGCTGGACAATTGAGGACCCCAAAATAGTGTGTGCGTAAGAGAGCAGAGGAGTTGGAAGTGGAAGGGTGTGCTGTTCGAAGGACGAACGTGGTTGCGTCTGACTGATTGTGTGGAAAAACGAAGGTTGGCGCATGGTGATTCACCATTGCAGTTAACAAGCATCAAACAGCATTTCACTGAGGTAAGTTTAGGCATTTAAGTTTCGTGCTATGGTTGACGTTTCTGGGTGAGTCTGGTAAGCAATGATTGGGCAATATTTAGATATAACGCGATGAAGTTTGTGAATGACAGGAATGGTGATTAAGGGTTTATGCTGAGTCTCTGTGGCAAGCTATTTTGTTTTTTATAACGTAGTTGAGAACTGGAAAAATGGGTTTTCAAATCAGTAGGAAAATTGTCTTACTGACTGGAAAAATTATATGAACAACTGGAAATGACAATAACATACTGGTAAATGACTATGATCGAACCTAAAATGACCATATTTATAGTAATGACCTTACTGTCTGAATGAGTGGAAAGATTATATGACTAAACTGGAAATGACAATCCCATACTGGTAAATGACTATGAAGGAACTTAAAATGACCATATTCATAGTAATGACCTTACTGTCAGACTGTAATGGCCATGTCGATAATGACAATGAATTAATTGGAAATGATCATATTCATAGTAATGACCTAACTGTTAGTCTGTAATGGGCATATTGGTAATGACAATAAATTAACTGGAAACGACCATATTCATAGTAGCATCCTTATTGTCACTCTGTAATGGCCATATTGTAAATGACAATGAAGGAACTGGAAATGACCATAACAAATCTGGAAAGAACTAGATATCTAGTATATGTATAAAAATTATGATTTAATGATGGTACCTTGATGACTTTGCAGAACTATACGAGATGGTGTTGGAAGAAGGGGAAGGGTCCACAAGCAAAGAAGTGCACAGTGGGCTTGTGTTGTTAGAAGGGAGTATATGGAAAAACGAGGGGAGAAGTGCAAAAACGCAAGAGAAGAAAAAATTGAAGTGGGGAAGGCTTGGAGGGCCCTGAGTGAAGAAGAGAAAGATAGGTATAATGAGAGGGCAAGGAAAACGAAGCCACAGAAAGGTGAGAAGAAGAAGTATGATGTGCCCTTGTACACCCGGTGCTCATTGCCTGGATTTCTATCATTGGCTGAATATGTGAAGAAGAACAGGCGGTTGAGGCAGAAAGTTCAGAGGATGGGATTTGGGAACTTGCTTAATGTGAATGTGAAGCAACTTCCACGTGATCTACTTGTGTCATTATTGAGATGCTATGACCCACCAACGCATTTTTTGACCATTAGAGGGCAAGGGCAGGCAATTGAGGTAAAAGATGCCCATGAGTTTCTAGGTGTACCTGACAGTGGGGAGGAAGTGAAATCTGATGTTAGTGAGAATGACCCGGAATACAAGAGGTTGAAGGACACTTATTAGAAGGTTCCATTTACCCAGATACTGAAGAGGATATTATCTAGGGAAAAAAGCGACAATTTGGAGTTCCTATTTATGCTTTATATAGTTGGAGCTTTTTTATGTCCTGGGTCAAGCACAACTGTACATATACGTTTGTTGAAAGTGATGCGTCACACGATGGATGGGTTTGGGAAATATGATTGGTCAACGTACATAATCAAGAACCTGTGGAAGGAAATGGGAGACTTTGTGAAGATGACAAAGAAGAAGAAGAAAGGAACCTGCAATGTTGGAGGGTGTCTTTATTTGCTGCTGGTAAGTCAATATTTTTCTTATAGTTCACTATATTTTTGTTTTATGTTATTGTTGCAGAAGTGTGACCTATCTTTATTTGGTTTTGCAGCTGTATTTTGCTGAGCGTTTCCCGCTGGGATTGTCTGTTGACCGGGGTTCAACAAGCACCATTGAATATTGGACCGAGGAGAAGATAAAGGAGAGGGTGGAGAAAGAGAGAGGTAGCAGCATGGGAATATTGCATGGAAGCAGTGGCAGCGAGGTTTACTCAGCAGGACATGAGGACAGTCCAATTCTGCAGTCTTTAGATCCGGTATGTGGGAACTTAGAAAATATACGTGACCTGAGTTTAAGTCAGTCTATTAGCAAGGTTGATACTTGAGATGATAAGACTTTATTTACAAATGACCAGTGAGATACTGGCATTCGATAACAGTGAACAATTTTTTTGATTTCTTCATTTACTGTGTATGCAGGCATTGAAGGAGTTGAGGGCTCGTTTTGTCAAGAAGCTTGAAGAAAGCCAGAGGACGTTAATGAAGGCTCTTGATGATGAGCTACTCAAACTGCAGATTGGATTGAACACCAAAGTTAAGGGGATGGGGAATGAGAATGCCACTGCTAAAGAAGGGGTTGAAACAGTTGGTGATGCAGTTGGTAACGATGCTGAAGAAGCTGATGATGTTGACCGAGTGGTGAAGGAGATTGCAAGAGAGGTTGCAGCGGGAAGTGTAGATGAGGAATTTGATGAGGATGAAACCAGCAAAGGAGATGATGAGAAGGATGAGGATGAGGATGAGGATGAGGATGAAGAACAGCATGACCTTTATGATAGGGAAGTCAGTGATGATTACATGGTTGAGGAGGTGGAAGAAGAGGGTGACCGTGATGGTCATGGAGGTGATGATGATGACGATGAGGATGAGGAGGAAGATGACCATGATGACAAGGAAGGAGGTCATGTGGTTGATGAGGAGGAAGATGACCATGATGACATGGAAGTCAGTCATGATTATGTGGTTGAGGAGGTGGAAGATGATGATAAGGAGGTTCGGGATTCAGATGATGAGGGTGAGGAAGATACACATGTAC
Source organism: Neltuma alba (assembly GCF_004799145.2). Classification (NCBI taxonomy): domain Eukaryota; kingdom Viridiplantae; phylum Streptophyta; class Magnoliopsida; order Fabales; family Fabaceae; genus Neltuma; species Neltuma alba. The sequence continues at coordinate 557,443 of NW_021636573.1, read as the reverse complement.
TGACAATGACCCCTACCAATGTTCCTTTGCTGTTGGATCGCGAATGGGTGAACAGTGACAGTGGGGAGGAAGGAGGGCTTGAAAAATCGATTGACGTTAGGAGGTCAACAAGGGCAAAGAGTTTCACAATTAAATCTTCGTGGATAGAATTCAAGGCAGCTCCAAGGACAAAGAGGCCAAAGGAGGAAAGGGACATCTTTTTCATTTTAATATCCCGTAGACCCAAGGGAGAGGAAGAGGGGAATATGTAAGTATATCCCCAGCTAGCGTTTTGTTTTTAAATGACATAGTGTGCCCTGACAATGACAGCAATAGAATTGAAAATGACAATAAAATACATGGGGATGACAAGTATTGATGTCCCCAACACCATACTTTCTGTCACTGACATCTGATAATATTTGCAGGATTGTCATCAAAATGTGTGATGAAGATATAGACTGACAACAGCTGTTTTCCCTGGGTGGAGTGAACAGAGTAAATAACAGGGTATTTTAGAATGCTCTGTCCCTGCACCCATGATTATGTTTGATAATGTTTGGTGAGATTATTGTATCAGAATGACGTTTTCACTTGTGTTCCGTAGGTGCTTAATTTGGTGTGTAAGGGAGCGATGGAGGACATGAAGGTAGAATTGGGGCCAGGGAAGAGGCACATTTTCGATGTTGATTTCATGGTGAGGTTGCATAATTCCAAATGCAAATACCAATGACAGCAATTGAATTGGAAATGACTTGTTCTCTGTTAATGGATTAACAATTTCATGTCATGCAGAACATGATGGCACATGATCCAACCTGGAAAGCCCAAAAATATAAGAAGCTCTTTCTTCCTGAGTTCCTTGGCTACAACTTAGCTAAATATGATTTCATAATTGGTCCGGCTCTTGTTGGCCAACACTGGTTTTGCGTTGCCATTCATCCTAGCACATTGGATTTCCACGTATTAGACTCCATGAGGGACCAATTTGGAACCAAGGACAGAAAGAAGAAGAAGAAGGTTGTCATCAAAGACCCAGTGGAAATGGCTGTGGATGACTGTGTAAGAAAAAACTCATTATCTTTACTCTAGTTTTTTAACTTGGAAAATCATTAAACTTTCTAATTGGTCCTAAATCTTGTTGCAAAGGATGAGGTTCAATATTATACTGGACTTGGTCAAGCCAGGATTGGTTGGGAAAAAGCCAATGTCTCCCATGATATTTGCATAAGTTCCCCAGTAGAATAACCTGTCAGTTTTGTCAAATTTGACTTCTGTGTGGTAAATGCACATATCAGATGTGTTAACTAACTGTGCTGATATTGTTGCGTCCACAGGAGGGATTGTGGGGTGCACTGCATGATGTGGCTGAGAAGATGGGAACCTGGTGTGACCCTTACCTACACAGAGGAAGAAGTTGCTGGCTTTCGTCGTGACCTGACATGGTGGTTAGTGAATCATGAATTGAATGAAAAACGTGATGAGGCATTGGCCCTTATTCGATGACCACAACCAACCAAGAGCACAAAGTCCAAGAAAAGGCGTCGGTCTTAGGTGTCTCGATGTTAGGGTCATAATTCACTTGTCCTCTGTTAGATTGCTGTATTTAATGTGCATTGTAGGTTGACCAAAAATTTACTGTGTATTATTATGGTTAACAGATATTAGTGTCCATAAATGTATGATTGTTGAGATCTATGATGCCAATTTATTCCCTAGTGACATGAATGAATCTAAGTTTAACCACACCAAAACAGATGATGACAACAACCCCATTGGACATGTGCTATTGGTTTCCATTTTTTGTTGAGGTCGCTAAATTTTACTTCAATATATCCTGTTGGTATCCAATAGAAAATGACACCAAGTGAAGCGAATATAACAGCGATAATGATAAGGATAACCTGGTCTGATTTTTTAACATCAGTTTAACACAACTGTCAGCTTATGCTGATAGCATCACTGCCAATGACCAGAACCAATTTAAAAATGACAACAAGTGATCCGAACATGACAACGGTAATGATAAGGATAACCTGGTCTGATTTTATAACATCAGTTTAACACAGCTGTCAGCTTATGCTGATAACATCACTGCCAATGACCAGAACCAATTTAAAAATGACAACAAGTGATCCGAATATGACAACGATAATGATAAGGATAACCTGGTCTGATTTTATAACATCAGTTTAACACCGCTGTCAGCTTATGCTGATAGCATCACTGCCAATGACCAGAACAAATTTAAAAATGACAACAAGTGATCCGAATATGACAACGATAATGATAAGGATAACCTGGTTTGATTTTATAACATCAGTTTAACACTGCTGTCAGCTTATGCTGATAGCATCACTACCAATGACCAGAACAAATTTAAAAATGACAACAAGTGATCTGAATATGACAACGATAATGATAAGGATAACCTGATCTGATTTTATAACATCAGTTTAACATCGGCTGTCAGCTTATGCTGATAGCATCACTGCCAATGACTAGAACAATTTTTAAAATGACAAGTAATGTGCCATTAACAAAAGTTAACATCCCCATAACAGTAATTTCCTTTCATGTATTCAACGACAAGTGGACATTAAGATACTAGCCACACTTAATGCTCCCTTATCACTAAAATTTCTATCATCTTACTTACAAAAAAATGTCTCCACCTAGCTCCTAACTACAACCCCAGTCCCAAAAAAGTTGACAAGGGCGGAGCATACAACTATGTACACCAAAAAATGACCCATCCCCACTGTACTCGAAACTTCATTATGGGTTAGGATTTTTGCAATTTCTCCTTGTGTGTCCAGGTTGGTGGCATCTTCCACAGTGGTATATCCGTTGTTCTGGAACTGTGATTCATCCCTGTTTACTTTTGGCCTTCCTGGTGGTCGGGATGTCATGGGAAGTAGCAAGAAAACTTGCTCACTGACATTTTCTATTCTATAGTAGTCATTTGGGTGAGGCATGTCTGTTGTTACCACAGGAATTAAACTGCGAGCATAAATCTTTTCTTGTGATGACTTTTTATAGCAATTATCAATATAATCATAAACATTGCCGTGCACAATCTTGATGGCAGCACAAGCATGGGAACAAGGGATCCCTGTCATTTGCCAAGATCTGCAACTGCATTGGTGTAGTCCAAGATCAACCCGATGGTCTCCACGTGATGTTGTCACCTTTACTCTTCCCCCACCATAATTTTCAGCATACATATGGTCAGACCCAACCACCATATCCAGCACCTTACTCTCTATATTTGGATCAACGCAATTCTTCCATTTGGTCATAGCCACATAGGAGGCATGCAGCTTTCTTGCAACTTTATCTCGGTGCTCATAGATCAATCGGGTTACAGTATGCTTTCTCTCATTAACCATCTATGCATTGAATGATTCTGCTATATTACTTGTAATATTGTCCCATCTTTTATATGGGAACCTGCTTTTAGCCCACCTATCTACATCCCCATGATGAATAAGCCGATCAAATAGCCTTGGAGAAAAGGATCTCATGTCATCCATTGTCGCCTCAAATTTCTCATTCGTCCTTACACATGCAATTTTATCCAATAAATATAGTGCATCCTCTTTGATCGGCCATTTGTCCTTGTTTGCCCCTTATTCATTTTCATAACTTCTGAACTAAAATTCTGCTTGATGTGTCTATAACAAAAGGCATGCCTTTGACCCCCAAAGATTGATGTCACTCCTCTGATAATAGCATTGTGTCGATCTGATACAATTGTTACTTCCACAGAACCCAGGATTTTTTTTATCATATAGAAAAACCACGTCCAGTCATCTAGTGTTTCTCCCTTCACAATTGCAATTGCAAACGGCAGCAGCTCGTTATCTGCATCATAAGTTGAAGTTGACAACATTGTCCCCTTATATGGTCCGCTTAAGTGAGTTCCATCAACATACATAATATGCCTCGCGCCACCCAAGAAACCCTTAATGCATGCCCCGTAGGTAATGAAAACACACTCAAACCGGTTCCCAATAGCAGTCCATTCAGCCACGGATTTTTCATCTGTTTCCTTTATCCTTTCGCATACCCATGGTATGAGCATGTATGATTGTTCAGGCCTGCCATATATGTCTTCCAATGACTTCTCTCTTGCTCTATAAGTCTGTTTATATGTTAGATCAATCCCATACTCTCGTTTCAACCTCTTCCTTATCTCAGAAGTGCGCTTGTCTGCATGATCTCTCATCTCATCAATTATTATTGATGAGTTCAAACTAGCTCTTCTACTATGCATCACGTCCAAGCTATCTTAGGCAGAATGAACATACCAGTTTATAAATGTCGTCACTCGTAGCACATCACAACTCTTCCCCACATGATTTGTGTTAGAATCAACCTCACCCAAGAGGGGGGTGAATTGGGTGAGTTAAAAAAAATTGCGAAATTAAAACGAGACAGTATTGAAAACAGAGAGTTAGAGTTAGGAGAGATTTCACCGTAGAGGGAAGACACAAGATTTATACTGGTTCGGTCTTAACCACTTGACCTACATCCAGTCCTCAGAACACCTCTGAGTATTTCACTATCTTCCAAGATCGATAGGGCTCTTGGTGCCTCGGTACAGTAATTGAATCGCTCAATCACTCCCCCTTACTCCCGTAAGGATACAAGCCCTCTCAAGAGTCCACACTCTTGAGTATCACTCAATAGTAATTAATGAAGAATAGTTATTGACTCTCTTACAGAGTGAAATTAATGATGAACACTGACGCTCAGTAATATAGAAGAAAACAGAGTATTGAATGCTAGACTTAATAATCACAGATGGTAGTTCTGGTATTCAATCCGCTTCATTAATGCTTCTTCGCGCCTTTTATAGTTGAGATTGTTAAGTAGCCGTTAGACGGAAGAGCTTCTAGCCGTTGTGACTCCGTTTGTGTGTTTCGCCTGTTTCAACGGTTCCGCCATTAATGCGTTTGAGCTTCTGACACTGTAGGTTGTAGTCTACGTAATCCCGTTAAAGAGCCGTTGTATTCTTTCTTAGTAATCTGCATATTTTAAACTTTAAGCAAGTAAGAGTCTTGTGGTGTAGGCTTTAATTATGATCAAGAAGAAAAACGAATTTATCATTCAATGATTCTGGACGAAATGATTTATCTGTAAAAAGAGCAGAAAGATATCCTGGATATGCTTGATCGAAGTGGTGATCGATTACTTGTTGATCGATCAGGGTAATCGATCAGGTTATCGATAAATAGAGTGAAAGCTTTTTGAATCAGTTCAACAATATTATTGATCAAGTGTTGGATCATTGATTTTAAGAATCATCATAGTTGACGGAAATCGTTCCAAGATCGAACAAGTGATCGAACAGATTATCGATAATTCAAGTGTTACAGAAATGAAACTTCAGTCATTGATGATCGAACAAATTATCGATAAATGGATGAAGGATAAGGTTATCGATAAACAATGAGTAAGAATATATTCAGCGAAAAACACAGACTATCTGGAATTATCGAACAGGTGATCGATCAAAGAATATTCGATCAAGTGACCGATAAAATGAAAGACAGAGATTTAAACTTGTAAGGTGAAGAAACTGATTATCGATCATGTCATGTGAAAACATGAGTTTCAGGAAATCGGATGATCGATCATATTATTGATAAATCAATGATCGATTAGAAGATCGAAAAAGTGATTCAACATAAATTAATACTAATCCTGGTGCTCTTTATCGATCATGTTATATGAAAAGATACTATGCAGACAGGCTAAATTATCGATAATGTTATCGATAATTTGGTTGTAGAAAAACTAAGAAAGAGCAGATAGAACATTGATTATCGATCATCTGATCGATAACTTAGTGATCGATAAGTTTTTCGATTCAGCAGCTATGATGAGTACCTGCATACAAAGAGTTAGAACATAATGTTTGATCATGTGATCGATAAACAAGTGATCGAAAATATGATGGATAAATGATGACAGAATTAATGTGCAGAACGAGTAGAGTGTGTTACCTCTTATCGAAGTCGTTATTGATAACTGATTTATCCATCAAGTAATCGATAAATGCACTTCAGATTTGGTTTTCTTTATCTGTTACTTGTTCGTTTATCTGATGTTATCGATCAAGTGATCGATAATTAACTGTAACCTTATGTAACTTCCATGTTAGCGATAATCGATCATTTTATCGATAAACAACTCATCGAATGGCTCTTCGATTAAAATACTTAATATAAAGCTGATTTATATTGAACAGTTATTTGATAGCTTATCGATAATCATTTGATCGATCAAATGATCGATCAACATACTTCACCTAATTAATCTAACTTTGTTATCATCAAAACCATAATCCTAACAATTTGCACATAACTTCCATGGACAACCCTCAACTTTACACCTTATCAACATGAATTCCTTGCTATTCCTCACATACTTGGCCACAAACTTGTTTGTAAGTGCAAACTTGTATACAGACACCCGAAATACATCTGCACTAGGAAAACATTGGCCTACTCCTATAAAAAGTCCCCTCCATTCCGTATGAACCATCTCACTACCATCCATATCTTCAGCTCCAATAGATGTATCCACATTAGAGGGCCTACTTATTTCATCATTGTCACATTTACGAGCATTTTCTTCACTAAGCCAGCCATAATCACAACACAAACTAATGGGAGACGCATCCAGTTCCGTTTGCTGTGACATGCCCATAAATCTTTCTGTTCTGCATTCATAATGACAAGACTCGTTAACACAAATAACAAGAACAAATTCATAAATGACAACAAATAGTTAGGATAAACTTCCACTTACATTTTTACATTGTCCCTTGGTTGGGGACCCACTTGTCTTTTTTCGGCCACATACACATGACCGCTGTTCTCATTGTATTGAAAGAGGTTATACATTTCAGCATTGTCATGAAGGTCAATCAATGTCTTCTCATCAAAGGCCACTGTGTACTTAATGTCATAATTTCTTCCATCACCACCAATCCACTCAAATATCATTAGCCTCAATTCATCAAGTGTCAGCCCATCCTTAATGCTTCTTAACCTCACGCCACCTCCATTATATCTCACTTCACCTTCACCATTTGTCATAAATTTCCCCCCGCCACATGAAAATAACAGAACAGCTCCTTCTTACAAGATGACCCAGCTTCGAAATTCATTTATCTTCATTACCTGCACTAATAACAGAAGTCAAATGATTATATGACTTAATACCATCATCATCAACTTACACGACCAACTTAGGGTTTGACACATTCATGCTTATAATTTGCAACAAAACACTCATTTCTTTCCTGTCCACACTAATGCTTCGTTTTCTCAGAATCAATCCACTCCATTATTCGAATCTCCCTCCAACATTGTCCCTTTATCTGACACTAATCACTCTAACCCACTTGTGATACCATCAAACCCCTCTCCCTCAGTGTTTTTCCTTCCCCGTGCATTCACCCTCTGATCACCGTCCTTCCCCACACTTTCTATATACCCACACCGTTTCCATGCTTCGCCACCCTCTCCACCTCAAAACCATCCCCACATCGACGACATTGCCATCCAACGGGAAGAGGAAAATCAACCAGCGCATAAAGGAGACGGACAAAAGACAGAGGTGAACAATATAGTCACTGAATACTAACCTCGCTTCCGTCATTCAATTGTTGCTTCGCGCGTTCATGCTCCCACGTTCATGGTCCCTCCCAAGTTTTTCCTCCAGCTCCCACCACAACTTGCACACTTCCACCAGTCACTTTTTTTGTTTGCATATGAGGGGTTGTTTTGTAATTATGCAACATTTGCATAATCCCAAATCAGGCAACACTTCCCTATCTGGTAATATATTTGCTTAGCTTCCAATTTTGGCATTTTATTATTTCAGGTTTCTTTATATGTCATTTTCCCAAATAGAAATAGCAAATGGAAAAAAAAAATTAAAAGAAGGGCTTGGTAGCCAAAGAATGTCAGTAGTTGTTACATTATCTTGGGGAAGACGCATTGGTCATCAGAACGAGGTGGTGTTTATTGCAGACCAACTTTCCCCATGGGATAACGGAAATAGAAGAAAGAAAAAATTTTAATGAGCTGGATTTAGAAATGTTTAGTTAATATTTATTATTCTTTTATCTTGCATCTTTTTTTTTCTTCAAAATTTTAAAACCCTGCTTTTTTATCTCCCTTCTACAAAATGTAAGCGTTAGAAAGCCAAAGTTCAAAGAGTGAGACTTCAAACTTGGCAAAGGCAATATAAGAGCATAACTGGATATAAGAAGTAAAAGAGAGACAAGAACTAAGAAATAAACTGTGCCTAGAATCTTGAGAAGTTACCTGCACACAAGTAAAAGAAAAAAGGTTAACAATATCCCTGTGGATGACATTAGAAGAGTTTGTAAATGGCAATAGCTCCTGCTACAGACAAGTGTCTCTTGTTAATGCGTAATACTGGTAACAAAATGAAGTTGGGAAGTTTCAAACTCACTTTATTTTCTAGATACTTAACATCGTTTGACTTGAACAAATGACTCTTTGCTTAGATGTCATGTTAAAATTTTAAAATTTCTTTTCTTATTTACGGCTTTTGATTTTTTTTGTCAAATTTGAATTTTTTGAAATTAACTTTAATATATTATTGAGATAAGTTTCTTTCAAACTAATTTTTTTTGAAAAATATTCAAACATAAATCACATTATACTAATTAATATTTACATTGCAAAAATTAATTAGGATAAAAGTTGTTTTTGCAAACATTATGCTTAGCAAGCCTCAAAAATTTTTAATTGCTAATGCTTAGTATTTCGGTGGCATGAGAGCTTCTATGTACATGTGGGTTTGTGGATTCGATCTTGCTTGTAACTTTATTTGTAATTGATAACAAAAAATTAAAAAAAAAATTTCTCAAAAGTAAAAGTTTAAACTTTAAAGCAAATTACTGAAAAACAGGCTACTCAATGAAGATTGTGATTCAAGGGCATAAAAGTTGTGTGTGTGTGTGTGTGAGCAAAACTTGTATTTTATTAAAAGAGAAAAAATCACAAGAGTGGTGGGATCCAACAATGAAAATGATGAAAATCTCCATTTACATATATTGGCAATATTGGTGTATTTATTAGCTTCCCAACCTAATCATAATTATATAATTATTTGACCATTACTAAACAATAATTTCCCTCCAAAAGTGACAACGGTAGAAATGGTTTACCGCCCTTCGCGCCAAAAATGATTATAATAATATACTAAACTCTCCGGTAAAATTGGTTTCGCGCCATTTTGAATCCCTTCGACTCCATTATAAATTTCAAGTTCTTAGCGCCACGCTCATTTTCATCTTCATCGTCTCCTCCGGTTTTTTATTTTTATTTTTCCTGCTTCTTCCCTTTCGATTCTTTTCCTCTGAGTTTTTGGTTCTCACTATCTTTTCTAAAGTCTTAATTTTTCCCTCTGTGATATTCGAACTTTTTGCTGAATGCTATTATCTGCATGATGGAGGTAGATTCTTTGCCCGAGTCGATCAAGAAAGTACAGTCAAGATTCAGTTTCGAGGTTCCTGAACCGGCTGTTCGCCTCGCTCTGACGGAATCTTGGTTCGACGTGGACGCTGCCGTGGAGTTCCTCAACAACAATCCCGGGTTTCTAGCCCGGCCCGTCACGGTGGTTCGGGCCGCTACTAGCACTGGCTCGAGGGTTTTGGCACCGACGCCGATAAAGCAAGAGGGGTTCGATGACTCGGTTATGTCCAATGGAATGAGTCTGAAGAGCGAGGTCAAAGAGGAACCCGTTCATTTGGCGATTGACAATCAAAACCCAGTGAAAGCAGAAAATGGTTCCGATGATTCTCATGAAGTGACACGACCACTCGAGGACTTGAATGTGAAGAAGGAAGCGAAGGAAGAAATCAATGTGGAGCCTGAGATGCAGGTTTCTGTGGAAGAAAAAGTGGATGTTGATGTTTCTAGGTCTTTAATGACCCAAACCCAGATGCAAGGGTCTACCGGTACTCGGAAATCTTCATGGGAAGCTGGATATGAAGAGTTCCTTAAGGCTACAGATGCAAAAGTTATGTCAAAGGAAGAATATCTAAAGTCCATTGAGGAACAACAACCATCAGTCCCGGTTGAGCGTTCGAAAGCAATGCAGGATTTGGCTTCTGTGAATAAGGTCTCTGAGAAGAAAGAAGTGGCTATCCCTGATAACGATGAAGTGAAAATCCTCAAAGAAGTTGGTTCCTTTCCATGTTTTCAGAAATCCTCGCAGGTGAAAAAGGAAAAGGTTGAACCTAGACCTGCAAACGTGGAGGATGGGGACTTTCCAGGAGAACCAGACTGGTTTTTAGTGGGAAGGACAATAATCACTGCACTTTCAACTACCAAAGGGAGGAAATTAGTGGACAATGAGATTGTACATTTCGATTTCCGATCTGCATTTGCGAAACAAAACTCAAAATGGATTCTTCGCATTTCAACCAAGCGTTCCGGAGAGGTTGGCTTATTTTTTGACTATCTATATTTTTTTCCTTTTTTTGACCTGGATTTTGTTTTTTCCTTTAAATTTTATTAGCTTGTATAATTATTTTGATATAAATAGTGGTGATTTTTCTACATATGGAATAAAAACGAAGATATAAGACTTGACAGCGTCGAGTTTGTGATTCAACATAGGTTGGACGGGTTCCTATGGAATGGGCTAAAGAGGTTGTCCCACTTGTTCGTTCTGCAAGGATCAAGGTTAGAGGTCGATGTGTAGCTGCGCCACCTGTCTTACAAATGATGCAAGACGTCTTGGTGTGTGTAAGGTAAAGTTCCGAGTCTTCTGGTTGAGAATCTCTTAACCAATAAAATTATTCTAGTTCCATTTGGCCATTTCAGTTTGAATTGTTTTTAGCATATTAATTTAAAATCACTTGTAATAATTTGAATATGATACAAAGCACGCTCACAGTGACACAATAAGATATATAAAATTTAGATGCATATTTTGTGTACTTTTGTACTGTCTTAGAACCGCTGAAAAGGAGGGGGAAAAACTTAGTCATTTTGTTATTCCATCTTGATAAAAATTTAATTGATGACTTTTGCAGCTTTTACGTTCACCACTCTGCATTCACTTCAGAAGTCAATACTTCATGGAAGCTTGATGGCTCTACTTATATTGACCCTTCTGTTTATCCTCTTCCCGCGGTGTTCAAATTGATTGGAATGAAGCCATATCAGAATGTATGGACCTTTCTACAGTTTACGTTTCTTTTTCCTGTGATGGATTGTTAATGTGTTTCTATGATCTTAAATCAGGCTGCTTTTACCCCAGAGGAACTTGATTCTAGGAAACGTTTGTTCAGTATCAGGGTATGTATAATTGTTAACTATAACCCTCTCATTTTATTTGATGTTTTCATAAATTGTTTTAATGCTTGAATATGGTCAAGCTTGCGATTCTGCAAGTCATTTACCGAAGAATCATTGTGGTCAACATATGTATGAACTGTCATGCTTGCATGCATTTAGGGTATAACAAAGCAATGAAGTTTCATCAAATTGTCTACCTAGTCTTTCCTTAATGCTTTTTTCATTCAATAGATTTCTTGTCCAACATGTGTGAATCTTATCACTGGTTTTTAAGATGTTCTTCAGTATATGAAGTTATTTTAGGTTAAGGCACAAGAAACCCGTTCTATAAGCAATGTCTGATTACCAGAAGCCTGATAATGTGATGCTACAGGGTAACACAGATGAAGCTGCTTCAGATTTGCCCGTCTTGAAACGGAGAAAGGGTTGTCCTCCCGATCAAGACGATGAACAAGCTGTGTCACAGTCATCTTTGAATAAGCTTGTTGGAGCATCTGAAGTCTACGACTTGGAGGTATAGAACTTTGATTGGTTGACTAATTAATTATGATTTTATCTTCTGATTGGCTAATATTTCTTGATTTACCATCAACCATTGTGTAATTCATGTCTTCAGGAGATGGAAGGGCCAAGCACGCTGATGTGTGATCTAAAGCCTTACCAGAAACAAGCACTGTATTGGATGTCAGAACTAGAGAAAGGAACTAATGCCCAGAATGCTGAAAATACTCTTCATCCTTGCTGGGCAGCCTATCGTATAGATGATATGTAAGTAAAATAGAAAGATAATGGGGGAAATGAGAGAGAAAAATGGGAAATCAAGTATTCTTGTTTGCTATGTGTTTGGTCAATTATATATGTGCAACCTGACCTCAAATGGTCTCTTGCAGGACGGCTCCCATTATTTACGTAAACAACTTCACAGGGGAAGCAACAACTAAGCTCCCACCTGCATTTCGATTGCCAAGAGGAGGAGTGAGATTGCCTTGCCTTTAAATACACTACAATTTACATTCAGTTTGAACAATTTATCTGACTACAAAATCGTTACTTTGTAGATTCTCGCAGATGCTATGGGACTTGGGAAGACTGTCATGACTATTGCTCTAATTCTTGCGAGACAAGGGAGAGGAGATAATGCTGGTCTTTCGAGGAAGAGGGGCCAAGTTTCTCATAGTGACCCTGCATTCAAAGTTGATGGCGGCACTCTTGTTGTTTGTCCCATGGCATTGCTAGGTCAGTGGAAGGTAAGTTTCCCTTGTCTTGAAATATTAAATAAAAATGGGTCAAATGCCGAACCAATGATGTCTGTACTATAAAATTTTCAAGTTTCGCTTGTGTACTGTAATTTTCCATTTGCATCTTTCTGTCTTCCTAGGAATTTTATATTTTGGAAGGGTGGGATTTTATTTTCTGATTAGATAGCTTATCAAGAGTCTCATTGCATTCCACAGGACGAGCTTGAAATCCATTCCAAGCCAGGAAGTTTATCCATTTTTGTTCACTACGGTGGGGATAGAACAAATGATCCTCGGGTGATCTCAGCGCATGATGTTGTTTTAACAACATATCGTGTCCTTGGAGATGCATATAAAACTGTAAATACGATGTTGCCTCATCCTTATTTCAATTTCTATTATTTGCATAGAAAAGTTTCCTCACAAATGGCTTTTGAAACAGTATGGAGAGAACAGCATTTACCACAGGGTCAACTGGCATAGGGTGGTCCTAGACGAAGCTCATTCCATTAAAGCCCATAAATCGTATCCTGCACAAGCCTCTTTTACACTGACCTCACACTGCCGTTGGTGTCTTACTGGAACTCCTCTACAGGTTTACCTTGTTTATTAGTGCCTTGTGCAATCATTAATTAATTATTACGAAGAGGTTCTGTCTTACTGGTTAAAAGAGTTCACCTTGATATGCCTCATTTATGAAATACATGTTATGTATTGCAGAATAGCTTGGAAGACCTATTCAGCCTCTTGTGCTTCTTGCATGTTCAGCCATGGGGCAATTTTGCATGGTATGACGAAATGCTATTGATAACTTGTGGTTGACATTAAAGAAAAGTGTAGCTTATGTAGCTGTACTCTATTTTGCCCTTTTTTTTTTTATAAATTATGCTTTGCATCTCCGTAGGTTTAATAAATTGGTTCAACGGCCTTGTGAGAATGGTGATCCTCGAGGCTTGAAATTAGTCAAGGCTATTTTGAAGCCATTGATGTTAAGAAGAACAAAGGAAACAAAGGACAAGTGCGGAAGGTGATCATTCTCACTGCAAATAAACTGGGTCTTTCTCCTCTGCAACATGTTTAAAACTTTCATCATATTGACGTTCAATATGTCATGGTATCCAGGCCCATACTTGTTCTTCCACCAGCTCACACTGAATTAGTTGAGTGTGAACAGTCAGCAGCTGAAGCTGAATTATATAATGCCCTCTTCAGGAAATCTAAAGTAAGTTTTCCACTGCTATCACTGATATCCTTTTTGTTTCACTTTCGTTTTTCTCATAATGTGATGAAAATATACTTGGAATTGGAGCCCAAGTTCAAAATTAGACTCACCTCAAAATTTTTCTGTCACATGAACAGCATCAATTCGATCAGTATGTTGGGCAAGGAAATGTTCTCAGCAACTATGCCAACATTCTTGGGTTATTATTGCGGTTGAGACAGTGTTGTAACCATCCATTTCTGATCACAAGGTAGGTGTGGCAAACACGTTAAAATGCGAGCTTGTAAGTTCGTAAATTTTACTCAAAGAAGCATTGTACAAGATACCATATGACAAAATAGGTCTTGGTGCAGCATGAGGTGCCATGTTGTGTCTGATAGACATATAATGTCATATAATTCTGTTTTTTAAGCACTGGAACTTCATGGCTATTACATAATGTTTTCCACCCGTTCCCTGTTCTCTTTATGATGAAAACTGGCTTTAAATATGCAGCCGAAGTGATTCAAAGAAACCTGTGGACTTTGACATACTCGCAAAAAGACTACTCGATTTCAACTCTAATTCTACAAATCAGCGTGCATATGTTATAGAGGCCATAGAGGCTCTTCGCAAGGGTGAAAAACTAGACTGCCCAATATGCTTAGAATCTGCAGATGATCCTGTGTTCGCCCCATGTGCGCACAGAATGTGCAGGGAATGCTTATTTTCCAGCTGGAGTACCCAAATCAGTGGTCCTTGCCCTATCTGTCGTCAGATGCTAAACAGAACTGATCTAATCAATTGTCCGTTTGAGAATCAGTTCTTGGTTTCTGATGTTGAGAAGGACTGGAAGGAGTCTACCAAGGTTTCAGAGCTTTTGAAAAACTTGGAAGACATTCGGCAAAATCGCCCTGCTGAAAAAAGCATTGTGTTCAGCCAGTGGACTGCCTTTTTGGACCTCCTGGAGATTGCTTTGAAGAAGAAAGGAATTGGGTATTTTAGATTTGATGGGAGTCTGCAACAAAAGAATAGGGAAAGAGTTTTGAAGGAGTTTAATGAGTCAAGCTCGAAAAGGGTAAAGAACATAAATGAATTCCAAGCCCCTCTTTCAAACTGTAATGATAGCTACTGAATTATTTTTTTTATTATACCCGATTTTCAGGTTTTGTTAATGTCACTTAAAGCTGGTGGTGTGGGCTTGAACTTGACTGCAGCCTCAAATGTTTTCATCATGGTAAGTTTATGTTTGTTCAACATGCAGAGTTATGTTTTCATAAGGTAACTTACCTGGTGGTAAGTTTCTTTATACTTGTTCATGTTTTCGGTTCTTGAATATCTAGGATCCTTGGTGGAATCCTGCGGTTGAAGAGCAAGCAGTCATGAGAATCCATCGTATAGGACAAAAGCGAACAGTTATGGTTAAAAGATTCATTGTCAAGGTGAGCTAATGTTTCTTTTCACTGACAATGTCAATCCAAGATGTCTAAACTGGTGTAGATTGTAATTTGGCTTTATGGAGGTTTCTTGAATTGACCAGAAAGTTCTATTACTGTGACTGTGTTCTCCCTCGTTAGCTAGTCCAATGAAGTGCCATAGCCATACAGCTTTTAGGTAAACAATGTAGAAGTGTCATTTAACTTGAACCTGCCAAATATCACTTACTCTGGGTTTGAATTTGGTCTCTAATTCTACTGTCTGTAGGATCATACGGATCAGGTTTTTGTTTAGCATTTCCTATATATTCCTTAAATCTTGTTAGTTCAGTTGCCCAGAAACATCTTTAACCTTTTTCTTCTGTGTCCGATTTGCGATTGATTGAACTAACTGGATTGACAATGATGGATCATATCGCCCAAGTTTTTCCTTACAGTAGTCGGACAAAGTCCTTTTCTCTTTCCCTTTTATACAATTGATTCCTTCCTAGTTTTTTGTTGGTTCAGTTGTCTGGAAACACCACAGCCTTTTTCTTCTGTCTTATTTCTGATTGAAGACTGACTTGAATATTATGTGCATTGTTGAAACTAACAAAAGGATACGGTGGAAGAGAGGCTGCAACAAGTGCAGGCTAAGAAGCAGAAGATGATATCTGGAGCCCTCACAGATGATGAGGTTCGGTCAACCAGGATTGAAGACCTCATGATGCTGTTCAGTTGAAAGACTTGATGAAATCTTAAATTAGAATCATAACTTAAAAGGGATGTAGAGATCTCTAGTTTTTGTTAGAAAACCTTGCGTTATGATTTTTACTAACTTTTGTACATATAGAGGTAGGTTCTGATCATTGAGGAGAGGAGGCTTTTAGTTTTTACTAATGACTAGTTATTGAAGAAAGAGCTAAGTAAGCTCACTGGGTTGTAAATCTTTTGGGCAATAGAAGGATCAATTTTAAGAAACATAACTGAGTTTCAAGGGCATCATTATCATTTCGGTTGCAGTTATTATTACAAATATGTTAAAAGTAAATTGCTGATATTTTGCAGGACTTTAGAATTTTTTCCCTGTTTCACAGAAAACAGATTTTTTTTTCCTTGAGAATATAACATCATTGAGATCATTTGGGGCTCGTTTTAGAAATAACGGTTTTGATACAAATGGGATTTTATAGTTCAAAATCAAGTTTGTTACTGAGAAAAAAAAAATTAAAAACCAATTTCCTTGGACAAGGATATTTGGGGGAAAAATCACTCAGACAGTATTTTAGAGTAGATATATCTGTTCACGCTAAAATTACATTAATATGGTTGGAAAGTAGTTTTAAAATAGTTGTATTTTATTATTACTAATCAATAGTTATAGCAGGGAATCTGTGTACTATTGACTATCGATGACTCAATTTTAAATACTCTTTCGGTTCTTAATATAAAATCTATTTAACTAACTTGATTCGATTAGGAAAGTTAAGTGAGTTAGTTAATTATAAAAAAAGTGACACATTTTTCTTAAAACACTATAATCATCTTTCTTAATACTCTTTCTCCATCTTCTACTTGATTATGATTGACGGAATATTTATAGGGGTAATTTAAAAAAAATTGATAAATATAAAAAATGAGTCTTATATTTAGGACCAAAACTAACTCAAGAATTGGATTTTATATTAAGAACAGGAGAAGTACTATAAAATCCAATCAAGTTGGGAATATGGGTCGAGGAAAACTATTTATTGGGCCACGCTTGCTGATAGCTCGACAGGCCATAATTTTAAGGGCCCAATTACCCCCTTCATGGGTTAATGTGTCGAATCGTCTCTTGTAAACACAAGCCAAATGGGCCACATCAATAAGTTCAGCCTGTATAATTATTCATTAAATGGTATTTGAATTAGGTTTTTAAAAGTGATTTTATACCCCTCGTTTGTGGGTTCAGTTGGCAAAGGGGTCGAACTCTATCATCAAAAGGAGGAGTTTGATCCTAGGGAGTGCCAATTTGTTGTAGCTCCAATCGCGGCATTGAGAGAGGTATCACCACAGTATAGTAAAGTTAGGAGATTTCTACCTATTGGGCTAGGAAAAAAAAAGCTTGCTTGTCATGTTCCTGTGCCCGTAAGGATAGGCCCAGTGGATTAAGTGTTAGGTGCCCTGCTCTTAGATCGTGGGTGAGTCCAACCCTTTTCTGAAAAATTGTTTACAAAAAAAAAGTGATTTTATGAAATTTGAAGTAAATATATAAGAGAAATTTTATTTCAATTTACGTAAAAACACTTTTTAAGTGCTTTTCAAAGTTGTCAAACACAGTCTAAGAGCCTGTTTAGCAAATACCTGAAACTATGGTTTTGGGATCCAAACCAATTTGCCAAATAGAGGGAAAAATCAGCAAACCACAATTTTGGGCAAAAATTATGGTTTCAGAAGAAGTGAATCCATTCTGCTTCTGGCTCAAATTGGAGAGTATGATTGTGCTTGTTATAGTAGATCCTAATAGTAATATGACTTTAACACCCTTCAATTATTTTTCTATAAACATACTTAATCTTATGTTTTATAAATATATATACATATTAATTATTTATTGATTACATTATCTTATATATAATTAATTATGTTGGTAAAAATATATTATTAACAATTTTATTCTTTCAAATTAAAATATATTATAAAATCTATCTTTTATGTAATTATCATATTAACTTGTGCCTTTTTTAGTAATTTGCACATATAAAAAGTGTTTCTGATAACAATTATCCAAACACTTTCACTTTATCAGAATCTTTCTTCACAAAATCTATTTTTTCAAAATCTATTCTCTAAAAGCGATTAGTCAAACCATGGTTTAGTTTCATTCAAACACTCTCTTAAGTGCATATGTTTTTTTTTTAGCTTGAGAGCAGCTCCACAACCACCGTTGAATCAAACCTCACCTAGTTAAATACGACAAGGAAATCATAAAGAAACATGACTAAGAAAATTATGACACACTGAACAAGAGAAACTTGAGCCTAATAGATCAAGCAAATTATAAAATAAAAATATGATTTATAAGAATGAGATATGGTACTTAGGATTTATAAAAATAATAAAAAAAATA
Source organism: Neltuma alba (assembly GCF_004799145.2). NCBI lineage: Eukaryota > Viridiplantae > Streptophyta > Magnoliopsida > Fabales > Fabaceae > Neltuma > Neltuma alba. The sequence continues at coordinate 539,138 of NW_021636573.1, read as the reverse complement.
GATACTCTCTTTCTTCTCTCTCTTTTTTCTGATAGAGGCGAAAACTAAAGAAACTAATCTAGATGGCCGGAAAAGATAGGGCCAAGATCAACAAGGGGTACCACGTGGAAGCTAGGGGAGAGGTCGAGAGCTCTTTTAGCTAGGAAGTCAACTCGCATTATTGATTCCTTCTGCAACAATAGATGTCAACAAAGCCAATCCCTACTAAGGATATCATGGCAATCATGTATGTGTAAGTCATTACATTGCTGCCTTCTTTAATCAGCTTCACAGCTTCAAAGCAATCACTTCACAAGCACACTTGTCGATAGTTTTCTTCCCAAGCACGTCCAAGTCCTACGAAACAGGCCCATAATTCAGCCAAAAGAGAATCACCCTTGCCAAGGTTAAGCACGTAAGCTTCCAGAATTGACTCTTTCTAGTCTTTGATGAGGCCACCATAACCAGCTTGCCCAATTGCGTGGAAAATGCTCCATCAACGTGGAGATGAACCCAGCCATCTCCCTCCAAATGGCTATCCGATCCCCAGCATCTTGTTGATTAATGCCTCGTAAGTTCACTCGCTGAAGCTTCTCCCTTGCCTCGTTGAAACTGTTTAGGACGGCTCCAGCATGATTTGCCACGGACAACGTGGTAGTGTGTTCATTCTTGAAGACCCTAGCATTCCGACATTTTCAAAAAAGCCGGTGGGGTTGCTAGTCAAAACCCTTTTGAGTCTCTCATAGTGGCTTTTTTATCCAGACACGACAAACAGTAAAAAAATTTACTCATATACTATAAGATAAAAAATATTTACTTAGATACTACACCTGAAATGGTTTAGACGGAGAACAAGTTTAAATTTGTACAAAAGTCGTTCAGGGTAAGAACGACTTCAGTGGAATCCACATTACAAAATAATGAAAGTTGTTCTTGGTCTGAACAACTTCAGTGGGACCCATATCACAAAATGAAAGTTGTTCTTGGTCTGAACAACTTCAGTGGGACTCACTACACACATTTCTCTTACATTCCACGTGGGTTCTATGCGTTTTTAGTTTTTTTATTTTTGACCAGACTATACTTCTGCCTTTTCTAGCCACACGCAAAGTGCTCCTTCCTTTCCCAAATATTCCCATCAATATAGAGTAGTCATTCATTGTCTCTCACGCATGAGTATTTTGTTTTAGCATATGAGTATATAGTATGGATTCTGTTTATATAAGGCATTCGGCATTCTTTTTATTTAATTATTCTGAAATTATAACTAAAATTCTAAAATTCTCAATAGAATAATTTTTATTTAATATTATTTATATTTAATTAATAATTAATTAAGATTAATTAGATATTAATTATAGATTTATTAAAAATAAATAGTATATTGAGAAAATTTCTAGATTTCGCATCTAATTGAATTGTGGAAATATGATAATCTCCTCCATGAATTTTTAGAAAAAAAATCTATCAAATTCATATTTTATTTGATCCTCAGCTTCTAGTCCAAAACTAATAATGTATTCTCACTCATCAAAAGCCTTCTCCTCACTTAACGGAGTGAAAAGGGGCTTATATTTTGCATGTTTTGGGCTTTAGAATCGGACCCAACTCTGTGTTACTTGGGGAATTTTTACCAAAATGCTGCAAACAGAAAAAAAAAATCTTCAAATGCTACATAGTGGGAATTATTTCCCAAAATACTACACTCAAAATTGTTCTTGGCTTGAACAACTTTAAAAGTTCATCTTAATAAGAACAATTTCTTCAATAAACGTTGGTTCCCATGCAGCTGAACTTCATCTTGGCTTGAATAACTTTTAAAGTTAATCTTAGTAAGAACAATTTCTCCAATAAACCTTGTTTTCCGTCTAGCTGAAATTCATCTTGGTGTGAACAATTTTTAAATTTCATCAGCATTTGAACAACTTCTTCACAATCTCTCACCAAATAAGTATTCCTACAAGGATGTTAATAATGATCATATCATTAGAATAATGAGTTAATAATTATATAATGATAATAGTAATAATTAATATTATATTAATTAAAAAGTGATTAAAGAAAATAAGTAATGATTAAGTGTTATAAAATTAATAACAAATAACAATTAAATTGACATTAACAAAATAAGAATTAATTTACCTCACAAATAATGACTCTCAGTGCAACATCTTGGTCTCCTCCGTGCATGCTGTGGTCATTGTTGTATATTTACTTCTTGAGTTTGATCTAATGTCTCATTTGTCTACATAGTTAGCGTATTTAAATCAAACCAAGATGATTCGACTAAAGAAATTGATTGTCGAGGAGTGACAAATGCCTCATTTGATGGATCACCTTGCTCAAAAGAAGAAGTGTTATATTGATCAATAAATAATGCAGGATCATCAAATAAGGACATGAATGACTGAAATTGAGGAGGATTGGGTAAGTCAGAATGGGATAATGTCGATGATGATGGCATGTGATGAGGGTAAAAATGAGTTGGATTAGAAGAGGTGATAGGGCTTGATAAGACTGGTATGTTATCAGAATGACTAAAATTTTGAGGCTCTTGTTCACTTAAATTTTCATTTACAATTGGTGGTTGAGTAGACAAGTAACCACCTTGCTGTTTGCTTGGTCTATCTCAAGAAATTTGTGGACGAGGCAGCTTAACTGTTGGTAGAGATGGTTGAGAATTCATATTAAATCGTTGTTCTCTAACTGCGAGTAAGATGTTATGCTGGATCCATCGTCTTGTATGTCTCCAATACCATTGCATGTACTCAGATGTTCAATCAAGTTCACCAAGTGCCAAAGGAGCATCAACAATAGTATGTGGCCATCTATTCCATGCTTCAATGAAGTTTGAGTATTGTTCAGTCGAATTTGTGCTTATTCTGCCACGTAGCTATATTGTATGGTAATTTTCTAAATGAACAGGCATGATAGGAATAGGTTGTTGACGATCGAATTGTCTTAGTACACGATCAGGGTGATGCCATTCTATAATATGAAAACATATTAGAGGAACTAAAGCAAGCCAAATTTTAGGTGTTGCCAAGCAATATTCTAGAATCAATTGGCACATTTTAGAAGATTCATATGCTGCCAATTATGTCATCATCGGTCATTCTATCAAGGAGACTCTTATATTGGCATAAGGACGTGGCACATGGACGAGGATTTTGTCCTACATTTTTCCATCTAGCATTATCAAAAACAAAAAAATAGTGTTAAAATTTGTAAAATTTCAATAATAAGTACATATGAAATATTTGTTGTGTGATTTGGGCATACTTGAAACCCAAAGGAGGTAAGAGAGGGCAGATATTAGACTGTGGATTTGGAGATATAAGTTGTTGTGGTGCTAGCATAGGAAAATGATCTCATGCCCATAAATGTAATAATGATAAGCACCTTCCAATCCCATCTTCAGTTGGATTAGTAGCATTACATAATTCTCTGTACAAGTGAGCTAAAACTGTTGAACCCCAACTAAAATTTCCAACTTCTTCTAGATTATAAAGTAGTGGAAAGTACATCAAATTCACCCTAGTACACGATCTATCTGGCATGAGATATCCTCTAATCAACCTGAGAATATATGCACGAGTAAATTGTTGAACTTGTACATTGTCTGCATCATCAGGTAAGTGATTAAAGTGCTATTCCAACCAATTCATAAGTAGTTGTTGTCAAGTATTCTATCTATAGGTGGTCTAATCCCTAGAAGCCATTCACAAAAATCTTGTCAATTAAAGTCAGTTTTCCCAATGACAGGCATTCCTACACAAAGAAGGCCTAACTATATAGCAACATCCTCTAACGTTATCGTGCACTCTCCACATGTAGTATGAAATGTGTGAGTCTCAGGACACCACCTCTCAACAAGGGCTGAGACCAAACTCTGGTCGTAATCAAATTGCCCTACTCGCGCAACACCATAAAATCCAGCTAATCTAAGATATTAAAGTATCTGATTAGGTGGCTCAATCATTCGATTAGCATGCATGGCTCGTCTAGTGTGTAGGATTCGAGAAACCTATAGAGGAAAAAAAAAGTTAGTATTAAAGCATAGAATTAATAAGCATTAATTAAGATAGATTACTTACATTTTCATTCCAAACTTGTTGCGAAATCTGTTGAGCTTATAAGTACAAAAGTGAGTCATCCTCTGGACCAGGGTTAATGACTTCTTCTGGATATTGTGCCATTTTCAAATATCTAAACACAACATAACAAATAAATATTCACATAATATAAAAAATTACAAAAACCATTTACATTTCATTTTCATGTGTATAATTTTCTTTTTACATAAGCAAAATACATAATTTATTGTTTGGATGTCACACTTTGGGGACAAGTAGAGCGATTATGACCAATTTCTCTACATAATCCACATTTGTTGGGTGGGTTGGGTGTGGTCCAATGCATCTCATTATGTATGCGACTTGAATGAGGACGGCTTTTATCTCTAATCATTGATGGATCAGGTATTAGAGTAGGGCAATCAATTTGCGGCCAGTAAGTCTCATCTCCTATTGGATGAAAGTTGTTACTGTAAGCCATTTGCATAGTTTCTAATATAAAAACAGGATCAACATATTGCAAATGGTTAATGCCTACTTATGAGCAAGCCGCAACAGCATGCATACATGGAAACTTTTTTACTTGAAATTTTCCACAATCACATTTTCTATCAATCAAGTTAACCTTGCAACAACGATGAAATTGATGAAGTTGAATATTGTAAGGCTCCATAACCTCAAATGACGTTGATATTCTATCAAATTCTCAAACAACACATGCAGATACACCTTGTGTTACTATGTCTAACTTCTTTATTAGTGTCTCAAAAAACACTTGACCAGCTGCAATTTGTGCATGAACTTGTTGGGCACGCTTTACAAAATAGTTGTTAATTCTATACATGGTCACCTTAACTAAACCAGTTATTAGTAGACTTCGAACACCTTTAAATACACCATTCATGCACTTTGTAAGGTTAGTTGTCATGTATCCATAACATCGACCTTCAACGTCATATGCACGTGACCATTTTTCTTTGGGGATGGTTCCAATCCATCTAGTAGCAGATGCATGTTACAATATTATCTTTGCTAATTGCTGGTCAAAAACATGACGTTCATACGCATACCCTACAATTAGTTACTAACTTGTTAAAAATAATCATAAAATTAGAGTTACTGTATCATTAAAAAACACAAGAAATCTCACTATTATTTATAAATTTTTCTTTTAGCTAATTTGTTCCATGTGCTTTGGGAAGATTAGAGGCCACATGACGTAGACAAAAAAACATGATGTGCATGTGGTGGCTACCATCCATGTTGAGGATCAGAAACTGCAGCCAAAATTGAACGATGTCTATATGAAATTAAATAAATTTCTATTCTATCTTTTACAATACAAAGATGCACATGATATAAGAACCATGTTCAAGCTGATCTTGTCTCCCCTTCAACTACCGCAATTACAAGCGCCACAATATTTCTGTCACCATCTTGTGATATAGCCATCAGTAACGTGCCCTTATACTTTCCATATAAAAATGTTCCATCAACTTGTATAATGGGTTTCAAGTGTGGAAAGGCATCAATGCATGGCTTGAATGCCCAAAACACACAGCGAAACATTTCAACTGGTTCTCCATTCGCATTGACTTGGGAGCACTATTTATTTAAAAATTGTACGTATGATCTAGGTATGAAGTGTTGTACTGCGGCCAACCACCTTAGGAATAAGGAATATGAAATCTCCCAATTCTTGAAAGCAATAGAAATAGCTAATTGTTTTGCATTCCAAGCCTTCTTATATGATACTATAAAACCAAACATGGATTGTATCCTCTCTATAATTTGAGATACTTTCACATTTGGCTTGTCAGTTACCATTGCTATGATACAAGATGATATAACATTAGCATCTAACTTTGGATGGTATTGAGTTAGTGATGTGCTTAAGCATGTGTGGGGGCCCCCATATTTTGTAATCTGCCAAAAGTTTCTGTTTTCCTTCGTACAAGCTCTTACTCTCCAATTGCAGCTTTCACATAGTTAATGCATTGATACTTTTCATACTTTTTACATGAATAATAGACTTTGAATGTGTGATGAACTCGAACAGAGTATAACTTGACCACACATCTCAAAACACGAACATTGCTAAACATCTTTCTGATATGTAACTCTTTATTATAACTGAAAGGTAGAATTTCTTCTAATTCACTGAACTCAAGAGCCATAGCTAACTCAACATTAATATGCGAGAAGAAAGCAGATGCTAGCTCATTATCCTGGTTGATCTCGTCATGCTCATCATTGTCATCATGATCATTCCCATCACCAATATTTAAATAAAAATCATATTCATCTTCGTCCTCAAATTCACCCATAGTATCTTCTATTTGAGGAATAGAGCAAGATGGCCCATTGTTGATACTATCTTGGGGAAGTTCAAATGGGTGAAGATTTTCCATCTGATCGCTAAACATGGATTCTTCTTCTATAATGTTCAGCTGATTGCTACTTGATGGAAGAGTATTTCCAGCATTGTTGTCCATTAGTTGTGATTCAATATGACCAACATCTTCCAAGTCACCTATATTTGCATATAACTTTGCACATGTTAATTGAGTTGAGAATTGACGGCTCACTTGCCACATTTGTTGTACATCCGAATCATCTTCTAGATTGCATGCTTGGTATTGTGGTGGATTTATGCACGTAGGATATTTGTACATTAGATTTGTGAAAATTTCATTGGGAGAAAGTTGTAGCTTTCGTCCAATAACTTCTTTCAATCTATCCAATGTAATATTTGGATCAACTTTCACTACTTTCACTCTATCACACTCAAATGTTGCACCGACTGGGCCATTAAAAATTCGTCTATTTGCAAATATACACACAAACTCTTTTTTATGATACATTCTGCTTCCCAAATAATATAATTATTAATTAAACAAAAATGAATTGTAAAACTAAATTAACTCCATAATATCATTATTTTTTAATTCAATTATGTATATATTTTTTAAAAGAAAGTAGTAGAATAATCATTTACTTACAATTACAAAAATAGGCTATTTATTAAGAAACTTCTTTACATTTTAAAGTAAGATAGTAACCTGTAATCTCTTTTAATGAACAATAACTATGGAACATCTATCATAAAAAAAAAATAATAAATTAAAAAATAATTTAAATTAAAAATAAACGTTATATATTAAAATCGTATTATAAATTCTAATATATAAATATAAAATTAATAATATAAATTACATATTTTAAATATATTAAATAAATAATTTTCTATTCATTCCATTTTATTCAAAAAAAATATTATAATTAAATATTATAAAAAAATGAGCTAAAATCATTTCTTATGCTTCATTATCAGAAAGGATCTTAAAAATTATAAGTATTTAAAAGGATTAAATATATTTAAAAATATTAAATTCTCCCACAACTATATTCCTAAATTTTCTCTAACTTATGTTCTATTATTGGATATTTTTAATGACTAAATTAGATAAATATTTGATTAAATAAATTAATTTGAAAATATGAGTTTCTTATTAAAAAAAATTGCCTTTGCTTCATTTTTCTCCTGGTCCCAACTTCATATTTCAAATGTTCAATTTTAATTTATCTATATTATTAAAGAATAATTATATTCCTTTCAATCTCTTATTTCTATATTGTAAATAAAGGTTTCTGATGAGATATATACTTTGGTTAACACATAAAGGTAAATTTACATTGAATAATAATAAGCTTATAATAAATGTACTTGTATAATTTTATATTAGGTACCGTTTAAGTGACCCAAAAAAGCATACTTATGATTGAAAACAAAAATAAATGTTAATAACTATTTCACACTAGTTATTTAAAAATTATAATTACTTAATATGACAAAAAATTAGCTATTACTATTGAGTGATTTTTTTAAATTTATATTTTATTATTTGGTATGCCTAAATAATTATAATTTTCAAGATCCTCTTAATAAATATTGCTTCCTCTTCCTCTCTATATTTTCCTCTAAAAAAATTTTAAAAAAAAAAAAATTTTTTTTATTATTTTTTTATTATTATTAACATCATCAGTACTCTTTTTATCAGAAAATTTTGGCACCATCTGGTACTAGTTTTCATTAGCTAGATACAAGACTAGACTAAGCTCACAATCAAGGTTGTCAAACTCACGAATTTAAGTAGACTCATGACAGGTATGTAAACTCGAATTTATGAAATTCATATATGAAGTCACTACACATAGTCAAATAATAAAATAATTATAAATTTAATAAAAATTATAATTTAGACCACTGATTTGGATTTTCATTATTTTAAAGGTTTTTATAGTTAAATAATTTAATTGTCTTCCACGCATGCTTTGATATAAATATTTCAATTTTTTATATAAATATCTTACGTAATTTTAACAAAATAATTTTATCGTTGTATGTTAAAATTTTATGATTTGGGAATATCATTCCATCAATTTTTCTTTAAATATTCAAGTATTTTTCATGACGTACTGACTGGCATAGGAAAAGTTTGATTACCATGCTTACAACCAAATATTATCTAACTAAATACATATTTAATTTGACTACATATTTACTCAAACACTATCTACTAAAAATATATATATAATCAGATTATAAAAAAATAAACTACAATTTATTTTATATGACAATTAATTATATGTCTACATTTTTAATTAAAACAAACACAACATGTAAAAATGACTAAATATAAAATTCTTACCCCATTTAGTAAAATACATATCAAAATTAAAAAAAAATTAATCAAGAGAATGTACCTTAGTCAGAAGAAAAATTAAGTTTCAAGTTGAGATAAAACGTATACAATATTTACAAGGCCGCACACACTACCAATTTCACATGAAAGTGCGGAAGGAGAAAGAAGAAATGAAGGACCTGCAGATAAAACGTATTCAATTCTTCACGTGAAATGCCTTATATATAAAGAAAGAAGAATTAAACTATACGAAGAATTGAAGTTGAGATAAAACGTATTTACCTACTTCACGCGAATGCCTTATATATAGAGAAAGAAGAATTTGAGAAGTGAGGAGAAGGCTTCTGATGAGTGGGAATGCCGAGTGCCTTGTATAAACGGAATTCATACTATACATTCACATGCCAAAACAAAGTATACTTACGCGTGAGAGACAATGAATGACTACTCTATATTGATGGGAATATTTAGGGAAGGAAGGAGCACTTTGTGTGTGGCTAGAAAAGGTTGAAGTATAGTCTGGTCAAAAATAAAAAAACTGAAAACACATGAAACCCACGTGGAGTGTAAGACAAATATGTATTGTAGGTCCCACTGAAGTTGTTCAGACCAAGAACAACTTTCATTTTGTGATGTGGGTTCCATTGAAGTTGTTCAGACTAAGAACAACTTTTATTATTTTGTGATGTGGGTCCCACTGAAGTCGTTCTTGGTCTGAACGACTTCTGTACAAATTTAAACTCATTCACTGTCTGAACGATTTCAGGTGTAGTATCTAAGTAAATATTTTTTATCTTATAGCATTGGAGTAAATTTTTTTACTGTTTGTCGTGTCTGGATAAAAAAGCCCTCTCATAGTTCTTTAAAAGCTGATCATGCAACAGTAATCAACAGAAAGATTTACATCTCTACGGAACTCCCAGCTTCCAAGTTTTCTGCCAAACCGAGTGTGGAAGAGTGTCCTCATTTTGGAGAAGAGAATAAGCAGATTTTAGAGAAAAAAAATTGTCATGTTTCCCTAACTTCCACTTGACGACATTCTCACCTCTTTGATTAACTATCTCCTCACTACTGCCTTGCAGAACCTTATCCCAGTTGTCCCATATCCCAGCCCATAGGCGAGAGTGAGGCCAAGAGCGGTTTATCGTGGGAATTAAATCATGGCCACAATGATATTTATTTCGAAGGATCTTGACCCATTGTACATCTTGCTGTCGCATGAGACCCCAACCTGCTTTCATCATGAAGGCTTTATTTTGGAGCCCCATGTGCCTCATTCCAAGCCTGACTCTGTTTTTCTCCTTGCAAGTGTCATTCCAAGCAACAGGATGGATTCTCTTTTTGTCATTAGTGGTTCCCCACAAGAAACCTCAAGTACCCTTCTCAATCTCTTCACACGTCGCTACCGGAAGCAGTGAAGTTTGCATGTAATAGAGTGGTGTAGCTTGAACAATTAAAGTTATGAGAGTGTGCCGTCCTGCTAGAGAGATGGAGCTTGCCTTCTAATTAGACAATATCTTCTTTACTTTGTCAAGCACGTACTAGTAATCTATTTTAACCCTGCCATGATGGAGGGATTCCCAAATATTTGCCCAAATTTGAAGTGCTAGTAAACCCCAAGTGTTCATTTAACTGGTTTACTCTATTGTGCTCACTTTTTGGCCTGAGATGTGACAAAACTTGGCCAGGCAGTCTTTGATGGTTTCCTCTTGATCTAGAGAAGCCTCAGCAAAGAGAATGAGGTGGTCAGCAAAAAACAGGTGTGAGATAGGAGGGTCATCCTTCTGGAGTCAAATCAGTCTCCAATTTTTGCTTTGCACTGCTTCCTGTATCATGTTAGCAAGTTCTTCAATACATAACACAAGTAAATAAGGATTGAAAGACAGACTTCATGAGTCTTGCATCCTTCCCACAAAATCAGCCTAGTTGGAGAAAAGAGATACAATGCTTGATAACACTCACAATGTTGGGCGGTAAGCCAGCCTCTTCCATGCAATCCACGATGAGCCTCCATTGAAGCCTATCATAAGCTTTTTTCATATCAATCTTAATTTTCATAAAACCTTTTTTTTTTCCAATCATCGTTCGTATAGAATGAATCACTTCTTGGGTAATAATCACATTATTAGCCCCAAGACACCCCGGGACAAAGCCACACTAGTTGGGAGAAATAATAGTAGGAAAAGGACCCTTAATTTGGTTGGCAAACACTTTAGTGATTGCTTTATAAATCACATTATATAAGCTAATGGGTCTGAAGTCTCTTATGGTTTCTAGTTGGTCTTTCTTAGGGATAAGAACAATTAAGAGTGCCATTAATTTCTTGGATGGATGAAGGGTCTCTAAAAGCATCTTGAACTAATCCGATGACTGAAGGGCCAATTCGGTTCCATTGATTTTGATAAAATAGAGCACTTAAATGGAGATTTGAGAGCTCCCATACTAAAGATGCTATTTTTAATCTCTTCACAAAAATTCTTCAAGTTGTGGGTAGGCGGTAGAACACCTACAGTGATCTCCTCTTCCAGCCTCTTCACAAAACAAGCATTGGAAAAAGGATAGAGCCATCTCCTTTATCTCTTCAGTGTCAAAACAGCATTCTCCTGCGTCGTTTAAGGGAGCCTCAATTTTATTTCCTTTTTTTTCCCCTCACCCTTGTACGAGCATGAAAATATTTGGATTTCCTACCCCTAAGTATATACTAATCACATTTGGCTTTCTGAGCTCATAATAATTCTTCTTCCAATAAGATTGGTTCTAAATCCTCCCAGAGTTTACTAATAAGAGCCTCAACCTCTCTCTGGTTTACACATCGTTGAGATAGTCGATTGAGCCCTCTATTCGGCTGATCAAGTGTCTTTTTTTATGCCCAAGATGTCCAAAAACTTCCTTGTTCCAGACCTGCACTACCTCAGTAAAAACAGTGGTATTTTCGAGCCAGCTCCTCTTAGTGTCCCAGGTACTTTGAACGAAGCTATCAAAATTCTTGTGGAGTACAAGAGGCCACGAATCTGGAAAGAGATTCTCGACTCCTTCTTCTTTCTGTTTCTCTGGAAAGCTAGTCGTTTGTTAAAAAGTATGTGTTGATTTCTTTAAGACATCCCTAATAATTTACAATGAGAATTACTCTCATATGGAAACCTTTTTTAAATCCATGAGAATTGATGGGCAAGAAATAAACATTTCCTAAAATGAGCGTAGAAAAAGATTTCTAATACATGGAGATTCCACTTTCCTAAATAATGGTCCACCTAAATATACAAATAAAAGGTGTTTCCCTCACTTATTTCTCAACCAACTGCAAATTTTTCTGGTTTTCTCTACCTCTCTCATGTTTTTCGTGTGGTGCATCTATTGCGCCAATCCCATTTAAATTCTTGTAGTCCTACTTGAGTTTCGAAGCTTCAACTCGGATCCAACTCAGTATGTATTCTCTCTCTCACACTATTTTCTCCCAATAAATCTGTGATAAAGTGATTGATTCTTTCCACAATCAAAGCAAATTTCTTAATAACTCCCATATTTATGATTGAAGGGAGTATATACCAAACCTGCTGGCATCTTACTTTGTGGTATGGCTTGGCCCACTCATACTTTGGAATTCTAAAGAAACAACAAAAAAGAGGTCAAACGAATGAATAAAGTGTCATCACTTTTGGAAAGTTTTCCGGAAGTTGCAATAAGTAGTAAAAGGCGTGTGGTATTCATTCTATGGCTTTTGGACAAAAATAGTTGGACTTCTAGACAATGCGTTCTTCAATTCAACAAGTTTGATGATCCCATCTTTTCTCCATTCTTATCTCTCTTGTCTCCTGTGGAACTGGATGGATATTGAAGTGTTTGTCTGCTTCTAATCTCATACCATATCAAGTAACTAGATATTGGGCCCCAATGCTATTCTTTTATGTATATTTCTTTATCATCTATATAATATAGTAGGTTTGGGTAGTTTATATATATATATATATATATGTATATATATGCATATATATTGATAGGTGAGATTTTTTTGTCAATTTATTATAGATAAATTTTGGTGCGATAAATTTGAGAGGAGAAATAGAGATATTATAGACTATATAGTTTCTTTTGCCAGCAAATTTCTTGCTGGTTCAGGTATTCTAGTCATTTCATGGAATGAAACTCTTAATGACAACACAAGGAAATTCTAGCTACTTGCACTTGCACTGATAATTCAATATTATATAACACATAATTCGTAGTGTAATCCACATGGTCGTATTAGGATTACTCATAATTTCTGCAATGGCGTTAAGATAACATCCTACTTCTCATGAAACACTACAGGGTTCTAGCACACATGCAGTGAAATAAGATTAAAAATTTTGCCAAAAACAATATTCATTGGTTTTACTTAAATTGAATTATAGAAAGAGAGACTTATTGATTTGAGCTAAAGATCCTATCTTTAATAGTCCGTTTCATATGAAGGAAATGGAGGGGAGGGGAGAAAAAATTTTAACAGACTCATTTTTAAAAATTGACAAAGTGAGGTTAAAAATTTTTGATTAATTTTTATTACTTTTTTATTATATATCTTTTTTTTATTAAAATTTTAGAATGCCGCTTCTTTAATTTTTTAAATCAAACTTATTAAAAAAATTTCCACCCTCTCTTTCCTTCCATTTTCCTCATACCAAACGTAGGGTAAGTCTCCGTTCGGTAGTTCAGATCATAGGTGTTCTTCCTTGATGAGCAAATTCCGTCTAGCTACCAGCATCTACACAATTGGGATTAGGAACATGAACGATGTGTTAGCATCTCATCCGGAAACTCTAGATTTCTCTTAGCTTTCCTCTCCCTGTAGGTGATTTTTAATGGTTTTTTTCCCCCCTCTCAAATAAACCCTAGCCTCCCTCAATATGAGGCGCACGCTTAGATCAAATTTTGAAAGATCAGTTACAAATGAATTATAAATTATGAATCCAATCTAAATATTTAAATAATTTAGCTAATTGATCTCGTGGCTTTTGGACTTAAGTCTTGTTTTCCTATAATTATGAGTCAATTACCTAAAGACATTATATATCATTCATCTATCTTCTCCTCTAAAAAGTGAAAGTGCACATATGGTCCTCCAATTTTATGTAAATTAAAGTTTCGTATTTGTCTGTTTTTTTTTAAAGAAATATTATTTTAGTTCTCTGACATTACTATCAATCTCAAAGACTTGCTTTTGCTAGGGTTCTTATGGTTCCCTTAACCAACTTAAAATTTGAGAATATATTATCAACTTTTAAAATTTTAATGTCGGCATTTTTTATTAACAAAGTTAATACTAGATGATTGAAAAAACCTTTATAAAACTGAAAGACCAAAATAAAATATTTATGATGCTAAAGTACTAAATATGCATTTATACTTTTCTAAAAGCTTGATTCTTTTTTTTTTTGGGTAATTTTTAGAGTTCTTGGTCCTTTAAAATGAAAAGGAAAAAATTATTTCATGATCTTTATGTGTTAGCCTTTTAGCTAAGATTAAAATTAGCCTGAAAGTTTAGGTTCAAGATTGCCTCAAAAGTATTAAAATAGAGTAATATTGTCTCTTATTATTAAAAATATTAATGGTTAATGTCAATATTTTAATAATTAGTATTAGTTTTTTTAACAGGTTATGACAACATTGCTATGTTTTGAAATTTTCAGAATGACATTGAACTCAAAAAACTTTGGGGACAACATTAGTCATGAGTAAAATTTTTCAAAACAAATTACACCTTAACTCAATTGTCTAACTTAAGGCGTGTTTGGAATGCCGTTGGGAAGGGAGAATGTGCATTGGAAAGAGTGAAATTTCAGTTAGTGGCTTATTTAAAGGTAATATATTATTTGGATTAACTTTTGAGCAAATGAGCTTTTGAGAATAAGCTAGATTGAAACAACAGTCAAATTTTGTAGCTTTTAGAAAAAAGCCAACGTGAAGAGAGAAAAAAGATGACCATGAGATGAGAGATGAGTACATTAAAATGTGTCCTATTTTACCTTAACAAAAATAAAAATTACTCCAAAAATACTCAATCAATATATATTCCTATAGTCTTATTTATAAGGTAGAAAGAGAAGGTTTTTCTTGATTCTATTTATAAGTCACTTCATTAAATTTTTGACATGAATATACAATTTTTTCCTTCATTTATTATAGTGTATATAGTTATTTTTCTAAAAAGGTACATATATTAAATAGGATAAAGTTGAAAAGTTATTATATTTTAATAGAGAGTTAATGCAGTTTAAAGTTTTTTTTAGTCTGTGTTAAACAAGTTGAAAGTATCTTATAAATAGAACTAGAAAAGTATGTTTATAAAAGTATCCAAAAAAAATTAAATAATAAATTGAGAGAAAATTGGAAAAAATTTCTTCATTAAAAATTTAATTGGTGATGAAGACTTAATAAATTTTTTATACACACATGGTAGCAGCACTTTGCAAATTAATTTTGTATATAAACCCTTTAATTTAAATCCTTTTTATTAATTTAAAATCCCTATTATAATTTTCTCACTAAAAGATATTTTTATTTTATAATTATAATTATAATTATTTTTTAACAAGTATCACACTAAAATCATATAATATAAAACATTATTATTCAATAAAATTCATGTTCGTTTTACTCATTTTATATGGAAAATTATATTTTTTATTAATTATCCTAATAAATTTTAATTTTTTAACTGACTTTTTATAAGTATCAATTCAAACATAAATCACATTATACTACCTGACTTTTATCTTTAACTTAAATTTGCAAAAGTCAATTAGAATAAAAGTGACTTTTGGCACCGCTAATCTGAACACATCCGACGGGTAGATGTAATAAAATAGCATGTTTAGATGCAAAATGACTAAAAAGGACATAGGTATTACAAAAATAAAAGGAATTAAAGTATTATTAAAAATTATAAATTCTAAAAAATATATTCAGTAAATAAAATATAATTATATGTAAATATGAAATTCATAAAAATATAAAAAACATATTAAAAAAATTTATTCTAAGTCTTTTTAATGAATAAAAATAAAAATATATGTTTATGTAAATATATATAATGTATAAAAAAAACACTACTATTAAAAATTAAAATATTACAAAATATGTTAAAAATTATTTTACATCTATTTTCATTATTGCCTGGTGATGATATAGGTTCAGTGAAGAAGTATTCTAACAACACTAACAAGCCAAAAAAAAGTAGTTTTGGCTCAATGTAGGGTTTGACATGAAAGTTCGTTCTGAACAACTGCTTAATTCAAACACTAAAAAATAGCTTCTCTTTCAAAATGTAACTTTTCACAAGTTCTAAAACATGTTTTAGGTTCAGAACGGTAATCTAAACACATGCTAAAAAAGTTGGGTTTACCAAATCACCACTCTTTAGAATTAAGGCATAGCCTCCGTATTTCATGATCATACTGTTATAAATCACGTACTACATTCTCGAAAATTGTAGATCCCAAATTACTCTTTCGTTCTTAATATAAGACCTATTTAACTAATTTGATTAAATTAAGAAAGTTAGGTAAGTTAATTAATTATAAAAAATGTGATACGTTTTTTTTTAAAACACCATAATCATCTTTCTTAATACCTCATCTCCCTCTTCTACTTGATTATGGTTGAGGGAGTATTCATAAGGGTAATTTAGAGAAAACTGATAAAATGATAAATGGTTCTATATGTAGGATAAAAACTAACTTAACAATTGGGTCTTATATTAAGGATCAGAAGAGTAGATAATAATGCTGATTCTAAAACGGGTCTTCCATTAAAACCAAAGCTTGAGATGGTTTATTCAATTGTGAGGGTTGAACAGGAAAGTGTTAGAAGCAAAAACCATCAGCAAATGGCACAACTTGGAGGTTGGCCATCAGATTTTGACCCAACCTTGCTGCGACAATGACACCAACAAGCATTTAACGTCATTCAAATGTAATCTGAGAACATTAATTTTTATTGGAACTCTTTAATTTGACCATCAAACGACAACAGGGATAACGTGCAAGAAGGGGGTGACACGTGTCGGGATAAGCATTGGTTAGAAAATTGACCACGTAGCCAACCACAAGCCGTTGGATGGCGGAGAAATCTGACCGTTGATGATTTATGGTCTAATCTAATTGGTTAGGTTTGTGTGATGATGGTGAAACTGATGGCGAACGTGGGGGTGATGCGGACGTTAAACATTGAAGGCCACAATCACAAGCTCGACAGTCAAAGGGCCGGTGGTTTCGCTTATCTCAATCACTTGTTTGGAGCATTAACCTTCAACCCAAAAGACAACCCTATATTATTATTATTATTAGTTATCACCAGCTATTTCTGACTTTTGACCGATGATTTCTGATTTTTTTTAAAAAAAAAAGACAGAATTTTTGGGTTTATTTAAGAAACTTTGATTATATTTTGAAGTTTTTATTTCAATTCAATTTTAATTGCTACTATTGAAAATCAAACCGGTTATTAAACATGTTAGAACAATGATTCAAAAGTTAGCAGGATTTGCTCGATTAAAATAATATAATTTAATTAAAATGTATAAAAATATGCATATATGACCGTGAAAAAAGTATTATTTTAATAAAAGAAGACATTGATCCATAAGTAAATGCAACATTTAAGTGTAAACCATATATAATCCCAAAAAGTAAAGTTGCCAAACGGACTGCTACCATGTTCTTTTCCTGAAAATTTGAGAAGTGTCCTTGTGGTTGAAACGGCTTTAACCTTAACGTTTATAATCTAATAAAAATTAGTTTTAGGTTCAAAATAACTGTAATATATGCTGAGTTACCAAAAAAAATAGACTGCTAGTATATTCTTATACTGAAAATCCCATCAATCCAAACTTGGTAAGGGGAGGAGAAAACCATAAAATTTAACTTAGTTAAATTGTCCAAAAGCTCCTACACAAATCAGTTAGAGGATTGGCTATCAATTTACTGGCTTAATTACGTTGTACACCCTCTGGTCCTTAATATAAGACCTATTTTATAGTATAAATTGTACTACAAAATAGGTTTTACATTAAAGCTTGGAGGAGTATTTTAATACTCCTTTTAGTTTTAAATATATGATCCATTTTGTAGTATAAATTACAATTAGAATAGGAGGAGTATTATAATTTTAATTTGTGATCAGCTATTTTTTTGAATGAGAGTTGATCGGCTAAATTATTCTATCCATTCATAACCTTATTATGGTTATGTTATTTTTATAAATTTTCAGATTATAATGATTAGAGTCAAAGCGTAATTATTAGCAAATTTTAATTAGTGATACTGAAGTTTGAATTCCTAGCCTGATTAATCTTGTAAATTTGAGAATCTTCCAGATGAGAACGTGTAGTGCATTAATCTGATCCACTTTAGATTTACATTAATAATCCAATAAATTCATATCAAAATAATAAAGTCCTTGTTCTTTTTTGGCAAAACATTTTTTTTAAAAAAATTGTATTACATGTTACATGATTAAAAAAAAAACAGGAGTTGTATTTCTTACTCTTATAGTTTGTAAACAAGCAACTCATTATTTGCAATGGAAAATACCTAGACTAAGTTATTTGTATCCATTATATCAATGTAAGTGTATAATTAAATGTTAATATTCTAAAAATAGTGCACATAGTCATGAAGAACTTAACATAATAAATATAAAGAACTTAATGTAAGTGTTATCTTTTAGAATGAAAAATATTTGAGTCAAGTTTTCTATATCCTTTAAAATGAAAAATACTTGGATTAAGTTTCTTATATTCATGTCAAGTTTTCTAATCACACATAACTATGTGTTTTTATTTTTTTATATGGGTTTAGAATCGATTACTATAAAATACTAATATTTTAAAAATAATACACATAGACATGCATGATTTAGAATTTAAAATAATAAATACAAGTAACTTGATGTCATCTTAAAATAATATCAGTTCAAAATAACCGTAGCAACTGAAATATTTTGTACATGTTTTTTTAAAAAAACACTAGAAAGGAACAGAGAGTTATCAATCCTGTTAAAAAGTTATCCAAAATCTTATTTATTAAGATATCTATATTAATGGAAATATTGTACAAGTAAATTAACCAAATTAAACGAAACCAATCCAGTCAATTAGTATTAATTAATGTTAATATAGAAGGTAACGTTCATATAAATTCACAATATTCATAAGTCTTAATATTACAATGAAATATCAATGTCAAAAAAAATTGCAATGAAATATTTATTTGGGCGGGGATGGCAAAGAAAAAAAAGACAAAAATTTGTAGAACATTGAAAAAATAATAATTACTATTTTCAATTCTAATTATAAAATTTTATTTATAGTTTATAAATAAATAAGATCATGAAATATTTACTACTGTAGCTTTTAGAATAATTACTTACCAGTGAAAATAACTTTTTCCATAAAAAAAAAAGAAAGAAAATAACTTTTTTTGGAGACAGAGCCTGACACGCGCATGTGCGCGTCACTCTCGCACTCTCCCAGAGGCTGCTTCTCGGCGCTCGCATACATATATGCCTCACCAAACGCATCTCTCAAACTCAAAAACAGATTCTCTTTCGTCTCAGTTTTCTTTCTCGCCCTCGTGGCTGTATCTCTTTTCTACTCTTCAGATCCGTTTTGCGTTAGCCGATCCGACCCGTTCCTGAACGACCTAACGGACTCTCTTCTCTTCTGTTAATTCGATCGATACTCGCCAGGATGGCAGATCCTCAGATTAGTAAACTCAGCGCCGGAAGCCGGCAGCAGCCGAGTCGATTGCAGCGGCGTGCACCGTCATCGTTATTGATAAATCGGTCGTGCGAGTGGAACGTTGCGATTCCACTTTTGTCGCCGACGATGGAGGAACTACCGCCGGTGGTGACTTCGACGGAAGGAGCGCCGCCGAAAGAGCAGCCGCAGCAACAGAAAAGGCTTCCTAGTGCGGAGCCGGAGAATGTGGTTTTCCAGAAGTGGCAGCATCCGGCGGCACCATTCTGCTACGATCCGCCGCCATCTACGGTGGTGGCTCCGTTCGTCCCGGTGGAGTTGTGAAGACGCAGCAGGTGGGAGGATGATCGGATGGTTGAGAATAAATCAGGAGAAGATCTGACGGTGTATGTTTGGTGGAGAAGCTTTTTCTGATTTTGCTTACGTAGGATATAAATATGAACATGATTTTGCCAAAAAAGTCCATACAAGTAGCCAAGGAGGTATGATTGACAAGTCCATAGAAATTTTAACCTGTGAACAAGAAACTTTTCAACTTCCCTTTTTTTTTACTTTTCTAGATGATAATGATGATGATGATGGATTTACGAGTAGCTTTTTCACTCCTCCTTTTTGAACTAAAAAGTTAAATCCCCCAAAAGTTACTGCAAATATAAATTATAGGCATACTTTATGTGTGTTTGCATATCACGCTATTTAGATTTAGTGATATATTTTAGGCAGAATTACAAGTCCCAGCAAAAAAAATTTAATTCTCTTAAAATTTATTAACAAGTGAAGATTAAGAATAAGTAATGATAAGTAAGAAATAATAATAACTTTAGGTTCATCGCTTATCATTAGGATTTTTTGTAATTAAATTTTTTGTTAAGACCTTTTGATGATTCTCTTTATTTTTTATTGTATTAAAATTCAATTGAGTAAATTTTCTATTCTTTTAATTTCTTTTGTAACTGAAAAAAGTTGTTGAATCCACATAAATTACAACAAACATAAATGGGTTAATAGTATTTTTACTCTCCGTAAAATTTGAACTTAAAGGTTTTGGTTATTTTAGTCTATTTAAAGGGTTTTAGACCTTAGAATATTGCTCTTCTTGTTACCAACGTAGATCTAATTTAAGATTTAATATTAATATTATATGTAAAACTTATGTTACATGTTTCTTTAATTTTTTTTAATCAAATTATCTTATATATAAGGGTTATATCACATGTTTATCAATATTTTTTTAAATTAATTTTTTAGTGTTGTTACTTCAACAATAATCACATAGGAGAGAAAGAGAAGAAATTAAGGAAGTTGATTAAGGGCCTGTTTGGATATCTCAAAACCATGGTTTCAGAAGCACTTTTCCGCAAAACGAGATAATCTCCTCCACATATTTACTTCGTAATCCGTAAAAGCACTTCTGAAACCATGGTTTGGTTTCTATCCAAACACACCCTAAGTGTTTTAGAAGAAACATATCATATTAATTAATTTAACTAATATTTTTCAAGGGAAAATTACAAAAAAAGACCTTGGAATTGCAAAAACGCAGATAGGGACCCTTGACAACTTCACTTTGGGTTTTGACAACTTCAGGGCATATTATTCTTGTCAAAACCCAAAGTGAAGTTGTCAAGGGTCCCTATCTGCGTTTTTACAATTCCAAAGTCTTTTTTTGTAATTTCCCCTATTTTTTATCTATTTAAATTAATTAATTGGGTTTTATATTAAAGACTGTCAGAATTTTTTTAAAGATTGAAATTGAAATAAAGTCAAATTTTATGAATCAATTTCAAATTTTAGGGAAAAATAAAATGAAGTTAAATTTGAATAAGCAAAGCCATTAGCTTTAAATTTACAAAAACCACAAGTAAAATAAGATTAAATTTTATGTTAACATTATAGTATTGTACTACTATATTAGTTAAAGATACGAGAAGTTACGTCATGCTGAGTCGGTAATAACAATTTTTTTTCCTTTTTTTCTTGGCCATAGCCAACTAATGGCTCCGTACGCTTGCCTTGCTTGGCATCGGGCATCTCGAGCCAAGCCACATGTTGTGTTTTGCACTTTCGGTAAATCCCTAAATCAAATTCTTATGAAAGTCTAAAAGCCAAAATTAACAAATTGAAATTACGAGAATAAAATCAAAATCCGGTCAAATCGTAAGGATTAACAATGATGTTAATCTAAAAATTTTTCAGCTCCCCTTTGATAAGCTCAAAAAAGGAGCTTGGGCAGAGGCTAACGGATAAGCATAGCTTTTCACCTCTTTTTCAATATATGTATTTTTATAATGTGAAATTTAATATAAAAATAAAAAGGGAAAATCTGTAAAGAAAAAGTTTGAATATGTAAAATTCCAATCCAGACAACTAATACTTAAAAATGATAGTAAAGGAAGTAAGGCTTGAATCGCCATTTTGATAATATCGTGAAATTACTCATATATCCATCTGTGACAAAAAAAATTCATGAAACTTGTTAATTCCAATTTAATATTACTCATTTTTCAGTTCACAACTTATTAATTTATTAGCTAACTAAATAATAGAGAACCCAAAAAGGTTATGAAACTTATAATTTATAGTTCAACGTGTTGGAATATTTTTAAAATAAAGAAATATGTTTTTTGAAAAGTCATGTCCTTATATAAATTTATTATATTAATAAATATGAGGGGTTATGTCTTCATATAAATTAATAAATTTATTTAAAAGGTTGTGTCTTCATATAAATTAATATATTTATATGAAGGGTTATATAGGAAGTTAAACCATTAAATGAACCTACATATTAAATACATTGTATTTAACAAAGGGTCATCTAGAAAGTTAAAACGTTAAATGAACCTACATACTAAATTCATTGTATTTATTTAAATTATGTTGGTTCATGAACCAACATATGGTTGTGACCTTTTATTTAATAAGTTTTATTCTAAAAAGTATCTTTTCAAGGTATCATTTTATGGTCTATATAAACCCTTCACCATCACTTCATTTGGAGAAAACACAACATGAACATTAAGATCAAATTCATTGCCTTTGTCTTTGAGTGCATACAAAGATAGAGTCAAATTATCACTTTGTAAAAGCCATTATTGCTTTTACTTGAATTTTGGAAGTGCAATCCATATTCAATGGTCTTCATTGTATCCTGAAGGAAATTTGCTAGTCAACTCAACTTGCACCCTAAAAGATAGGAATAGGTGGGGGCGAATTAAGCCTAAAAGAAAGTGCTGCCCACGCCTTGAAGACATCATGCACTATTTTCTTCTTCATCTCTTCTTCTTATACTCTTTAGAGAACCATTCCCATGAACAGTCTTTAGGATTAATCCGCAAGTACAAATAGCTTCTTTGAAGGAGTTGACTGTAAATTTTGTGAAGTTGGAGAGATTTGAAGGAGGCAACTTTTTAAGATGGCAGAGGAAGATGAAATTTCTTCTCACAACTTTGAACGTGGCCTATGTTCTCACCACTCCCAAGCCTCAAGAAAAAGAGGATGAGACCATTGCTGAAATTAGAGAGAGACAGAAGTGGGAGAATGATGACTATATCTGCACTGGACATATCCTCAACAGCCTTTGTGACACTCTCTTTGATATTTATCAAGATACAACCTCTGCAAATGATCTTTGGGACAAACCTGAGGCAAGGTACATGCAAAAAGATGCTACAAGTAAGAAATTTCTTGTCACTCGTTTCAATAGTTATAAAATGCTTGATGGAAAGTCTATCATGGAGCAAATGCATGAAATTGAACATATTTTGAATAATTTCAATCAACATAAAATGCATATGGATGAGTCTATTATTGTCTCCTCAATCATAGACAAACTTTCTCCTTCATGGAAAGACTTCAAAAAGAGTTTCAAACATAAAAAGGAAGATATCTCTCTTGAACAATTGGGAAATTATCTTCGTTTAGAAGATGAGTATAGAAAGCAAAACACTGAAAAGAAAGCCAATACTCAAGAGAAGGTACATGTGGTAGAGGAAGGACAATCCAATAAGACCTCAAAGAAAAGAGGGAAGGATAAAGACAAACCCCAAGCATAGGATGGTCACAAGAATAAGAAAAGGAAAGGTAATTGCTTCTTTTGTGGAAAAGGTGGTCATTTCAAGAAAAACTGTCGTTTTTTCAAAAAAAAGAAAGAGAAAGAGAACAAGTCATCTACAAAAGAAGACAATTTTGTGACATTAATTTTTGAAATCCACCTAGTTGATAATAATGAATCATGGTGGGTGGACTCTAGTGCCACACGTCATGTGTACAAAAACAAGAACTTTTCAAAACATTGAAGGAGGAAGATGGGGATGTACTTTATATGGGAAATGCATCAGCTGTCCAAGTCAAGGGCAAAGGGACCGTGGAAGTTGAATTCACTTCTGGAAAAACTCTTACTTTAAGAGATGTCTATTATGTACCGGAAGTTAGGAAGAATTTAATTTCTGTATCTTTACTTAATAAGTTTGGGTTTAAGTCTATATTTGAGAGAGATAAGTTTGTTCTCACTAAGGGTGGAACATTTGTGGGCCAAGGTTATTTTTGTGATAACATGTTTAGATGTAATGTTGTTAAAGTTAATAACAGTATTTATAGTTCTGCTTATATTGACTCTTGTGATTTATGACATTATCATTTGGGTCATGTTAATTTTGGCAAAAGAATGATATGATGAAACTTGAATTGATTCCAAAAGCTGCTATTAATCATGACTCTTACACTACTTGCATGTTGACTAAAATAACAAGAAAACATTTTCCTAGAGTAGAAAGAAGTTCTAAAATATTAGAATTGATTATTTTGATATTTGTGATTTGCATGGTTGGCCTACTTTGGGTGGTAAAAAGTATTTTGTGACTTTCATTGATGATTGCACTAGATATTGCTATGTCTATTTAATGCATTCGAAGGATGAAGTCTTAGACAAATTTAAGATCTTTAAAACTGAAGTAAAACTTCAATGTGAAACCTTTGTAAAATGTTTAAGGACGGATAGAGGAGGAGAATATTTTGATCCAAAATATTTTGAGTCTGTTGGCATAATACATCAAGTAACTGCTCCTTATTCCCCCACAAAAAATGGTATAGCTAAAGAAAAATAGAGTTTTAGTTGACATGGTGAATGCCATGTTATCTTACTCTGGTTTGTCTAATGGATATTGGGATGAAGTATTGCTAACTGCATGTTATATATTAAATAGAGTTCCCAATAAAAGGAACAAGATAACCCCATATGAATTATGGAAGAAAAGAAAATCCAATCTCAATTATTTTAGAGTTTAGGAATGTAGAGCAATAGTTAAAGTTCCAGAATGCAAAAGGAAGAAATTGAGTGAAAGAGGAGTTGAATGCATCTTTTTAAGATATGCTGAAAATAGTAAGGCATATCGATTCTTGGTTATTGAACCAAATAATTCATATCCTGTTAATAAAGTCATTGAATCAAGGGATGCAATGTTTCAAGAAGAAAGGTTCAACTCAATTCTTAAATCCAATGGTGTTTTTCATTCCAATGAGAAAACAAATCAAGAGAAGAATGAATCTGTTGACAATGACTTGGAAGAAAAAAAACTTAGAAGAAGTAAAAGAGCTAGAAAAGCAAACACTTATAATTCAGATTTCTTCATGTTTCTTGTTGAGGGGTCAAGGGAAGAAATTAAAAATTGTTCATCTGTTTGTTTTAATTTAGAAAATGATCCTGAAACATTTGAGGAGGGTATGAAGTCTCAAGATGCAGCTTTTTGAAAAGAGGCTGTACAAGATGAAATGGATTCAATAATGAGAAATAAAACTTGGAAATTAGTAGACCTCCCGCTTGGTTCTAAACCTATTAGTTGTAAATGGATTTTCAAAAGGAAATTAAAAGTGTATGGATCTATAGATAAGTTTAAAGCTAGGTTGGTTGCTAAGGGCTTTACACAAAAAGAAGGAATAAACTATTTTGATACATATGCACCGGTTGCAAGGATTTCTACAATCAGAGTGCTAATAACACTTGGTTCCACATACAATCTTATTATCCATCAAATAGATATTAAAACAGCTTTTCTTAATGGAGAGTTGGAAGACGAAGTGTATATGACACAACCAGAATGATTTGTGGTTCTTGGTCAGGAACACAAGGTGTGTAAGTCAATTAAGTCTTTTTATGGACTTAAGCAAGCCCTTAAGCAATGGCACAAAAAATTTGATGACGTAGTTCTAGCAAATGGATATAAAATCAATGAATCTGACAAATGTGTTTATAGTAAATTTTATAATGGGAAAGGTGTCATGATTTGTTTGTATGTAGATGATATGTTAATTTTTGGCACTGATTTGAATGAAGTAAATCAAACAAAGAAATTTTTGTCTAAAAATTTTGACATGAAAGATATGGGAGAAGCAGATGTCATACTAGGAATCAAGGTTATTAGGGATAATAATTGTCTTGGTCTTTCATAATCTCATTATATTGAGAAAATATTAAAGAAGTTTAATTGTTTTGATCGTTGTTCTGTTTCTACTCCATTTGATTCCAGTATGAAGTTAGTACCAAATAAAGGTTGTCCTGTGAGACAACATGATTATTCAAAGGTAATTGGATGCTTAATGTATGCTATGACATGTACAAGACCAGATATAGCATATGCTATGGGAAGGTTAAGTAGATACACAAGCAATCCAACTCATAATCACTGGCATGCCGTGGATAGAGTGCTAAGGTACCTGAAAGGAACAATCAACTATAGTTTGACCTATAGTGGTAATCCTTCAATTTTACAAGGATATACAGATGCCAGTTAGATAAGTTACTCAGAGGATCATGCTTCCACAAGTGGATGAGTCTTCACTTTAGGTGGGGGTGTTGTTTCTTGGGGATCTAAGAAACAAACTTGCATTGCAGACTCTACCATATATTTTGAGTTTATAGCATTGGCTGCAGGTAGTAAGGAAGCGGAATGGCTTAGAAACTTGTTACTTGGAATTCCTATATGGCCTAAGCTAATGACACCAATATCTATCCATTGTGATAGTCAGTCTACTCTTTCAAGGGCTTATAGCCAAGTGTATAATGGGAAATCACGACATATTAGGTTGAGACATAGTTCTATGAAGGATCTAATTATAAATGGAGTAATCTCCATAAGTTATATAAGATTTGAATTAAATTTTGCAGATCCTTTGACGAAAGGTTTAGCAAGGGAAATGATGTTGAAAACATCAAAGGGGATGGAATTGAAGCCCTATAAACCTTAATCACCGATAGCAGAAACCCAACTCACACTCAACCATCATATCAAGTCTTGCGTTCAATGGTGAAAGTACGCTATTAGAGTGATTGCAAGTACTTGACATATTTATACATCCCAAGGTTGAAAAGTACTTGGTAACCATGAGATTTAAAAGAGGGAAAGGTTGAGCTTTAATTTGGCTCTTAATGGACCTGTAAGCATATATTTTGCTGGAGCATTAATCATGGTGGTGCTCTTGACGGAGTCTACCTATATGAGAGTGAAGTGGGGCCGCTTCTAGGAATCTAAGGGCTTGACTCTGAAAACTCTTCATGAAAAGGATATGGACACAAGGCTATAAACGTGTCATTTTAAGTAGCATACAATGGTTCGAGATCCCATGCGTTAGTCATGCACACCTGTTCATATGGGATAATCGGTTCAAAGCTTAGTCTACCATATTATTTTGAATGGGTTAAACCATGTCTTACTTAGGTAAAGGTTCAAATCCTTGAGATACCTTTACTGAAAACATGAGATTTCCGAAGTGATAAGAGTTTGGGTTAATTTTAAAAATGGTGGGGGATTGTTGGAATATTTTTAAATGAAAAGATGTTTTTTTAAAAATTCATGTACTTACATAAATTTATTAGATTAATAAATTTAAATGAGAGGTTATGTTTTCATATAAATTAATAAATTTATTTGAATGGTTGTGTTTTCATATAAATTAATATATTTATATGAAGGGTTATGTAGGAAGTTAAAACATTAAATGAACCTACATACTAAATACATTGTATTTAACAAAGGGTCATGTGGGAAGTTAAAACGTTAAATGAACCTACACACTAAATTCATTGTATTTATTTAAATTATGTTGGTTCATGAACCAACATATGGTTGTGACCTTTTATTTAATAAGTTTTATTCTAAAAGGTATCCCTTCAAGGCATCATTTTATGGTCTATATATACCCTTCACTATCACTTCATTTGGAGAAAACACAACACAAACACTAAGATCAAACTCATTGCCTTTGTCTTTGAGTGCATGCAGAGATGGGGTCAAATTATCACTTTGTAAAAGCCATTATTGTCTTTATTTGAATTTTGAAAGTACAATCCATATTCAAAGGTCTTCATTGTATCCTTAAGGAAGTTCGTCAGTCAACCCAACTTGCACCCTAAAAGATAGGAATAGGTATGGGTGAATTAAGCCTAAAGGAAAGTGCTGCCCACGCTTTAAAGACTTCGTGCACCACTTTCTTCTTCATCTCTTCTTCTTGTACTCTTCAGAAAACCATTCCCACAAATACAACGCTTGTTATTTTTAGTTTACAACTTATTAATTAACTAACTAAAATAATAAAGAACAAAACAAAAAGTTATGAAACTCGTTATTTCCAGTTTAATACTTGTCATTTCTAGTTCTATGCCCATTCAACACTTGTCACTTTCATTTTACAACTTATTAATTAATAAAAAAGCAAAAAAAAATGTTATGAAACTTGTCATTACTAGTTCAACACTTGTCATTTTCAGTTTTATTAATTTCATTTATATACTATAAGAACATATAGGTAATTTCATAACATTTTCGAAATCTCAATTCATGCCTTACTTTCTCCAATGTCGTTTTTAAGTATTAGCCGTTTGAGTTGAAATTTCATATCTCAAAACTTCTTTTTTTAAAAAAATTTTCAGATAAAAAATTAAAATAAAATGGGTTCTTGGTGGAACTCTAAAACCCGATCAACAAAGGTCGGAAAACACTCAAATTTGATGCAACGGAGCTATGGCCCAGGCCCATATAGCCTGGCCCACCCATTTTCCAGTTCCCCCACTTTTCAAACTGGGGATTTAATTGCAAAGCCATCTTTTGGATTTGTTAGGTTGACATTTTTAACAGTTAACAAGATTAATAGTATTGAAATTGAGGAATTTGAAATATACTTTATAGATTTAAGAGACCAAAATGGTATCCTATGTAAAATTAGAGTATGAAAAGAATATTTTTACTCAGAAAGAAGTAGAGAAAAAATTTGATTTTCCTAAACGATTAATTTCTTTTCAGAAAAGTTAACACGTAGGGGGTAAAAATAGAGCGTCTGTGTGTGTGAATTTAGCTTTTCTGTTTTGATCTTTTCATTAGGTTAAAACTAAATATTGCTTGCTTTTATTTATTTATTTATTTTGCAAAAAAGAAATATGAGCAGTCAAAAAAAGCTAGGGTCAATTATAGAATTAGAATTGAAAATGAGAACTGAAAACAACATTGTCATTGTTTTTTTCTGCTTTCTTTGTTATGTGACCCTTCATAGCTGGGAACGGCCAGCCCAAGCAGATCTTTTCTTTCAAATGCATTTAATATATCAATATATACAATTTATAATTTTATAATAATTAATGTTGTTTATGTGAAATATCAACATCAAGATTCATTTCTTTTTTTATTTAATACAATTAAACGCACTAATATAGAATTTTTTCAACAGTATTTCTTTTATGACACATACTATTTTGATTTTGAATGAGAATTGATACTTACCTACTAAAAGATTAATTTAACAATAGTTAGATCTCAAAAATATTTTACTTTTTTTTGGTATAAACCTCAAAAATATTTTACTGAAAAGTAAAATAAGCTGTAAATGTTATTTTAGATTGTTGTAATTATGAGAATCTCATTTGTAAAGAGGATATTTAGGTTTCATACGTCAGATATTGATTCATCCACTAAATTTTGAGCAATACATTTGGATCCACCCAATTGCATTCATCTCATCCTATTTATAACATATGTCATCAGAATTTAATAATTTTGCCTTAAAATTTAATAGGTTTTCAATTTTATTCTTATTTATCACATATACTTTTCAAGAATTGAATGGTAAAATTGTACATTCATTTCTAACATATTTTATCAGAAATTAATAACATTATCTTAAAATTTAAAAAAATTTGCCATGGAGTTTGACATGTTTTGAATCTTTAATTTTCATTTGGAAACTCAGTTTTAAGGGAGGAAAATAAATGACTATAAAATAAAATGTAAACTTTATGACAAAAGAAGTGGCAGGTGCTTATAAGTTATTATCAAATTGACATTTTTATTTTGGGTTTTAGACAACACAATAATTCATTGGAGTTAGGGAAAAAAATAAATAACTAAAGGAAAAAGAAGAATGTAATGCAATAATGGGCATCTAAAAAGGCTCCACTTCCCTTATCATGTTTTTGCATAATTGAATCCAATCAACACCGCACTTCTTGTTGTATTATTATTGACCCACACACATCCTAATAATCTTTTTCTCGTCATTTTTATTAGGATTAATATAGTACTCTTCCGATCCTTAATATAAGACTCATTTAACTAATTTGATTAGATTAAGGAAGTTAGGTAAGTTAATTAATTATAAGAAAAGTGACACATTTTTCCTAAAACACCATAATCATCATTCTTAATACCCCCTCTCCCTCTTCTACTTGATTATGGTTGAGGGAGTATCTATAGGGATAATTTAAAAAAATTAATAAATATGAAAAATAGGTCTTATATTTAGGATCAAAACTAATTTAAAAATTGGGTCTTATATTAAGGATCGAATGAGTAATTACTAGTTTTACACTTTAATTCAGTTTTGGTTTTGATTTTTGTAGTTTCAAATCGATTGTTTTGATCTCTATAATTGTACAAGGATTTGGTTTGAGTTTAAATATAAGGATAAACAGACAAAGCTCGTTAGGAGTATAGAGACTTTTTATTAAATTCATACTAAACGCTTATGAAACTGCGTGGATTAAAACCAAAACAAAATTTGACCAAATTATAAGGACTGGCAATTGTATTAATATTTTTTTTTATTATTTGCATTTTATCATCTTTACATTATGAAGCCAAATTACCTACAAGTCATTCATTTGAAATTTGATAAAGAAAGAAATGAAATGATAAGTTGATAAAAACATTTTAACAAGTAATAATTTCAGCTTATCAAATGACAACAATAATTAAGGGAGTAACAACTAATTTCACAAAAAATTTCTTACTAGATATCAATGACAACAATAGTTTAACAAGTAATAACTTAATTTATCAAATGATAACAACAATGATAAGATTTATGTTGTGAAATGTACACTACAAACTAGATGTTATATTTAGAATTAGAGGTAGTACTCATTCAATTCTTAATATAAGACCTATTTAACTAATCTGATTAGATTAAAAAATTAGGTAAATTAGTTAATTATACTAAATATGACATATTTTTCTAAAATACTACTCATTTTTTTCAATATCCTCTTTCCTTTCTCTCATACTTTATTACAGTTGAGGAAGTATCAAAAGAAGGTAATTTAAAAAAATTAATAAATATAAAAAATATGTCTTATATTTAAAATAAAAATCAATTCAATAATTTAGTACTATATTAAAAACCGGAAAAAGAGTATCATACGATGAGACATGCTGAAAGACTTATAATAAGAATAGGAGGGAGCTTATAAATCCTTGGTTGCAAAGCTTTGTGGATTGGTCTAAGATGGAAACATCATTTGAGAGAGGCCTCTCATTATTGGATGGAAACTCCTTCATGTGCGCACGCCCGCGGCAACTCAGCATGTTGGGCCTCTTTTCCCCATCAACATATTACTATACTACATACGGTTATTAATATGAGAATTAATTAAAAATTAAATTTGATTTTAAATATAAAATTTTAATTTTTTTTCAAATTTATAATTCATTCTCTAAAACATCCCTATTGATTACACATGTTAAGAGGTTTCTATCTAATACTAGTTATCATTAAAAGGGATATTTTACATAAATCAACTCATATTTGTTACAAATAACTAATTTTCTTAATCTATTCAATTAATTAAGTAATTCTTGTATTAGGGATTGTAGGTAGTATTAAATTTGTGGTGAATAGAACTAATACAATTTTTTCAAAAGAAAATTAAATTTTTAATTAAAGTAAAAAATTAATTTATTTTTCTATAAACTGTTCATATATATTAACAGAATGTTAGTTCAACACAAAAGGAGCACTGATTGGGTGAGTGTTTCATGTATCATACCTATCTGTAACCCATTAGTATAGCTGACAAAAGCTCGCTTAACATGGGCATGAATGCCAGCTAAAAGTAAAGTACACAAAGTGAATTTAAGAACTTTAAATTCAATAATAAATGGCCAACAGGGGTCAGGAGTTGGGCCTAGCAGAAGAGACTAACCAATATTCGAATTCCTGCTGAGCGAAGTGCTCACATTTAGTGTCTCACAGTGTCTCGAATAGAATTATTTCCAATAGGAGGATACCTATGCTTTAGCAAAAAAAAAAACAGATAAATGATCAACCAGGGTTGGGTTTGACTAATAGGAGTTGGATCTAGAAAAAAAAAAAAAAACTAGTCCCTTGTAACGTGACGAACCTAAATTTGAATTTTCATTGAGAGATGTGCTCACATTTAGTTCCAATAATATCTTGAACATTACTACCTTTAATAAGAAGATACTTGTATCTAAAAAAATACTACTATAGACACTCTAATTAAGAGGCCACTTAGAAGGACACAACAAGGTATAACCAGTAACAAAATAAAAACCATGTTGAGCCACAAATATAAGGATGATGATCCATTAGTAAGGCACGAACCAAAAAAACATCGTTAGAAAAATCCTCATGCCGAAATGTCAAATGAAGAAAGATTCATTAGCAGGGAGTTGATGGAGAAATTTACACCACTAAGAGTTCAGATGCAATTTCATCCCAAAAGTTTTTACCTAGGAGCTGTGAGTATTTAAAAGTTTTTTTTTTAAAAAAAGTAATATCACCTCAGAAGTTACCAATATCGCCCCACAAACACATTTAATTTTGACTATTAATTAACCCAATAATAGTAAGGTGGCTCTGACACATATAATATAGTGCCACATAATACCCCACCCATTGTGTGCCATGTCAGCATCATCATCTTCCTCTCACTCCTTTACCCTACACCCCTACACCCCTACCCCCACATATAATTTTGACTATTAAGTTATGTTTTGGCAACTTTTAGAGAAACATTGCTCCAAACAAAAATTTCTGAATACCTACAGTTTTTGAGCAAAAACTTTTAAGACAAAATCGCATCTTGACCCTACCACTAATTTTAATCTTAAAAAAAAAAAAAAGGAGGGAAAACTAGCATATATCCATAACGGGTTTGAATTAGATGGGCATATATAACCAACTTTGAGTAGGAAGTCCTATAAGAGTAAAGTGAGCCCTTGCAATACTCATAGATTTCACCAACGTTATACTTGATCATGATGCATGCTAGACTCCAATACTCGCCAAAAACAAAAATTATACAGATAGAAAGAAGTTAAGGGTAAATTTCCAATCCGAGGGACCACTACAATATCACCTTAACTACAGTGGCTACTCTCCAAAATCATTGAAAAATTAGTTTACTTTTTGTCATAACTAATGTACTCATATATCGTCTAAAAATAAGTCAAACTCATAACTTCATACTTAAAAAAATCTTAAAGAATACGTCTGTGTTATTTGGATTAAATGTCATGATCACAAATTGATAGAAGATAATGAAAAATGAAATAAAAAAGAAAAATTAAATTACACATAATTTTTAAGTTATAGATAGATACCTCATTCCACCTTCAAATTTTGACTACGAATCATCTTAAATTTTTATATATCTATAAGTAACTTGTTTATCTTCCCATTAACCACTTGTTTCACTAATAAATTACAACTTGTTTTTTTTTTTATACGTGTGCTAAAATTTGAAAAATTTAGCTAAAGTATACTTTTCATCTCTAATTTTATATAACGTTTAAATTTCGTCTCTTAACTTTTAAAAAAATATTTTTAGTCCTTTACTCTTCAAAATATTAATAAAAATAGTGATATTGAGATCTTAAATATTGATAGAGCATTATCAAATGATAAATATTAAATTTAATTTTCAAACAATCATGATTGTTATAATAAACCATCATTTAAAACTAACAATTTTAGAGTTAAAGGACTAAAACTATACTTTTTAAAATTAATGAATCAAATTGAAATCCTATTTTAGTCCAAAAACTTATTCACACATAATTTAAAATTTAAGAGGGTTATTTACAAAATGGGCTATACTTAAACAACTAAAATAACATATTCTCTAATTTAAAATGTATGAACTAGATAATTAATTTATATATATTATAAAAATTAGTTAAATTACTCATTTATAAAAAAAATGTATTAAATTATTTTAAATACACTTTCTTTTATTCTTTTATTCAATTCAATTTTATTTATAAGTTATTTTTAATATTTTTTTTACTAGAACGAGGAAAATCATAAAATTTATTAACTCTGTCTAAAAATAACAGAAATTAAGATGCAATTTGGGAAAGTGTCGGGCCATAACATAATTAGAGAATCAAATCCATCTGAAAAGAAAGACTTAACGTCAACTTATTTGCATTTCTTTTATTTTCTAGTTATACCAAAGCCTTGCTATATTAAAAGTAAGAAAAAAAAATGAAAAAAAAATCCATCAAAGGAACCGCCGATGGAAATTAAAGACAGAAAATTCAAAAAGGCCAACAATATAGAGGTCAAGTGAATGAACAGAGGACTAATGGTTTTTGAAAATATAATAATAATAACCGTAATAGTTGTTATGAAATTAACCAACAGAAAGAATAGATTAGAGAAGAGGTGTAGACAAGAAAATAAAATAATGATATTGTATTCATTCACTTGCTTCACTTATATCACAATACAATGACATGCCCTATTTACAGGCATAGTCTTACACGTAGGTTACACTTATACTTAAATGATAGATAGCAGACAATAAACTAAATGAAGATGAGTGGGGTGAGATAAAAGATTAAATGCATAATGAAACAGTAATGAAGTAGTGGAAGATTAATGTCTAGTGGAAGTAATAGGAGTTGATAAAGTTGAAGAGAAAGAAAAGATGGACATTTATAACGACAAGCATGTGGTATTCTATAGCCACTATTGGACTGATAATTAGACAATGAGTTCTCTAATTCAACAATTATGATCATCTTTGTTTCTTGTGAAAATGAAACGGACATTGACTTACATGCGTGCTCTTTTTTCTTATTCTTTTTTATACACATGATCTTTTTATTAGAGACAATTTTATTTAACGCACTGTTAAACACTAAATATATGTGCTTCTTATGATGAGAATTCAAATTTTGATTCTTCACGTTATAATAAATTAACTTTCCCCTCTAGATTTAAACCCATTAGTGGATCCTTGCCTTTTTTTCCTATTGTTTTTTCTTTTTAGGCGCAGGTATTCTCTTATCGCGAGGTAATAGCAGGCACTAAATATGGTCATCTCTTCCAGTAAGAATTTAAATCTTAGTTTACTATGTTATAAGTGACTAGTCTCTTCTGCTAATCTTAATTTAGTAGATCCTTTCCTTCTCATCTCATACCATGTCAAGTAACT
The DNA here is from genome assembly GCF_004799145.2 of Neltuma alba. NCBI lineage: Eukaryota > Viridiplantae > Streptophyta > Magnoliopsida > Fabales > Fabaceae > Neltuma > Neltuma alba. The sequence goes on along the minus strand of NW_021636573.1, from coordinate 503,915 downwards.
AGATCTCGGGCCAAACGTTATTCTTGACTCTTTCAGCGGATGCATTCATTGAGCTGGTAACCCGATAGGCGGGGTCTCGTTTGGTATGTTGGGCCTCACACATTGGGCTGGGTATATCAGGTCTGGGAAGACCACGGGCAAAATGTCCTCTGGCCGACACACACAATCCCCAGTCTCGTCTATGAGCAGTAAGTAACTACTAAACTTTTTTTCCCTTTGATATAATAAAATTCTACCCAATTTAAAGTGCATTTAATAGAGGTTTCAATTCTACCATTCAGTGTGACTATTAGAAACAGTGGTAGTAAATTATCATTAGGAAAATAATTATATTAAGTTTTTTATATTTATTTATCAAGTTTTTTGATTATATATGATAATGTATTCCATTGTTTTCATGTAGGCTCATAGCTCTGGTAAACAAAAAAAAAAAGTAGGCTCATAGCTTAATAATAATTTTTTTAAAACACAGGATATTTTTTTGAAGAATTTGTCATAATTGATATAATGAATTGATTTGAGTATTATCATTATCATTATTAAAGTGGGAACTAAAACATTAATAATAGGGGCATTTGAGAAAGAAAAAAAAAATCTAATCATGCACATAATTAAGAGGATTAACTATCATTTTTAAACTTTCTGATACAATTTTTTTCCCTTAAGGAACAACATGAACATAATGTAGTAGTTGCTGAGATGAAGATACTGAGATCAGAGTGTAGTCATAAAAACAAAAGATACAATTCATAACAAAATATGTGAGGAAGAGTTGGAGTGGCGTCAATTGAGGATAAAATTACTTAAAAAAATCATTTTGAGGTGATTTAGACATATATAAAGAAGGTCATTAAATGTGCTAATAAAGAGAGTAGATTAAGAAATATGGAGTCTTATAAAAAAAAAGTAGAGAAAGAATGAAGAGAATATTCAATAACGTTATTGAGCAGGACTTGTTGGTCAATAATTTATTTAAAAATTTGGTTATAATAAAATATAATATTTTTGTACAATTCATTTAACCAACCCAATCTAACATAATAAGGCTTGTTATTATTGAATCATAAGCAAAATCTTACGCTGCCCATTTTGAGCTACATTTATAAATGTTTCCATTCCCCCCCCCCTCATAATCCCTCTAATTCATTATATTTTCGTATAGAACACGTTTCATCTCTGTTTTTTTTTTTTTTTATTAATAGCCCAGTGATGTGTTTTTGCTTATTATTAATTTAGACAGGTCATGAAACACAATTGAATGAAAATAAAGGATATTCTGGTCACTACATTATAACACAGTTCTTAAATTTTTTGCCCACTATAACAGTTATTAAATACAGTATGTTTCTAATCCTTTTTTTTTCCTTCTCATTCTCATTTCTTTTTCTGTTTTTTTAGGCATAAGTATCTTCTTATTAAGACAATCCTATTTGAAGATATTAGTGAGTGCCTCTTTTAGCAAAAATTTAAATCGTAGTTCATCATATTATAGGAAACTAATCTCTTCTACTGGATTAAACCCCTGTTATCTTTGTTTTTCGGGTAATGCGGCTATGGTGGCATGGAGTGGCCCAGAAAAGAAAACAAGAAAATGGGCCGAAGAAGATTTAATTTTTTAGCAATTAGGAAGCGCTTTGATTCTGGGCTCAAAGCCCACATGTTTTCTTGGCAGCATATATGAGCTTATGCCTTTTTTGCAAAGAAGTAGATAGCTAAATAACATATACACGCTTTGTACAAAAAATAAAATAAAAAGGAAATCCCACTCACATCCTATCTAAGAATTAGCCACTCGGAAATTCAAACCTTGGTTTATACCCAACTCCCGTTGGTTTTCCTAATACTCTCTATTATTCTCTAATCATTTGCATTAGAAACTACAATCATGAATAAAAGTTTTTTTTTTTTTAGTATATATGGACAATCAATAAGATTGCTTGGGAAAATTATAATTTTGTGAGGGAAAGTAGATTGGAGTATTGATTATTTCTTAGACTCTATATGGTACAAAATTATGTATGCGTCGTATGGTAACTTTTTTTTTTTTTTAAAAATTATAATGCATTTTGCCTTTTTATCAACCAACAATGTACGCGTTGTATGGAGAAGGTAAGGGTGTAAATATAGTGCCCAATTTGAGAGGTTGAAAGCTAGATCACTTAATTAGTGGCCTTTACGAGCACTATCATGGTAATAATTTCTTCTTGTGTTCTATTTTTTTTAACTTGCCATTGGATTATTTTGTATGTGTTTGCATTTGCGTTCACATGTGTGTGAGTGGGGCTGCACATTGACAGGGCTAGGCAGGGCAAGCCCCCTGCTTGATGCCCAACCCAAAAAATGAGGGGGTTGCAAAACTACCTGCTTTGTAGAAGCCCAAAATGGGTTGCAAAATTGCCTGCTCTGTAGAAGCCCAAACCATTTTGGGTTGGGCGAGGGCGGACTAGGCATGACGGGTTTTTTTTGCTCAACTTAGTGACACTTTGCCCATATCATATGTAAAAAAAAAAATTCAATTATCATGCTTTAAGACAAGGTGAGGGGATAAAAATTTATCACGAATGACTCAATCACTTATATATGCAAAGCTTATGTAGTCTTGTTCTTCAACTTTCGATTTCTTATGAGAGGTAAAAAAATATTTAATAATTAAAACATTTAATAACTGAACTAATTCTGTAGTTCAATTCTTTAGTTCATTCATATAGTTTTCGCATTCTTACAATCATGTGAAAACGCAAGATTTGAAAGGTGGTTTTAGTTTTTTTGTTAAAAAAAAATGGAGGTAAGTGGAAAAGAAGAAAATTGGGAAAATCCTAAAAAAATGATGGTTGAATTTCAAAATTTCAAATCAGTATTGGTTACTACTATCATAAAGAAAATGACTACATTTGAAAAACAAATGACAACACATTTTTGCAGTAATTCTTGATTTAGAATTTTGAAATTCAACAATCATTTTTTTGGGATTTTTCCAAGAAAATTTGACTAGAAATAATTTAGCATATTTAATCTTATATTTTGGTATTTGGTTCTTTTATATAATTAAAATTTTTATGTTCCTTTCATTTTTTCTAATGTTACCTAATTTTTTTTAACCAAAATAAAAAGGGATAATTGCTAAAAATAATATTATATTATATATTATAATGTATATAATTATATTTTTTTTTTGGGCAGGGCCAAATGGGCAAAACAGCATACCTTGCCTGCAGCTTGGCCCTGCCATGAATCAGCCTTATTAAAAAATGTCCATTTTTGTTCAGGTAGTTTTTTTTGGGTTAGGCTAAGCGCTTTTTTTACGAGTTTGGACAGATATATTAGGCATGCAGGACTCATGCACACCCCTATGTGTGAGTGTGTATTTTTATTGTGCTTGTTTCGAGCTACTTTATCATAAGTAAATCAAGCTTAAAAAATTATTTTTAGAAGTTTCAATTGTCATTGTATAATTACGTTAAATAATTCAAGATGATTGGCTATTTCTTGTAAAATATAAAAATTATCCTCAATAAAAGTGATTAGTTAGATGATTTTAATTGATGAATTAAAATTTTTTTATAATTAGTTAGAGATGTTAAATGGAAAAAATTAATTAATATTTTACACAAAATATGTTATATTATGAAATATGCTGGTGGTGCTTGTAATTAAGATCACAGGGAATACTATTTCTTGTGATTACGTGGCTTATTTGGAATAAATAAGAAAGTAAGAGGTGCATAAGAAATGAATAAATTCTTTTGTGACTATCATACATGAAAATTTATAGAATTATGTGACAAAAAAAAAAAATACAGAGTTGGTGTGCATGCATGTGCCTCCCTCCCTCCCTCCCTCCCTCTGTATGGTTATTTCTCCTTTTTTAAGATGGTCTCTTAGGATTCATAGATATACGTGTATTCTTGCAATTATATACATGGTTTATTTATTTGCTAGAATTTAAATAAGAGAGTAATAGTATGTTATAGATAACTATTATGCTTGGGAACTTATAGGATCATAAATAGTATTTTAAAAATAATCATGATTGGTATGATTCATTTATCAAATTTTACGAGATACAATTACATGAGACTCACATGTATATGTAAAATATGTGAAGATAGTGATTTCAAGTTGATATTTAACATGAAGCTTTGGATTACCCATAGCGCAACTCAAAGATTTAGGGCTAGATCAACTATTAACTATAAATCAAATGTGAAAGGAGTTAAATATAATGATACTAGTATTTTATAAAAAAACAGAAATATAAAAAATAATTTTAACAAATTCAAGGGAACAATATATTTTTATAATTGCTGCCTCCCCTTTTCCTTGCAGATCGGGCTTTGGTTGTCTTTATATGTTTTTTCAAACTATCATGACTTGAATAATTTATATAATAATTAATAAAATAACTACAACTGATGAACGTGGTGATAATATGTCATATTTATTTATTAAAAATTACCTATAAATTTTGGCCAAAACAATTAACGTATATATAATTAATAATTGCGTGGTGAACCATTTAATAACAGATATTCCATCATAACAGAACAGATCTGTTTAAGATGTTAACGATCCTGCTAGACTTATTATTTAAGTTAAAAATAGAAAATGCCCAAGGCTAAATGATACATATATTATTTTCTTTGCCATGGAATTATACATATAAATCTTAAAACTTTAAGTCACTGGTAAACAATTTTTTATTTTCTAATATTTAAAAGTTGACAAGGAATTTTCCTAAATATTAATCTGAAATTTTGTGTAAATTAACTTTTATGCCATTAATGAAGGAGATGTAACATAACAAAGAATTATATATTTGCATACAACATAACGTTTGATAAGCTTTTATTATAAATTAATTTGTAATTTTGTATATAAATTAAAGTCTAAGGAGTGGATTGAATTTTTTTTTGAAGTTATATAATCAATAATACACTACTTGCGGTTCTAATTATAAGGCCTCGTTCTACAAACAAGGCCTTATAATTAGGACCGGAGGTAGTATGATGTTTTGTTATTGAAATAGCAGCTTAAATATTGGAAGTTAATAATTTACATAAACTTAAAAATTTAAGAGAATTTCTTTGTCACGTCTTGATTTTTCTTAAGTTTTTTTTCTGCTAGTCCTTTAATTTAAGAGAAAATCCCATATGAGTATCTTTTGAATTCTAGAATCCAAAATAAATTATTCTAATTTCATGAAGGATAAACAAATCTACAAGTATTAAATCGGAATTTGCAATTTCATGCAAATTACCTCCATGCCCTCTCATTTATTTAATTGGGGGTTGATACAACTTGCATAATAAGAGTTACCAGTTGCATAATAACTTTTGTAGCTTGTTTTAAGTCATTTGCATATTATTTTACAAAACAAATAATGAAAATAACAACTTACACAATGCAAATTACCATTTTCATTAGGAGCTTTGTAACCCTTTTACTTGCAACTCAATTATAATCCATTCTAAGACAATTTTACTAAACATGTAATGAGAATAATAACTTGCGTAATAAAAGTTATTAGTTGTATAACAATTCTTGCAAGTTGTTTTAAGTAATTCGCATATTATTTTATAAAACAAGTAATGAAAATGACCACTTGTGTAATAGAAGTTATCACTTCTATTAGGAGATTTGCAACTTGTTTATCTACAATCCCACCACAAAAAATATATATTTTCTAGCGGTTAAATTATAATGTTTCAAGCAGTTTTAACTGTAACAAACAACATTTGTAGCGGTTAGAAAAACCATTAGAAAATCAAGTGTAAAAAACAGTTTTCTAACGGTTAAAGGGATCGCTACACAATATGGTTAAAACGCTAGAAACTTTCTAGTAGTTGCGCTAACCGCTAGAAAAAATAAGTAGGCATAGGTGAATGAGATGACATTTGTAGCAATTAAAAAATGCTAGAAAATTTCAAAAATATTTGTAGTGGTAGAAAGTTTTGGACAAAATTACATTTTACTGAGAAACGAAATTTTCATATTGGTGCCAAAAATTTCTAGCAATTTATAATTGCTAGAAAGTTTTGGACAAAATTACATTTTTCCAGGAAACGAAATTTTCAAATTGGTGTCAAAACTTAAAAATCGCTAGAAATTTGGTGCCAGGTGGAATCAAATTTAAATTTTGCCAAAATTTTCCCTCTTTTTTACTTTTCTAGCAGTTTCTGAATCGCTGCAAAGTTCATTCCAAGCAAAAAAAAAATTCAAATGTTTCATTATTAAAAAATATAATATTATAAATTCAAAAACTATTAAATAGATTATATTAGAGAATTTTTATTAATATGTATATTTACCAATGTATTGCATGTTATATATTTGAAATTTGTGATCAATAATAAGTAATTAAATTATGATTGTGTCAAATGAATTGAATTGAATAAGATAATTGAATTGGAGATGGGATAGTTTATAATATTAAACCTTAACTCTTATATTGAAAAATAGTTGAATCAGTTGAGGAGGACATGATAAATGTGAAAAAGAAAAATATGAAAGAAAAAGATAAATAAATATGTTAGTAAATTATAAATAAAGATAAATAAAAGAAATTAAGATTTATAAAATGAATACCATCTTACCATATAAAAAAGAGGAAAAAACCACTATATGAGAGAGTAAGAAGAAAAGAGAGAATTATAAAGAAGAAGAGGAGAGGAAGGAAAAGAGATGTGGTAAATAAATAGGAGGTGATATGATATTTATAGAGATTAGCAAGATATTTCTGGCAGTTGTTTACTATTTGCAACGGTTTTATTCATTTTGTAGTGGTTTTGCAGTTTCTAGCAGATCTGTAACTGCCACAAATTACAATTTTGTAATTTTTAAAAACCTGAACCAATTTTAATTTGTACATATTTATTTATGAAAAAAAATTATTTGAATGATAAAAATTTTTAAAACCACTATTCTTGATCATCATCTTGCCGAAAGGAGATATTAAAAAAATTGTTGTTAGAATTATAATACATTTAGAAAAAATTAGTAATTAGTAGTTGATTATTTAAATAATTTAAGAAAAGACATATACATGATAATGGCCAAATTATCATCTCCTTGAGGAAAGAAGTTTTCAAAATTCGTGGGTTGGAAGGATTTGCTGTCGTAGGTAATGTCACCATCACCCATATCATAAAGATCTAGTGGGTTGAGGTGAATGACCATATTCCAGTCTTTATGTTTCTTGTCTTCGACATAGTAAACCCGATGTGTCTCGGAGGAAAGAATATATGGCTCATCATCTTCAGATTCCCCTGTATAAATGAGTCTAGAGAAATTAACAAAGGTGATGCCTAAGTGGTTAGTAGTGAGTCCCAATGAAGTTGTCGTATTTGCATAGGAGCACTTGAATAGAGTTATGGTGAAAAGCTGGTAACTTAACTCAACGATGTCAATTAGCTTTCCGTAGTAAGTGACACCTCTAAAGCACGTATCGCCATCACTGCTGCTAGCATAACATTTCATCGAAATACCTTGAGATGTTGCTAGAATATCTATCAGGTACTTTTATGCTCTTTAGCATCGAAAGGGAGATATCCTTGTTCTGCTTCGTTAAGGTGAATTTAGCTGGTGGAAACTTGTTGTTTTCATCAGGCCAAGCCTCTTCACGAATACCCAAGGCTCGTAAATCTTTTCTAGCTGTGAGAAGGTCTTTGGACTTTCCAGCTTCGTTGAGCAATGTATATAGCACATTATCACACATTTTTTTCAATGTGCATAACATCCAAACTGTGTCATAGCAAATTAGATTCCCAATAAGGAAGAGTGAAAAATATACTTCTCTTCCGCCATTGCATAGGTTGAGCATCAGATGTCCTATGAGACCGTCATCCCAGTCGTTTGGGATCTGTATTCTTGCCAAACTCGACATCAACATCTTCTAACTGCCACAAAATATCCACACTAGACAAAGTAATAGGAGGATCTCTCTTTTCTTGTTTTCCATCAAAGCGAATCTGTTGCAATCTAAATCTGTGCTTGGAATCGAGGAACCGTCAATGTCCTATGGAGCACCACTTGTGACTGTGTGGAAGGTAACATGATATGGCGTCAAAATTACACTCAGGACAGGCTAACCCAGTATGCACATTCTAGTCGAACAAAGTTCCTAAACCAAGAAAATCACTTATTGTCCACATCAAGACTGCACGGAGATTGAATAGTCGCTTGTTATATGAGTCATATGTCTTAACACCATTCGTCCACAGGTCAATCAATTTGTGTATCAACAGTTGCAAGCATATGTCTATATCATTTCCCGGTGCTTTCTTGCCAGGAATGATAATGGAAAGCAAAAAAGAGCTCTGCTTCATGCACATTCAAGGTGGAAGATTGTATGGAATTAACACTACCTACCAGATACTGTAGCTTGTGCTCATATTTCTGAAGGGATTAAAACCATCGGTTGCCAACACAAGATGTACATTTCTAGGATCACCAGCAAAGGTTGGAAATTTCGCATCAAACATTTTCCACGCCTCAGAATCTCGTGGGTGTCTTAACTTGCCATCTAGATTTTCCTCAGTCACAAGCCACCTCATGTGCTTAGCCATTTTTGATGACATATACATTATTTGCAACTGTAGTTTCAAAGGAAAGTATCTAACAAAATAATATATTAAGAATTTCAACTACCAAATATTTAGAGATAGAACAAATAACACATTATAATAAATTGTATTGAGAATTTCAAATATCGAATATTTAGAGACAGAACAAGTAACATATTATAATGAATTGTACCTGAGAATTTTGACTAGTTTCTTCTGCTGCTTTTTCCCCTTTTGTATTGACTTATAGTGCGATCTCTTACATCTTGTACAAATCTCCTTGTTTGCATCATCTACCCAGTACAACATACAATCATTTGGGCATGTATCTATCTTCTTATAGTTCAAGCCAAACTTGTTAATAATCTTCTTTGCTTCATAAAAAGATGGAGGGAATTCATCTTGAGGGAAAGCATCTCCCAGTAATTCCAATAGCATGGACATCGCCTTGTCAGTGATACAATATAAATTTCATCTGCTTGAAAAAAAATAGTAACAAATAAAAAAAAGGAATGAGCGACTAATAATAAAATTAAATAACTATGGTTTTAAATAAATAAACATAAAATTTAAATAAATATCCACATAAAACATAACACAATAAAATCCAATACAACGAAAGGGCGTAAATCAGGGGGTGAGGGGTAGAAACAGCATCATCGTGATCGTCGAGCACTGGATCCTCTTGCTAGGGCTGGGTAGGCTACTGGTTTTGCTAGGGATGGGTTTGCTACTGGTTGTGTAGGGGCTAGGTTGGTGTCAAGCATATGTCAGGGAACTAGAGAAACAAGATGTTTAGAACGAAATTGATAATCACATCACGCATGGCCATAGCAGCTGCATTGAACTGGTCAAGCTATAACTGCAACTGACGATCATGCTCCTCCATCCTGGCCTCCACCATGGCCTCTATCCTAGCCTCCACCTCTTACCTAATCTCCTCTTGTAGCTCTTTAGAGGATGAGGAACTCGGCCGCTTTGCTCCTGCGCTCGCCTGATAGGATATCGCTGCTGATTGAGAGCTCCTCGTAGTGTATGAAGGGCTAACGCCACTTGAGTGAGGCAACCTACTAGGTGGGGGTCCAAGACAGAGCCCGCTAACTCAACCAGGGTGCTGCGCTCGGCTACGACCAGCTAAAAGTGAGGCAGCAGGATCGAAAGCAGACCCCTGAGACTATCGCAACTTGGTATCGACCTGAGTCATCCGCACCTATCAAAATTAATATAAAATATTAGTATGGAATATTTATATTGTGATATTAATAATTAATTAATTAATTACTTACTGTCATCTCCTTAACCTCATCCGATATAGGAGACCCCTCTCGAGGCCTGTACAGACTTGGCTACATCTCACCATAGGTGGGCATATATCCTCGCTCCTGTAGCATCTTTTCCCTTTGTAAATGAAATGAAAAAAAATTATTAATTACAAATTAAATATATATACACAACATACAAATTCTTTTTATGTACTTACAATCTCATCATAAGTGATAATAAAGCTCCTCGATTTAGCCCTATGACGTATTGTTTATTGCCCGACATTCCTAGTATTTCTTTAGAAAAGAGCCTGAAACAAAATGTACAAAAATTAAATTGGTCAAATTGGACAAAAAATAAAATTTTTTTATAATTAATGCAATAATATCATACCATCTGCTCAGCCGACATCCTAAAATACACAAAACTTGACCAGTCTTGCTCGAGGACTCCACCAGGTATATCTGCTAGTATTTCCTACAGGTGCCTCGTCCCGTCACCTTTCTTCTCCCGCTACAGGTTGGCCCTCCTGTTCTTTTATGCCACCCCAAGTCTCTTACGCTATGTTTGGTACGGGGTTTTCGGAGGGGAGGGAAGGGAAGTTGCTCCCCTCCCCTTGTTTGGCTGGTATAATTTTTTAGAAGGGGAGGGGAGCTCCTCCCCTCCCCTCGTTTGGTTAAGATATTTTTTAAAGAGGGGAGGGGTTTTTCTCCCCTCCCCTTCCCTTCTAGCCTCCCCTCCAAAAGTGGGGTTTTTTGGAGGGGAGACGAGAGATGATATTTTAATTTCTTATATACCCTTTTGATTTGTTAACTTCTAATCAGTCATAAACATTTCTACATAAGAGAGTTCTTTTAAGCATCTAATAAGAGGTTATTAAGATAATTATCTCCAAAATTAGTAAGCATTTGTAAATTTTTTTTCTCTTCTTCTAATTCTAAGAGGCCGTTGGTATTTTCTTTCACCTTCAAGGTCTTTTCTCTGATTGAAATCTATCACTTGTGAGTTTTTGTCTTGATATTCTATAAGTGTGTGACTGTATCTTAATTCTTACTTGAAAATATAAAATACTATCCGGATCTGGATTTGGATTCGGATCTAGATATACTTTGTTGAGAGAATTCAGCAGAGCTTCACTTCACAATTTGCCAAAAGTGTGCAACTAAGGTGGATGAGGGTATATATAGGCTACGATTTTCTTGCGGTTATATGAAAACCGCTAAAAATTTGTAACGTTGCCAGTCTACCGCCACCAGCATGCGGCCACGTGTCAGGCCTCGGGAAAAATAAAACATTTCTAGCAGTTTCAATGTAAAATGCTAGAAAATTAGTTAAAATTTCTAGTTGTTATGGAACTGTTAGAAAATGCAATGACGATTTGCATTCTCTAGCGGTTCTAGTGACAAAACTACTAGAAATTAATAGCTGGAAATATGGCGCCAACTTCACGCCAAATAACACCAATAGTTGTGGCAGTCACTTTCTAGTGGTTGGTTCAAAACTGCTAGAAATGTATGGATCCCGCACACTTTCTAGTCAAAGTGCTGCAAATTTCTTGCAATTTGTGGTATAATTGCTAGAAATGTCTACTTTTGTAGCGGTTTTTTTAACCACTAGAAATGGACTGCTGGTAATCTACTATTTTTTTGTAGTGTCCAATTTTAGTCTATTTGCAGATAATTTAACTAAACATGTAACGAAACAACAACGTGTGCAATAAAAGTTACCAAATGTATAACAATTTTTGTAACATATTTTTAGTCATTCGCATAGTATTTTACAAAACAAGTAATGAGAACGACAATTTACGTAATTTAAGTAATCGTTTTAATAATGCTTTTTGCAACCCATGGTCTTAGGCATTTGATGATTTTTATACCATTCCCATGGTCAATTTCCACCAAGTCTAGCCTATTAAGGGAATTAAACAAGGATTAAAATGTGTTGACAAATTAGCATATAAGTGCATCTGAAGAACATCATAGTAAACATGATAACAATAACTTCTATAATTTACTACATATATAATAGAATTGACCACTAAAGTGATAATATTTACCAAAAACCAATAGGCCTATGGCAGAAGCTATATTACATATATTCAAATGGCAAGTTAACATTACGATTAAACCATCACCTAATGTTTTCTTGTCATTCAACCATAAAAGCCATTCCATTGCATAATAATATGATTAACAACACTTTCAACGGGTTTGAGAACTACACAAAAGTCTCTTTAGGTTTGTTTTCCTCTGTCTTCTGACAATCTGCTAGAGCTTTTCACCGAGTTATTTGAGTTCCTTTTCGAAGTATTTGAGACCTTCGCATTTAGTTCCTCTTCTCCCGTGTTTTCCACTTAGCGGCTATTTGCGTTGTTGTGCCTACTTCTATGGCAAAATTCACGGCAGATGGATTTTTTAGGGTCTACTCAGATTGCTAGTTAAGAATGGCAAACAGAGTCTACGGTGATGGAATATTGGAGGAAAGAGGGGGGAAGAGAGGGGGTGATAGGCATGATAGGAAGGGTATAGAGGTAATTTATAAAAATTTGCAAATTCTAATTTAATACTTATAGACTTACACTACAAAAAAATTGACTTTCACGGTGACAAAAGTCACCGCTGAAAGTATAAAGTTGCTACTGAAAGTTTTCAGTGGCAACTTGTCGCCGCTGAAAAGTCGTTGCCGTAGCAGCCATGGCTGAAGGTCTGACTTTCAGTGGCAACTAGCGGTGACTTTTAGAAGTTTCAGCGGTGATATTTGTCGCCACTGAAAGACACTTTCAACGGCGACAAGAATGTCGCCGCTCAAAGAATTTTCAGATTGTCGCCACCAAAGGATGTTCAACGGCAACTTTTTTGTCGCCCCTGAAAATGATGCCTAAGAAGAATTGACTTTACCAACACCACGTCATCGTTGCCGGCCGCCACATCATCACTAGTCACCTCCACCTCATCACCGACCAGGTGCCACGTCATCACTAGCCACCTCCACGTCATTGCCACATCACTCCTTCTCGCCACGTCATCGTCCAAATATTTTCACCTTAAATGTGTCTTCTCCAAGGTTCGAACTCGTGACCACCTCCTTTCGTGTCCAATCTTCTTGTCACTGAGCCGGATTGAATTTGTTTATTACTATTGTAAAATAAAAAATATACACTTTTAGCGGCAACATTATAAAGTTGCCACTGAAAGTCAGACCTTCAGCGAGGACACTAGTGATTACATCACCTTCCGCTCAAAGGTATACTTTCAGCGGTGACAAAAAAATTCACCGCTCAAAGTTCACTTTCAGCGCGACATTTTTGTCGCCGCTGAAAGTCCACTTTGAGCCGCGACTTTTTTTGTCGTCGTTGAAAGTCATCGCCTAAAATCTTTTTTTTTTGTAGTGTTATTTGTCCTTTGTAAAAGTAGAATAACTTATTTGAGATTTTAGAATTCAGAACGCTTAATTATATGGGATTTTCCCTTAATTTAACTTCGGGCACCCTAGTGCATAAAGGCCTTTTTACATCTATTAAAAAGACCCTTTAACACTTGTTCTAATTACAAGCAGGATAGAAAGTACTACGCTGGTTGTTCAGCAAGTGTAGAAAAACATTATTCTACAATGGTTGTGTACGTCACGATCAGTGTGGAAGTTTGTCAAATTTTTCAGAAATAATAATGATCAATCTTGTTAATATTGGTTGTCACAGAGACTCAAAAACCAATTGAAAATTTTTATTTGGAATAGGAGTCAATGGGCTTCTGGTGAATTTCTTTTGATGGATGCGCTTGAATATTCAAAACTATGGACTTATCTTTTAAGACTAACAGTGTTAAGATTGCGCATCGTAAAGGTGCACTTGAAAACCATAGACCAAAATAAAATATCGTGTAAAGTTAGTGATAAAAAATGCACTTTTATGAATATTGCATACAATAACAGAGCTTTATCAGCTATATGAATTATATGATATCATTGAGTTTTATTAACCACCAAACATTTGGATAGATTGGTAAACAAAAGATATCATTCAATAATTTTATTAGGTATTCTCTTTCACCTTCTTCTACTTCTTTTCAAAGGACTACATACTATTTAATCAACTCCCCTCACTAGCGCGTTCATAGGCCTTCTTTAAATGAGACTAAACCATCTCAAACGATTTTCTACCGTCTTCTTTTAATAGAAGCCACTCTAACTTTTTCATGTATATATTCATTACAAATTTCATCTTTCTTGTATGAGCACATATCCATCTTAGCATTCTCATGTCGGCTACTCCCACTTTATGCCCATGTTATTTCTTTAAAAGTCCAGTATTCACTACCATATAGTATTTCTACTCTTATAACAGTGCAATAAACCTTCCCTTTCACCTTATTAGATATCTTTCAATCACAAATAACTCTGATAAGTTTTCTCCATTTAAATCACCTAGCTTGAATTCTATGATCAAAATATCCATCAATTTCATCATCCTTTTGTATAATTGATCCCAAATATAAACTTTGCCCATTGTGAAATGATTTGATCTCCCAAGTTAAATTTCATATCACTTCTAACTTGTCTTTTATCAAAATTGCAAAACACATATTGTGTCTTGCTTTTATTTAGACAAAAACCCTCCAACTCTGGGGTCTTTCTAATCCATAACTCAAGCATAGACTTAATCTCTTTTTTTGACTTAGCCATAAGAACTATATCGTTAACAAACATGCACTCAGGGATTTCTTGTTTGATAAGCTTAATTAGAATGTTTAAGACTAAGTTAAACAAATAAGGGTTTAAAGGTGATCCTTAGAGTAGGCCAATCCTTATAGGAAAGTACTTTATCTCACATCTAAGTGTTCTAAAACTAGTTGTTATCCCTATACATGCCAGCTTTCCAAAGAACGTCTCGAGCATCATGAGTGTTTTTCCAAATCAATAAAAACTATATGCAACTCTTCATTTGTTCTGGTATTTTTTCATTAATACTAGTAAATATATCACTTCTGTTGTAGACCTTCCAAGCATGAACCCAAATTGGTTTTAAAAAATATAAGTCTCCAATCTTAAGTTGTGTTCAATCACCTTTTCCTATAACTTCATAGTTTGGCTTATGAGTTTAATTCCTCAATAGCTTGCACAATTCTAATTGTCCCCTTTATTTATTCATGTAAATATGTACTAAAGTACCTTGCTTCCAATCGTCAAGCATTTTTTAGAGTGCAAAATCTCATTGAATAGCTTAGAAAGTCACAACGCACCCTCTTCACTCATATTTTCAAATTTCAATAGGACTATCATTAGGTCCAACTACTTTATTTATTTTCCATTTACTTAAGATTTTATGAATATTTGCATGTAATTTAAAATTTAGATATTTGTGTAACCAACACATAATATAATATCTAAATACCTGATCGCCTACCAAAGAGTTGAAATGTATAAAACTGATTGTGATTAGCTAATTGAACACGTTAGAAAGTAGTAATAAATAGAACAATTGACCAACAGACACGTAGTGGCTTCAAAATGCTCTCTCTCTCTCTCTCTCTCTCTCTCTCTCTCTCTCTCTCTCTCTCACACACACACACACACACACACACACACAACCCCCCCCCCCCCCCCCCCAAAAAAAAGCTTCGTTTATCTTTCCCTCGTTCATACCTTGGGACCAGAGAGAACGACGTGCTCGCCACCTAGCTACACGCGCACGCTACTCCAAAAACCCTAATTTCCAAGACCCTTTAAAAGAATAGTTTTTTTGTTTC
Organism: Neltuma alba; assembly: GCF_004799145.2. Classification (NCBI taxonomy): domain Eukaryota; kingdom Viridiplantae; phylum Streptophyta; class Magnoliopsida; order Fabales; family Fabaceae; genus Neltuma; species Neltuma alba. The sequence continues at coordinate 488,344 of NW_021636573.1, read as the reverse complement.
TATTTTGATATCACCCCATTAATTGAATTTATTTACGTTGCTTGGGGTTTATTGTGAGACATTTTTTAAGAAAATTACACTGATTTAAATTTTGATGCAATAATTTTACAATTTGATATAATTCATGATTTTAAATAAAGATAACTTTAAAAAATAATTTTTATTTTAAAACAAATTTAATAACTTAGTTATCTGTTCTCCTCCGAGAGAGAGTACATACTTAAGCAACTAAAGTTAAAAAATTGTAAGGGAATAAAAGACATTTATTGGTAGTAACGTTTGAATCGATTTTTTTTTTTTTGGCCATCATGAATAGACGTTATTTGAATGCAAATGTGCATTGATACAAACTAAGATTATTTGAAAAACTTTTAAATAGTGGGAGGAAATCAATTAGATACAATATTCATTCAATATTGAATATAAGAAATAAATAACTAATTTATAAAAAATTTAAAAATTAATTAACTTATTTATTTACAAAAAATGTGTATTGATTTTTTTAATTATCCCTTAATTAATAATCTGTATTGGAAATTTACCCCCTCATAGAAATCATTTAATAAGTGCAATTAATAGAGATATTCTGTACGTTAGTCAGCATATTATAAATTTGGTAGACCAATTAATTAGATCAAAATATCATGCTATTTGAAGCTAAATTAAACCTCTTGACCAGCTCCGGTATTTAGGAATGAAGAATTACTAGTTGAATATTACTGATAGATAACTTTCAGAGAGAGATAGCGTAGTGGAAATTCATTATCAACTGTTGGGGGCGAAGAGAGTCATGTGTGCAGAGTTTTTTTTCTCTTGGTAATCGATGGATACTTATATAATACAAGGTTTAAATTTTTGTCCTCTACCGACCCAGTAATTGTCTTTGTATTTCGTTTTCACTTTTTAAGATTATACCATATTTTATATATATATATATATATATATATAACTAACTAACTTAGAACAGCTGAGAATGTAAATATATCACAGCCAATTAAGTGCTTACACCAAAAACCAAGTCCCACATTAACTTTCCCTGCCGTGCTTTTTAATTTACTGTGTGCTGCTTTTTAGTGTCTAATATGTTCAAGTTCAAGTCTCACAAGGTGAGCTTTGGTTTGATTAATTAATTAATTATTCTCTGTTTTTTTTTTTCAATCTCTTCTTTCTTTTTCGATGGCTTCTTACTTGTTGTCTTAAGTTATGCTTTGATTCTGTGAAGGGGGTTTCGCATCTGTTCCATGTTGTGTCCACTAAGGGAGATCACTAATTAGTAGAAGATAGACAGGAAAAAAAGGGGATGATTTATTAAATAAACAAATTAATTAATTAAAAGGGAACAAACACATTTGTTGTTCATTGTCTCGTTTCTCTCTCATATTCTTCTCTCGCACACTCACTGCTTTCATTAATTTGATTCCCTTTCAGCAAACAATTGAATCTAATTCTCTCGTCTCTTCTCTCTCTCTCTCTCGGGTTAGGTTACACAAGAGAGAAGAAGAGCCCTAGCTCGGTGTCGCTCACCTCTACCTGTTTGACTTTTGGTTCCATCTGATAACTTTTCTGAGAATTACATCGAAAAACACGGGCAAAGTTATTTAACTTAGATCCGTCGACTAGTTCATCACCATTTGGGATCGATCGGTTTCTCTTTCTGGGTGTCGATCTTATTTTCTGTGCTGATCCATCTTCTTCTCCTTCTTTCTTCTTTGTTTCTTTCAATTATAACCTCTCTCTTCAACTAGCAATTCTGGCTAATCCTTGGTGGACCGGTCAGGTGGGGTTGCCGGGGGTTGACCCGGCGGCCAATTCACCGTCGGTGAACAAACGGCACAACACCGACCTCTCTATCAACGAAAGCAGCGGCAAGAACAGTGGCGGCAATAACAGAGACGAAGACGATGATAGAGACGAACCCAAAGAAGGTGCAGTTGAAGTCGGAACTCGCAGACCTCGAGGCCGACCACCTGGTTCCAAGAACAAACCAAAACCGCCCATCTTTGTGACCCGAGACAGCCCAAATGCTCTACGAAGCCACGTCATGGAGGTCGCCGGCGGAGCCGATGTAGCAGAAAGCGTAGCTCAGTTCGCTCGCCGCCGTCAACGTGGGGTTTGTGTGCTTAGTGGAAGTGGCTCCGTCGCTAACGTCACTCTTCGCCAACCTGCAGCTCCGGGAGCTCTTGTGGCTCTCCATGGAAGGTTTGAGATTCTATCCCTAACCGGAGCCTTCTTGCCCGGACCGGCACCACCGGGATCCACGGGACTAACAATTTACCTCGCCGGAGGACAAGGCCAGGTTGTCGGTGGAAGCGTGGTGGGGTCACTAGTGGCAGCAGGACCAGTGATGGTCATTGCTGCAACTTTTGCAAATGCAACTTATGAGAGACTACCTCTTGATGATGAAGACGAGGGCGGCAGCGCCGCTGGGCAAGGCGGTGGAAGCGGAGGCGGAGGGTCTTCCCCGCAGGCACAGCCGGGGATCGGAAGCAGTGGGGGCCACTTGCAAGGAGGGATTCCAGATCCTTCATCACTTCCTTTGTATAATCTGCCACCAAATCTGCTTCCCAATGGTGGTGGTGGTGGGCAGGTAGGTCATCATCATGAAGCTCTTGCTTGGGCAGCTCATGGAAGGCAACCTTTTTAGAGAATTAAATTAATAAAAAGATGAGTCTTAGACAGAATTTGATCAGATCTAATCAATCAATGAGTTAATTATCTGTTGATGCTTTGATTTTCTGTGGTTTGAAGGGGTAGGAATATGATTATTGAATGGTTAAATAGAATTGAGGGAAGATAATCATATAATAATTAGATTACTATAGAATTAGGTGTGAAGAAGATCAGAAGAAGTAGTTCTATATGATGAAGAAGATCCAGGAGAGCATGTGTTCATAATCCATATTTATGTCCATGGAGAATTGTGAACTATATATCTTTCTCCTTTTGCTTCTCTGCGTTTTGAATAAATTAAAAGAAAATGACGACAACGACGACGATGATCCGAGTCTTTATGTCTTTTGTTTAATTTACTATATATATATATATATATATATCTCTCTGAATAATTTATTGGTGGCAGATGTATTTGGTGTTTTCTTAATTACCTGAAAGTTTATAATTTGTTTGTTCTTAGGTTTTATAATGAACACTTTTTGTACAATTTCTTGGATCTGTTTGAGAATATGACTTGATGGGATGATCATCATTACTTAGACCAATTGGAAGGTATGGTAATTAAATATACTCTGGGTTTAAATTTCAAGCTAGGTAATTCACTATTGTTGGATGCTTATTAGTGATTATTACACACAGTTTAATTTCTCTCTCTTCCCTCCATTCAATTGGTTTCTTCCATTGATGATATTGGAATTTGATTCAATGCTACTATTATTAGGGTTTTTTGTGGGAACATCATTTGCAAATTTTTCCATCATGTCTTCCAATATAGGACTGTACAATTAGGGCTTCTTTCACAGAAATTTTGCAGTCTCTATTGAGAGAGAAACACTGAATATATAGATTAAGGATACACAAACAATTCAAAGGAATTTTGTTGACATTATATTCCAAGACGTGAAACAAAATTGTAATCAGAGAGAGACATCCTTAATATTTTAGCTGCTTATTGTTGTGTTTCATGTAGGTTAATTAAAGGAAAAAAACTAACTGGGCATATATGAAAATGGGTTTCTTTCACTACTGTACGTTATTATTTTAATTAAAGAGGCATTCGGTTTGTCGCATGAATAGGATACCAAAGTGACATTCTAATTAGACTAGAGTACTGTAACTCTGCTGAAGCATCTCACACTGATCACTTTTTCTCTCCGCTTCTTCAACTCCAGCTCTCTCTGTCTCTCTCTCTCTCTCTCTCTATATATATATATATATATATCTACGCACACATATATGTGTTATGGATATGCTTATCTCTTCATTGTATTTGGATGTGATGATGTGATCAAAATGGCAGAAACGAGACAGTTCTGCGATAGCAGAGACCCACGTGTTGTAGGGAAGAAATAAGCAAAGTCCCAGGAAGACACACACCCACATATATATGAATGTGTAATCAGAAAGCTTCGTGTTGTGAGAGAATGGGGGATTTTCGATCTATGTAATTAACCAGGTTATACCATATATATTGATGCAGAAAAGGTTCATGTACTGACGAAGCTTTTGGTCCAGCGTTACATATACATAGACACACATATATATAACTTTAATTTTATTGAAAGTTTGGTGTTTCCAAGGAGAGGGAGAGAGGGGGGGGGGGAAGAGAGAGAGAAGTTGTAATTGGAAGCATGTGCCTGGTTCAAAGTTTCTGTTGTTCAAATAAAGAATGGATATATATATATGACTCCAATAATGTTTTTTCATGGCTCATTTTATAATATTAGTGTTATTATTATTGTGGTTTTTCTTTCCTGCATATATATATATATATATATCTTATCCTTTTGAGCTGATTCAAGGTTCATTACTTGATAACTTTGCTGGTTTAGATGTTCGTTCAACCCATGAAAAGGGGGGAAATTAAAGTAGCAATAGAGCTGGAGTAGATTTATACACGGATTGGGAGATCTTTAATTAATGTGCCACTTTTTGATAGTTTTTAATGGATTTTATGATAACTCAACCTTTTATTTTTTTTATTAATAGATTCTAGATAAAATTAGTGATATTTTAATATCTTACTGGTGCAATTTTAATTTTTTTTAATGATTCGTTAAAATAAGATGAATCAAAATTGGAGGAATTCAGAATATTAGAGGGAAGCCCTAGAGACCCCATACCCTGCTATTCACCCACACAAAATGTGATTAAGTAGAATAAAGAGGACTTAATATTTTATAAATAAGCAGGATGAGGATTCAAATCTTATGAACATAGAGAAACATGTATATTATGATTTGATTTGTACATAGTGAAAAGGCAAAGACTCTTATCTCTCTCAAGTAAGTTTGAATGTTTAATTCTCAACTCATATAGAGCAAAGCTAGTTGGACGGGGCTTTACTTTTTGCTTTTTATGTCTTTGGGGAGATTAGTAGATTTTATCAGTGAAGGATACTTCTAATCCTACAAAATTTTTTTAAGTCTTTAATGAAAGAAAATAATTAGATCATTAACCATTTTAATTGACTACAAATATCTGTTCTCGTGAACTTAAAGCTCTTAAAACCTTGTGAATAAATAGAATTACTTGTGAGAGGTACTCTCAATTAGATCTTTTTTTTTTTTTTTGGGTGAAGGACTCTCAATTAGATCGGATAACGCTGGAAGACGACCTTTGTAATAATATTAATAATTTAATATATTAGCCAGTCACATGTGATTAACTTAAATTTGGTCAAAAATAGAGGATAGCAAGAGTGGTAAGAATGAGGCGAGAATGGAGTAATTACGGGTCATAACATGGAAAATATGTATATAAAAGCTTTAACATTAATTACCATTTTAAAAACAAATAAATTAAGAAGACCAAGAACATTGGATAATTCAGATATTTGAGGGATAGAAATTAAACATAATTAATTAATCAAAATTTTGACCTTTTGTGTAAGTGATCTACTAAACAGATTAAAATTGTCCCGTTATAAAGTAACATGAAGGAGCACGAATTTTTTTTATTTGGAAGTTGGAACTGATCTGTAAGCCTTACACAGACACACACACACACTCCTCGGTCTTTAATATAAGACCTATTTAACTAATTTGATTAGATTAAGGAAGTTAGGTAAGTTCGATAATTATAAGAAATATGATATGTTTTTTCTAAAACACTATAATCATCTTTCTTAATATCCTTTCTTCCTCACTTACTTGATTATGGTTGAGGGAGTATCCATAGAAGTAATTTAAAAAAATTGATAAATATGGGAAATAAGTCTTATATTTATGACCAAAATTAACTTAATAATTAGGTCCTATATTAAGGACCGGAGGAGTATATATATATATATATATATATATATATATGTAGATCAGCAAGAAGACAAAGCCCTTAAAATCTTGTTGAATTATGTTGGTTCAATATTTAAGTGATTTGAAGTGTTTAGAATTGTTTTATTTGAAATTTGCCATGTGGCAGATCCTGTTACTTATATAAGAAATTTGTGCATTATAAAATGTTTGGTCGACCTTTCAAATATTTTTTAAAAAAATATGACGATTCTATATTCAATGACAATTAATCCGTTCTTTATTTTGACTTGATCTCCCTTAACTTTTAATCAAACTTTACCAATAAAGAAAGTTTAAATTAAGGGTATCAATTAAATAATAAATATTTTCAGTCTAGCTATCACAAGACTTAGTTAATTCAAGGCAATTGGTAGATTTTTAGGCTAATTTATTTAGAAATATTGTAACACTATATATTTTGATTTGTTCCTTTTTCTTGTCGAACTATATATCATCTGTCACAAGGCAATTGGTAGATTTTTAGGCTAATTTATTTAGAAATATTGTAACACTATATATTTTGATTTGTTCCTTTTTCTTGTCGAACTATATATCATCTGTCACACTAATAAGTAAAATACAATTTGCATTAGATGACATGGCATTCGCCCAAACAAAAAGACGTGGCATTATAACAAATGACAAATTAAAGCAGTTCTTAAATAAGACTGAAGACACAATTTGTTTTGGATTCAATTTTTGAGATGTCAAAAGTACCATTTTTTGCATTTTAAGCTATTTGGTTATCATACTTTTTGAAGCAGAGCACATTTTGAAGAACCGAAAATTGCCTACTTCGATCGGCACCAAAAGTCCTTCTCGAAAATCAAAGATGAATACTTTTGTGTGTGCGTGTGAACAATTAATTTTTTTTATCTTTAATGTTAAGTTAATAAGAAGTAATTAAAGGCAAGAGTAACTTGATCTCTTAATGGAGAAAATGGATATTTCAAGATGTATGAAACATTCTAAAGGAATCCATTTTGTAAAGAAGTTAAATTATATATATAATATTAATTAATCAATACTATAGTTGATTGGATTTGACAAAGCCCCAAATAGTTAAATTACTAGTTTTAGGGAGAAATAAATTATTCCCAGACATTTGGGTTAATTACTATTGACCCAAAAAGATTATCCAATGGATACATGATTTAACAAGCCACATGTAATGGAAATGCTTTTAGCAGTACAAATTTTGAACTTCTAAGCATAGAAAAGTCACTTTCAAAATTTGATTTGCAGCCCTATTGGGCAACTTGATTTGATTTTTACAGCCACATTAGGCAAATTGATTCGATCTTCATAATTGGGTTTTGTTTCCCATCAATCATTTTTATTGGTTTATAAAATAAATATATGAAAAATCCTAATTTAACATTTTATTATTTTAAGGGTTTTGTATATGAAAAATGAATTAATTTATGATTGTCTGAACATAAATTCAGCATTATTATTATTATTATTATAATGATAATAATGTTATTGTCATTATTATTATTCCTTAAGAGATTTGGAGTTATGTTATTGATTTATTTGTAAAAGTGAGTTTTGTGCACTGTATGGTATTTGAGAAATAAATGGTCATATTTATAATTAATCAAGAGCTTAGGATGTTTAGAATGTATATAATATACTACCTCCAGTACTTAATATAAAATTAATTAACTAATTTATAAATATTAAAAAAATTAGTTAAGTTAGTTATTTGTAATAAATAGGCATTGCCTTTTTAAAAATATGTTTACTAATACTGTGTATTGAAACAATTCTTGCCTTTACCATACAGATTAACTGAAAGTAAAATGGATATATATATGAGGCAAAATGGATTATGATCTTATATTTGAAACCAATTGAATTTTTAATTAGTTTTTATATTAAGGATCAAAGATAGTATATATGTTTTCTTTTTTTATTGCCAATAATGTATATGTAACTTTCTGATATCATATAACCTGGTTAAAATCTAGTATTCTTGACTTCTATGAAAAAGCTTTTAACGTGGATCAGGGAAGGCTTTTAAAGCCAGTTTTAATAGAGACATGTAATCAACCAATATAGTTTTGTCCACATTTTATGTTGATACAAGAACAAGGTAAAAAGTCCATTTTTATTCCTCCAGTCCTAAATATAAGACTCTTTAGAGTGTAATTTACAATATAAAATGAATATTATATTTAGCACCAAAGGAGTATATCAATTATGATAAGGAAACCGACAGAGAAAATGAAATTTTCATGTCAATTAACTTGTTAAATGACTTAGTTAATAAGTACTCATATCTAATTATAAATGTAAATGTAAGTTAAGTAGGTTATTTTGATATTAAATACAAGACCATAATTTACTTTATCTTTTAAATTTATAATTTTCTTTGCAACTTATCCCTAGCATATTGTTGATAATGTAAGACCACAGTCTATTTATTCACCTTGGGTGGTGTGTTTTAATTAAAAGCGCCTTCTATTTGAAGTAGAGATAGTAACTAATAATAATTAATAAAAAAATGATTAACACATTCTACATATATTTATAATTTATAATATCAAAGATCTAAAATTGTAAATACATATATAGCAAGCCGGTAAGTGAGAAATTGATAGACAACAACACATGCCCATTGATCCTTCATCCTCAATAAAATGGATATGGTGAACCTTTTATACATCTTATCTGTATCATCTAAAATTTAATTTGGGCAATTTAATAATATTTTATTAAAAATGTAATATGAAAAATAATTTAAGCTTAAAGTACAAAGTGCTGGGGAAGTTTGGTCATTAGGGTTTCTGATTTTTTGGTTAGGGTTTCTCCTTTGTGAATGGTGTAATAAAGATGCGCTTATTCCTTCTGGTCCATAATATAAAGCAATGGTTACAAGAAAATTGTGGTTCAAATTATAAGATATTGTCAAGATAATCAATAATATGATTTTTTTTTCACTTTTGCCCCTGTTAAATATAAGAGAGAGATGAGATAGATGAGAGATAATAAATGTGTAATATTAAATATAACTTTATCACTTTTTAGGGGTAAAATAATAAAACTCTATCATTTTAGAACAAATTTAATGACTAAATTTCATTTCTTGGTATATGAGAAAAAGTTAACCAACTTCGTATATTATGGATAAAATAGAATATTTACTAGGACGGCTCGATCAAGCGGCTTACGGCTCGATCAAGGGCTTTTCAAGGGTTTCCATCCCTCTTCATTAGGGATCATGAGTGCAATAGTGGCATTTATTTCCCAGCATAGGCTAGGTGCGGGTATGCGACTTGCTTGGGTGGATATATGACAAGTGATCATGTCGTGGGAACTATCAAATAATACTAGACTGACAATGTAATATAGTAATGGTAATCCTGGTTGATCACGTTGTAGAGCCAATTATTTAAGTTTTTAATTAACTAAGTGACAATTACAAATTAAACACAGGACTATATGAAGTAAACTAGTAATCTAGGCTAAGCTAAACTAATTAAACTACTCGTTTATGGGTTTTCTTTGTTCGATAAAGTGAATGGAATGAAATGCAAGAATAATGGACATCCAATGGGGGAATCCACTGGTCTTCTTAGCTCCAATGAATTAAATTGCTTTATTAGTTAATAATGCACCTAGAGACCTCCTAAGTGAGTGGTATCAACCCTCCAAACACTACCAAATATCGTAGGCAGCTATGCTTAACTTGTTGGTAACTCCATCGAAAATTCTGATTAAAAAAAAACTCCATATATAATTATATGTTTTTTTTTTGGGAGTGAAAGTTTTGATGATAGAACTACTGTACTAAAAACCTCTTATGGAAATGGTAATGAATGTTTTGGGAGAAGGATGTGCATGGGTGGTGCTTACTACATAGATTTTGATATAAATAATTTCATTATATTTCTAAAATGAATATATTATTTTATTTTTTATTTTTTATATTATTATTTTTATGAAAAGTATATGGATTAAATAGGAATAGAATTTAAAAGTTGTTAAAATTTTAGATAAAATTTTTTTCTTTATTCTGCTTAAAAGCTATTGAAAGAGACATATAATTGTACCTTGAAGGTATGTGCATGTATAATTATTCTTCATTAGGTATGGGCATTGAATCAATTTAAACTATCACCAACAAATCCATCACATATATATTAAAATAAAAATAATAAACAAATAGAATTTCCTCGAAAGTCGCGACATATATAATAATGACAATGTTCAGTGTACCCCATCCACTCATTTCATCTTTAATTTGGACCACTAAAAAATGGACAAATGGGCAGTGCCTTTCTTATCTCCACTTATGCCAGGTAGAAAGATTAAGCAGAAGATGAAAGCTTTCTTTGACTTCTCACTTGGTTCAATTCGTTGCCTCCCCCAGGAGCTTTCCAAATTTCCCATCATCTGCAGAAATTAAATGTGAACCACTAGTAATTTTGTAATGTGATTGCAGCTACCACTATTTCCTTCCGCTTTTGTATATTAGATATCATATACATATATTCTAGATATTTAGTTATCTCATTTGAAAAAATATCTTAAATGTAGCCCCCTTTCTAGTATGCAATATTGTTATTAAGTTACCGTATGAGGGAGTTAATTAGGGAGAAATTAGCAACATTAATTTGAAAATCTAGGCAAAATTCAAGGAAAATATATACAATACAAGTTTATTTTGAGCAAAAAATATATACAATACAAGCTAAAAACGCAAAAATTTAAGTGAGTTAAAACTTTATTATTTGTAAGAGATTAATATGAAGTTTTATTTTTTATTTTAACTAAAACTGTGTAAAATGATGCTATTATTGATTTTTTTTTATAAAAAAAAACAACGATGCTATTCTTTCTAACACACTAATTTATTATGAGTTGGTAAAATGGTTATCACATGATGAAACTCATTGATTAATTAAATTATCCCTAAAAGTTCATTTGATCTTAGCATTAGCTATCACATGATCTCCTATTATAACGACAAACAAGTTTTGGTGTTGGGAGGGTAAACCCACGTGTGTGAACAAAACTTATTTTAGGTTAATGCGACTGGTAAAAACTCTAGTAACTTATACAATTCTTACATATGTGTGTGTGTAAGAACCTAGTTAAGAGGACTTATACAATTTAATCTCAACATCTTGTGTAGGGGATAATTTTGCCATCTAAAATTCAACCATTCCTAAGTCAATGTTTTACATAGAATTAAATGTTTGGTATTTTATAGTCAAAATTTCTTTAACACCATAGGTTTTCTAAAAGTTGATTAAAGATAATTAGCACTTTACTTAATTGAATTTATCACATAAACGTAACACCAATCCTTTAAAAAGAAATGCTTTTTTTTTTTTTTGCCAACGTATTGCTAATCCCTTTAGAGATCAAGCCATCCTAAAGCATATGTGAGAGAGTGTGTATCTATGTACTCACTGGAGTTTAAAATATAAGTATTAAATTTTTGAAAGGGTTTGATTTTTTTAGAAGCATATTTGTTTGATCATTTAATTTTTTTTATTTCTATCCAAAATTAATTATATGTATCTTTCATCTTTTTATTTATTTATTTTCTCTCATTTTTTCTACCCGTTTTCTTTCCCCCTTAGCCTTTCCATAAATAAAAGGTGTTTTGGAAAATAAAATACACTTTTTATATATTTATTATTTTTAACTAATTTTAACTAACTTTTTAATGTAAGTTAGTTATTTGATACTTATATTTTTAGTCAGAGTGGTAAATATATGGAGTGGGGCCATGTTCACGTGGATTCACATGTCATAGTCTCTAATCCTTCATTAATTAATTAAATTAAATGCAAAATATGTTATCAACTTGGATACAACATTCCAAAGCTACAGTTAAAGCAGTGATAATCGCCCGCTTTTAAAGCCAATAATTACTCACACTATTTTAAAAATGCCTTCCCATGTACGGCTAATATTAAATTAACAATATTGTTCTCCTTTTGCTTCATTATTTAATAATTAATTAATTAATGGGAAACCCACTAAGCTCTGTATTAATGAAATCATGAAATGTCCACCACCCATTGTAATAACTTATTTACAGAAAGTGAGTGAGAATTGAATTAGAGTACATGCTTTAGTGTGCGTGCGTGTGCGTGCGTGTGCGTGTGACAATATAATATATGTAATATAATATAATGACTTGTCCACAAGCCAGTGAATATTCTGTTTAACCTAAATGTTTTCCCATGTTATATTAGTGTCAGATGATATTTTGTTGAGATAATTTTTTTTCCAACTTTGTGTAGGCACCACTTACACAAACACACACGACTCAGTAATTTTTTCAATTTTAAATATAAAAGTTAGTTGAAGAGTTTGTTTTAATCTAAATATAAAACCGTATTAATCTAATTTATCTCTCAAATTTATATTAGGTAAGGTAACATCCAGTATTTTGATGTTATTTCCTGGTAGCATTTATCTAACATTCTAATCTTATTTATGATGCATCCAGTATTCTTGTGTGTTATTTTTTATGCATCTAGCATCTCTTAATGTTATTTTTACCCTAATCTTACCTATGGTTTAAAGTATTAGATACATTATAAGTAATATTAGGATGTTATAAGCACCATAAAAGTAACATTAGAATATATGATGCACCATAAATGAAATTAGAGTACTAGATGCAACCGAAAAATAACATTAAGATGCTAGATGCTACTTTATCCATTTATATTTTTTCCCCAAACTACCTATCCATATTGACTTCATATATTAAGGGTGTGTTTAGATGAAACCAAACCGTGGTTTGAAAAAGTGATTCTTGAGAATAGATTCTGAAAAAAATAGATTTTGTGAAGAATAGATTTTGTGAAAAAGTGATTCTAAAAAGTGAGAGTGTTTAGATAGTTATTACCAGAAGCACTTTTTATATATAGAAATTACCAAAAAGGATATAAGTTAATATAATGATTATATAAGAGATATTTTTATAATATATTTTGATTTGAAGAAATAAAATTGTTAATAAAATAATTTTTTGATATATTCAATATCCTATAATATTTTTATAGATACATCTAACATTTATAAATATTTTTAATAGATTAAAAAATATTTTAAAATATTAAATATATCACATTCGTTTCTCAAGCGCAACACTAGTTGCAAAAATTAATCAACTAATCCAGCATATACGGTGTTTCCATTACCACTCAATTACTGATGATACTATGATACATATTCTTGAATTTACAAGATCTCACAAAACACTAAAAGAGAAATAGAAAAAGAAAAAGGATTGAATATCAATTAGGGCCCAGCAGCTCAAATACATGATGGTTCTGAGGGACTCTTCGGCCTACTTGAGTTTGTTAGAGTTGGAAGCCTTGAAGGCGGGAGAATCGAAGGCATTAGAGAAGAGCCTGACTTGCTTGGAGGAAGAAGAAGAAGCAGAATCACGGAGAGATTTGATGGCGGAGTCGCCGCACTTGGAGCCCTGATCTTTCATTCCCTGCCAGGCGCGCATCCCTGTTCGGTACACTATCCTCCACACGTACCTCAAGCTCATGCCCAGCGATCTCTCTCTCTCTCTCTCTCTCTCAATCACACAGAATATGAATGAAGAAGCAACGAAGAGCTGTATGCGAATTGAAGATTGAACTGAATTAATGGCGCTTAAGGGAAACTTGCTAAGTTCAAGAGCGAGAGGTTTTATTTCAGCGATTGAAATTTAGAGAGAACCACTCCAGAAGAGCGAAGCGCGAGCAGAGAAAGAGGCGAGGTTCCTGAGTGAGTGAATCTGCGAGCAGAGCGAAGAGTGAATGCGTGAGTAGAGCAGAGCGAACGTGTCGGCCAGCACTACAAATGAAGGGTATTTTTGGGTCAATGCCGTTGCCTTCAATTATTTCAGCCAGAAACGACAAATTCTTGCTTCTGATGAAACCACGGTTTCACCAGTGAAAACCATGGTTTCAACCTGGACCACGGTTTCACCAAAATGCTTGCCTGTTTGGATGATTTTATGTGCAAACCATGGTTTGGTCTTCCAAACCATGGTTTGCAATGTCATCCAAACAGAGCCTAAAGGTGTTTATATCAATGGAGGCAGCTTCAAATGCAAATGATTAAAAAAATATTTTAGAAAAGCAACCCACATTTTTTTACAAATATTATTAACTTAATTAATTTTTATAATCTCTATGAATCAATCATCAAGTTAATACATTTAGAAATGAAGGGAGTATTATATTTTTATACATGAATTCTCGCAACCAAAAAAAAAATTGAGACATTTTATGAATTAACTCGCTCCTCTGTTTCACATATTTCATCTATTCTTTTCACGAGAGAGAAATCATCATTCATCTCATTCTTCCCTTATGTTCCTTTGAATTTATTAACTTTTCCCGGTATTTTCTCTTGTGATTTTTTCTAAAAACATGTTTTAGTTTTCAGAACTATTAGCAATTAATTAAACAAGTGAATCAGTCAAATCAAGAAAGCTAAAGAGATCTAGAAAAGGTTAATCCTCAAGTAGGATTATGCCATTTTGCTTTTGCTTTTGCTAACATGGTGTTTTGTTCGTTCTTTTCTTTGCTGTTTATATTCAAATCAATCTCAATATGTCTCTCTTTTATGTTTTTTTTCTCTCTTTATGATAAGATTGCATTGTAAAGTCTAGATGGTGATCATTATCAATATCCTCACAATATCAATATTATTAATATAAAAATGAACAAAGTTATGTACTGTTTAAAACGTATGTAATACGACATGCTTTAAATTTAAACTCCTGTAAATAGACAAGTCATTTCAATTTATATTGCAAATATATATTTGTTTGTGTATGTAAAAGCTATAGGAAACTACATGTTCACAATGATGCGAATAAAAATTCCCTAGCTCCACCATATAAAAATTGTTGTTCAACGTGAGCTCATTTCAGAATGGGGTGAAAAAATAACATACTAAACACATGCTATACCTGAAATCTTGTTGGTGGGCAATCTATTAGTATATCTGTAAGTATTCTTTGAGTCTAGAGGTGCATCCTGATTTGGGTGAGCTCTTGAAACCCGACTTGTCTATACTTTTCTTCATAATAAACAGTGAACATCCTCATCCTGATAAATTAAATTGAATAAAGTCTACAGATTTTCCTTAAATTTTGTTAAAGTAAAACATAAACACTCTCTCGTCTATCCTTAAAATTGATGGGGGAAAAACTTCATTATTTACTATCTCTTCTATCTTTGAAATTGATAGGAAAAAAATCCAATCCTGTTTGTTAAATTTTTTTCACTAAAACTACTAAAAAGATGATTTTTATCTATTCTGGAGGCTTTCTTTAATCTGTTTCAAAGGGGATGTTGACACAAGAGATGTAAATAGTAGATATATATTCGTCTGTTAAAAGTTGACATATTTTAATTGTTCAGCTGAACAGACGAGTATAAGGGTTATATACTCGTTTGTTCCTTGAAGAACAGACAAGTATGAGGTAGCATACTTGTATGTTTGCATGGGAACAGACGAATATGAGGATGCATACTCCTTTGTTCTCCAAGGAACAGACGAGTATGGAGCCCTCATACTCATCTCTTCTGCTGAACAGATAATTTGAATTTTTTTAGTCACTTTGGATTAAATCAAAAATAAAACCAACTTATGCAGTAAAGCATAACTCAGGTTGTATCTCTTGAGGAGTCTTTTATTGATTTCTAAGTTAATTAAGTGACAAAAATATTAAAAAGGAGAGATTTGAAAAAGGAATTTTTTTATTTATAAAACTGAGTATGAAAATAAAGAAATAAATCTAAGCTACTTTTTTTTTATATTTTTAATAAAGAGAGAATAAAAAATGCAAATTTGCATTTTAGAAAATCAATGATAAGAATACATCTTGAAAATGGAATGTAGCTATCGTTGCTTAATAAAAATATGAGAGTAAAATAATGCTACCAAGTTAAAAAAAGTAACTCCAAACACGGTTTGGATCAAGTAAACTTAAAACTTGATTCTTCTAAATGCTAGATAGTAATCAAATCATTAAACCACCTTTAAAAATCACTTGATGTGTAATTTAAATTGAGTTAATAAAACTTGTTTTTCTTTCAAAGAATGCTCATGGAGACACTCAATTGTAATGCATCTCAATCATAAAATCCAAAAACACACCAGATAAAATAATTTTAATGAATGCAAAGGAAACATATATAAATTCAAATACCAAGTAATACAACTCAAATTAAACTGTAAAAATCCAATTAACAGAGATTATAACACATAATCTCAGTTTTCAAATCAGATAAGAATATTTTTAACACAGAAAAAATCTGATGAAGTCCGAGAGAAAATTAATTAGAAAACTAAATAATCCCCTAGTTAAAGCTCCAAGCTCAAGCTACTCCCCCATCTCCAAGAAGCACAATGAGATTAGCCTCTCATGGCTCTAGAAACATCCACAAAACATTTGAAGCAATGAGAATTCATGGAGGCTGAGTGTGGAGATTAGGAGAAATAAAAAAACAATGGGGTAATTTGCGTGCTGATGCTGGAGGTAGAGAAGGGTTGAGTCGCGTTACTGGCCGAAGGAAAGAGATGAAAAATGGTGTGAATGAAAAATTCAAGAAATTGGTGGTATGCGTCTTGCGTATGGGTGCGTGTTCTCTCTCCAGCCCAAATTAATAATCAATAAATATATAAGTAATATAATAATCTGATGCCTTGATGTCTAAGTTGGTTGCCTCTCCAATTTCCTTTTTTCCCCCTTCCTTTCAGCTTTCTTTTTATCTTTATTTCCTTTTCTAAGGCTTGCAAAAGATAAATTGAGATACTATCATAAAGCCTAAAATCAATTATTTAAAAGGAGACAAAAAATATGATAAGATTTCCTTTTAAATCTCCAATTTTATGCAATCAGTCTTTAATTCAAAATATCTATAATCAATACAAATTGTCCTACTTTGATTGATAAATATTCCCAAAAAGATATCAATTAATATATTAAAATAGGAATTTATCAATAGATGAGTATATTATTTTTCTTAAAAAATAAAATTTGTCAATTTTTATATACTCGTTTTTATTTGAACCCTACAATTGAAATTGAAACAAAACAAACCACAACAGCAGCAGCAATTGAGCAGAGGCAATTAATGATGCCATTTTACGGCGGTGAAAATAAAAAATGTCATGAAAAAAAAAGCGGTGGCAATTTTATAATTATGTGGGGTGGCACTTTTCACAACAGTTGTTTAGAAAACCATCGTTAAAAGTGCGCTCTCTCATAAACAATGTAAATTGACGCTTGCACTTACCATGGTATTTAATAAAACGTCATGATAAGATTGCTTAATGGCGATTATTTATGAAACTGCTATTAAAAGTAATGGCGGTTTTATTAAAAACAACCATTAAAAAGTTTGACAAAGCATTTTAAAATAACCCTATTACGAGTTTAGTTCATTTTGCATAGTCGTTGTGGTACCCCCTTCCCCACCACTTAGACTCTCTGAGAAGGTGTTTTTAGGTCAAATGCCACCCTTCTATGTTGTTTTTGGCCGTCCGTTTATGAGTTTTTCGTCACCATGGTGGTTTCATCATTTTGCCACCGTTCATTGCCTCCTTTTCATGTTCCCACACTGTGAGTTTCCTCTTCCTTTATTCTCATCCTTTTTTCTGATTGTTTTGGATGTTTTGATAATAAAAACTTGTTATATATCAAACAGGTTGCTTGATTTTACATTTGGAATGTTTTGCATTGTTTGTTTTAAGTATCCTACATGCTTGGGGGTTGGCTTGTGACATTTGGAATATGAAAACCGCAATTACTTGGTATACATGGCATTAGTTACATATTGAAACTTCAAAGTTGTTTAATTTTTAGGTTTGTGATTTTTTTTGTTAATCTTTTTATATTTATTTCAAATTTTTGTTATGATTAATTTGTTGAGTGTTTGGCCAATTTTCTTTTTTCTATTATGAACTTTGATTGATGCTGAAGTGTTGTTTAAAATTTCAAGTGAAATGGATATCACTTGTATTCCCATTTTGGATTTAGAATTTAGCTTTAACAATATTTATTTATTGGTTTTAGATAGTTCCTTTAGTTTTGTTGCTTATAGTTGTTCAACTTTGCCTTGTGTATGTTTTTTATATTGTTGGTTGGTTGATTGGTTTGATTTGTCCATTGTCTAAATTATTTGGGATTTGTTATTTAAGGGGAAACTCTTCTGAAATTTTTATAAAATAAAAAGTCATTCCCTTTAATTTGTAGTCAAGTATTAGTCAAGTTTATTTATTGATTAATACTTAATTATTTGATTTATTTGAATATTTGAATGAATTAGCTAAAATTGAGCTTGACAACTATATTTCTTGACTATGTAGAATAATAAATTGTAGTTGGACAAAAGTTAGGAGAATTAGCAAAGAATATGAGGGTGAAGTTGAAAGGTTTCCTGAGTTTACTCAAAGACATGCCCCAAAGAATCCATGGCAAAAAAATTCCAAAAGATTAAGTGAGAGTGATAGTGGATAAAGTCCGAAATGGTCAGGAAGGTATAGCAATGCCCAACCCCATTGACGAGGTCCGAATATTGGCCCAAGCCAAAGAAAATTTCATTTTATGGCTAAAAAAACTTGTCAGGAAACCAATGGCAACGAAGGCAACAACAAACAAGCCAGAAATGAAGAAGGCACTTCCTAAGCTTAAATGTCTTGATGAAAATGTTGCCTCGAGATTCTAAAGTATGTTGTTGCTTCATTTTATGGTGGATGGACTAGATGGCACACTTATATTTAATATGCCATTGGGAGTTGTGGTGCAGATATTATTTATGACTTCACTATGGACAAGAAACACCTCATCGAGTTTCTAAATTTCAAGAAGTTGGATGCAGTTTTTATGCAATTGGTGATTTTATAAGTTACAATTTCATTTTCATACTTTATGCTATATTCATGGCACTAACCTCTTTCTCATTTGATGAATAGGCACTTCAATCATAAATACTGGGGAGAAGGAAAGAAGGGCTTACATGGCTTTATGTGTCCACAAAAGAGTGTAGAAAACATCAAATAGCCTAGAAGTAAGGTCAGTGTATATAATGAGAACAATGACCCAGAGCAAAAAGATAATATATCTTGCACCTTACGTTGAAAAGTAAGTAATTTTGTATTTGGCACCCAAAAATATATATAATTAATTACAATTAACATAATTTGTATCTTGTAGTTTTCACTAGACTATTTCTTGCTTTTTCTCCCAATGAAAACACCGTATACTCTTTTGATTCTCTACTTGCAAAGCCAACTGACAAAACTAAGGAAGTTGTCAAGACGTGAGTTTATGATTATAAATTTATTAGTTATAAAGTTTAAAATAGAATGCTATAATGTTAGTTTTCTTTCCAATTATTGATAGGGCTTTTCAAGGATTTAGTGCTAAAACCAAAGAGAAAAAGCTGTCTACCTCAACTGATCATCTGCTGCCAACATGGATTTTCTCAAAAATAAGTTATTTTGAATTAAGTTTTATGTTTTCAAATTCATTAAGTATAAAGTTAAATATTTTCTAAGTTTTATTTTTTTTTCATTTTGTTGGTATAGATGTCAATCTGGGACTATTGAGTGCAGATATTATGTGACCTGCTATATTAGTGATATCATTGAGATAATGGTCACTGAGAAACTAAACGAGGTAAAATATAAGTTATACAATTATTTTGTGATTCTTCAATTTTATTCACATTTTTTTCTTGGATAATAATTTTGTTCCTTCTAATTTGCAGCCATTTGATAGTACCAATGCATATCAACCCGATGAGATCAACACAATGAGAGATGTGGCTCAAACATTAGTTGAGTTTGTAGGTTGAATAATGAGTTTAGTGAAACTATCAAAATTTTGGTGAATGGAAAAATTGTCGTTTTATTAGTTCACTATTTTTTCAATATTTTTTTTGTTGATTATTGATTAGGCTAGTTGAATTAGAGATTGGTTAAGCTGTTGATTAGGTTTTAGTTGAATTTTGATTGGAAATTTTGGTTACCTTAGTATTAGATTTGTGTTATAGTATTCAATTGATTGTTTACCATTAAGTGGTTTTAATTCAATAGTTGAACTGAAAATTTTGGTAAATGGCTTGTGGCTGGAATTAGTCTATTTTGGTTTTTGTTCAACAGAGGAGATTTTATACAAATTAAAAAAAGTATATTAAAAAAAAATAAACTTGTCACTACAGTTATATACACAGCAGTTATATATATAGCCACCGTGGAAAATATTATTAATGGCAATTCCTTTAAGAACTACCGTTGAAAGGCAGCCCTTAAATGTCATAATGTTAGACCTTTTCAGGCATGTTTTTACTAATAATCGACATGAAAATTTCTTTCCGTGGTGATTTTTAACCACTGTGAAATCCTTTGCTTACAATGTTAATGGCATAGACGTTGGCACTAAAATCATTGTCAAAAGCCCTTTTTAACCGCCATTAATTCTCTTTTTGGTAGTAGTGTCATTCATTATAGTTTCCATACAAATAGAATCATAATAACACCCTAAACAATAACTTATCAAAATAACATCCTAATTAACTTAGTTAAGTAAAAAAAAAATCTAAACTCCCTAACATAATCATATAACACAAGTAACTTTAACTAAACATATCTGAGCCTTTCAATCTCATGTATCAATAGTGAGTTATCTCTCATTTAAAAAATTAATATAGGGGCAAAAACACTTTCTTTTTTTGTTATAAATATTTCTTTTAGCAAATTTAATAACTTGTTCTACCCTTTTTTCATATTCTTCATTCGTTCTCAAAACACTTATCCAACTACGATCCATTCTGTTACTATATAAGTAATTTTGAATAATTTAATTTAAAAATAATATCAATGATATTTTAATTGAATTCAGCTTAGTGATGAAGGAGAAAGGAAGAGAGAAGTCATTTTGATTAATTTAAATGTTTTGAAAAAAATCATATACACATAATCCGAAGTTTAATGCAAATGTTATGACAAATATGCTATTTTTTCATTATCATATATAATATACAAACTTCAATGAAATTTTTAGTATAATAAAATGGAAAAAACTAAAAACTAGTTTAAATAATAAAATGAAAAGCTTAAAATAAAATTAAATAATGATGTTCTGATATTTCAAAGAAAATTAAAGCATTTCAAAACTAGTTGAAACAATCAAACAAAACTATGCCTTACAACAATTCAAACTTACTTATAAACCATGCCTTACAAGTTTTGAAAATTTTTTGACAGAGTTTCTCCTTAAAAGTAATATATCCAAAAATTTCAACAATAAACAAGTTCAGCTCAATTTCAACAAACCTTTAAAGTGCAACAATAAAATATCAAAAATCTACCTTTGAACTAATTCTAACAAGTCCAAGAGCAGCAACACAAGTTAAATCATTGTTCCCACTATGAGAAAATAATTATACAACTCACCAATTTATTCAATCTAACCATTGTTTTTGGCTCAAATTCATAGCTCATATACACATAGGCATTTCATCAAACACCTTAAGTACAATAATAAAATCTCAAGAAATAATTTTTCATCATAACCCATGGCTACTAATTCTAACAAGTTAAATAGTAACAAATAAACTACCTGCCACACCCATTCAATCTCAAATTCACAAATTATAACAACTGACATTTCATCAACACTAAAAGTGCAACACAATAAAGTCTCAAAAATTCATCTTCAATCATATTTCATAAACTATTGATTCTAACAAGTCCAAGAGTAACAAAATACTCCTCCGGTCCTAATTATAAGACCCAATTGACTTATTTGAAAAAATTAAGGAAGTAAGTTAAGTTGGTTATTTATAATAAATAAGTGTTGTCATTCCTAAAATATCCTTGCTAATTAAATATATTGGCTAAAACTATCATTATTAGAAGGATTATCTTGGAAAAAAATACATAAATATAAAAGATAAAATGGATTGGGTCTTATAATTAGGACCAAATAAAAAGTCAAATTGAGTCTTATAATAAGGACCGGAGGAGTAACTTATAAACCACCTTTAATCATACCTATGTGAAGGAAAGTCAAGCTAACCCATGAGATAGAATGTCACATCTCAATTTTTAGGCCTAAGAGCCCTAGAAGTAGCCTAAAGAAGGTAGATTACTAAGCTTCTTTTTAGCAGAAGTTCTAAAGATGAGAAAGAAAGTCAAAACAGTTTCAAGAATTAAACTGTAAAGTAAAAGTTTTCAAGAGCTCAAGTATAATCAAAGCTAGAGGCTCCAATAAAGTTTCAAGGGCCTAGAAAGAGAAAAGAGAGTAGAAACAGGCCAAGGGTTAAGTTAGAAACCTCAAAGGGATGGTTGTATGAAGTTAAGTCGAAGTAAGGACTAAATTGTAAATTCAGAAAGTTACGACTAACAGGGGTAAAAATGAAAAGTATACAAAAAATTATAAGAAAATTCCAAAAAATAGGACATATATTCTAAGACTCTTTTGTGAAGAGAAATAACAAAAATACCCTTGAGGCAGCTTAAATGGAATTTATAAAGTTATGGCCAGCAAAAAAATATACTGTTTGAGGTAATTATTTAAAATACCAAGAGACCTAAAAAATGTACGCAAAAAATGAGGTTAAATGGTTGAAATATTGTATTAATTCATAAAATTATTCCTGCAACCAAAATGCTAGTGGAATGGCTTTAATAAATTAAAAAGTCAATTATACCGATAAAAAGGTATTTTAGTAAATGATTTTTATGCAAGGTTTAAAGAAAGTGTTGTGGCCTAAGAAAATTTATAGATATTATTTAGAGTAAAAGGAAATTTATGAAGTAGATAGGAGAATTTTTTGAGCTCTAGAAGGCCATCAATAAAGCTGGAGAAACATGGGCCAAAGAAATTAGAAGGAAACTTAAAGATTAAATTTTGATCTAATAGCTAAGATTCAATCTCCCTTCTCCTCCACCAAATTTGTGACACTTTGCACCTTTTAAAAAGATGATGTAAGGATGATACATGAAGGTGATGTAATGATTATGCAAAAGTTCACTTGAACTTCTAAATTTACCCTTACTCTTTTTATTAGCAATCAAGGGCATTTTGGTTTATTTAAGCCAAAGTTTTAGCTATAAATAGACACTCCCTCCCCCTTCATTTCGGCCAAGATGGAGAACAAGAGGGGAAACTCTTGCCATTTGGATTCTTGAAGCATAATCAAGGAAGCTACAACCTTTGATCAACCAAGCTTAGATCTAAGGTCAGTAAGTTGATCTATGTTGTTTCTTGCTTTGTTTTCTTGAGTTTGATGGTAGAAAAATCTGTTCTTTCCTCTTTAATGTTGCTGGATGAAATTTATAGGGTAAGGGGAAGGAAGTTTTGATATTATGTCTAGTTAAAACCCATTGATTCAAAGTTGTTTTAAGTGGTTTTGAGTTGTTGTTTAAAAGATTTCATGTTTGTTTCTTGAAGGATGCTGTTTGGCCAAGCTAAGATCTGTAACCTAGGATGAAATTTTTATAGTTTTGATGCTTCCATTGTGTTTAAAATGAAAAATGGTGTAGAGTAAACCTTAAGAACAAGCATTAGAAGCATTAAAATTAAAGTTGAGATTTTTGGAGTTAATGAACCCCCTATTCAGCCAAACTGATTTTTGGTGAAGGAGCTGGATTTTCATGAATCCAAACTCATATTTGGATTCTTTGGGAAAAATTTTGTAGGATTGGCCTAAGGGAACAATTTTTACAAAGCTAGAACATTAATCCAAAAATTGAGAAAAAATGTTAAGTTTAAGAGAGCTAGTCTTAAACTTTATATAATTTCTTAGTCTTAATAGATTGTATGATCAATGTGATTATGTTTAAGATCTTAGAACATCTAAGAGGATGTTTATTAATGATGACTGAAAGCCCGTATGGTTGGGAAGTCAAGAAAATCAAAGGAAAAGTAAGAGGAAAGCTTTAAGTCTAAGGTAGTAAACTTACCTATTGTCATTGCTTGATGTTGTATGCTTATATGTTGCTGTGTACATGTTATTTGAATGTTATTATGATATGTTTTGGCTGCTGTAATTTCTATTTATGATGAGTAGATTATGTCTCCATGGCCATGCATCAAGAATATAGCTTTGAGCATGTTACTATGTCACTAATTAACAAGAGAATAAACAAGTTGTGTATAGGACATTAACATCCATCTAGCATAATTAATATAGTAGTTTTTGCTATTGAAATTCTCCCGAATCTCACCTCTCTCCCTAACCAACCATTTAGGTCAATCAATGGAAGGCAATAATGGCATGAGAAGCAAGGAGAAGAAAGTGGAGAATTATTGATGTTAATGAATGAGGTTAATGTTTGATGTATAATTCTCACATTTTGTAAATTATGTTTTTGGATGTCAATGATTCCATGTAATTAATTATAATGTTTATGGTATGAATGAAAGTGTATGAGCATGAATGGGAAAGAGCAAACCCAAGTTGCCAAAGAAATAAAAAGAATTAAAGTAAAGAGTGGTTAAGGGATAAACATAGGTTCTGAAACAGTTAGATTCAAGCTCCAATTTGACCAACGAAATGAACGAGTGAAGCCACAAAATTTGACAGACTTATAGTACACATCTCAAGATTTAAAATGAGAGGTACATCACCTCAATTGGATGTGTACACATGGAGATATGAATTTTCAAAGTTGAGGCACAGGATCTAGAAATTCCAGATCTTACCAAATGCATAGTAATCTTTATTGATTAAACCGTACGACTTGGCTAAAGATAAGTCCAATTAGATATTTTTCCTTAAAGAGCATTGAAAGATCTTTCTGTGGAATTTTAGAAAACCTCCATAATATTTTTCTAGAATTAGTTATGATTTTTCAAAATTAGACCTATAATGTGAAAATTGTACAGTGAATAGTTATTTTACGAAAAGTAACATCTAGAATATAAATTTTGAGCATAAAATCATCCAATGTAGTCAGAAATGGTTCTAAATGAACTCTAAGGTATCCTAGAAGTAAGGTGTGACATAAAAGACCTGCAAGCTACCCATAGCAACAATGCAGCACAAACAACAGAGAGCTGACGCAAGCAACGATGAGCTTGAAGCTATGGTGACCTGCAGCAACGATGACAACCCTCTTATCAGGGCTAGCGCAAGCGACGGCACAAAGAATGATAAAAGGGGAAGGGGAAGCTGAGGAAAAGAGGCAAAATAGCGAGCTAACAAGGAAGAAATGGGAGAGAACAAAGCTAGTTGAGGGAGCGAGGATGGCGGTGATGCGAATTGAGGGAACGAGAAAAGGGGGAGAGAATGTGAGCTGAGGGAAGAAGGAGGAAGCTGATAGGTTTTGCCTGAATTTTTTTTTTAAAAAAATGTAGCCTCATGAACCAAATGAGTATGGGGCCTCATACTCTTCTGTTCAGGGCCAATAAACAAGTATTTGCCTTACATACTCATTTGGTGTATTAGGCCCTATACTTTTCTAGTTTAGCTTAATGGACAAGTATGGGGGACGAAAATGGACTTTTTTATAGTAATGTAATTATAAAAACTTTTTCCTACAATAAAGTATAACATCCCAGTATCTGCAGAGTTGTTGAAAGATGTGCTATGCAAAGCATAAATAACATAAACATCATCATATCAATTGAGTTTCTTGAAAGTTATGAAACTCAGAGATATAAAATCTATCACCAAGGAAAACCTAAGAGAGATTTATGTAACTCATTCTTCATTTTATAAGAAGTTAACGTAGATTTCAAAAGTAAATGAGAATATGAAATGAATTTCACACATGTCATAGCACACAATATATATATGTATAAATATATGTAATTATCTCTGATTTGACGTGAATATTATATTTCAAAATAAACAAAACGTAATCTACCGACAAAATTTACTGGCAAATCTCAATAAGATATTGCAATATAATATGTGTTTGTTGAAAATATGGGCTTTGTTAGGCATACATAAAGTAAAAATAAATTAATCAAGTCAACAAGAGGCTGCCGTTAAATGTGGCTAAATGCTTATAAGGTTCTCAACTTGCTCCATCCTCCTCTCCCTGCGTGTGACTCAACTAGTTTTTAATATAAAATCTAATTTATAATTTAAAGGAGCGGATGTGGTATTATCCATTATTTTAGACTAAATATTTAAGTATTGTTGAGCACCTAATTGCAACTCTTTTGACTTTTTTCTTTAAATTTAACTTATAAGGTTTAAACTATAAGCCTTGCTCTAGAAATGGTAATAAGAAACCGTGTGGATGCATGGAGTAGCTCAAATGGTTTAGTTGATTAGAAAGAGCAATCATATTCGATATATTATAGGACACTAAATCTAAAGCACTTTTCCAACGAGAATCTGAATCTTGGTTTGTCACATTGTGAAGGATTAACAAACTAGTCTCTTCTGTTAAACTCAATTTTGTTAATAGAAAAAATCATATTAGCAAAAGCTCAACCTTATAGACTCACTCAAGGTCCAAGGCTAACCCATTTTACTGGCCCTCGCAGTGTTGGTATATATGTGCTATGCATTTGGGAGCTGATTATGTTGGAGACTTTTGATATGACAATAATCAAGGGACCTTAGTCTTCTCTTTGCAAACATAAACAATTGGTGGTCTAATTTTCTTTTTTATTTTTTTAAAGTCAGACTTGTTTATCAATGCTAGCGTGGAAGGTGACGCATACATCTTGATAGTATATTATATACAAATGTACACACAATATATTCATTATTCATTGGTCAACGTATTTAGTTACAAGATTATTCATTTTCAAAATATAAACATCAAATAAATAAATTATGCAACTCAAAAAGTTAGTTAAAATTGATTAAAGAAAATAAATATATAAAAATATAACTTATTTCCTGAAACGTCTTTATTCATGGAGAGGATAAGAGGTAAAGAGAATGAATGAAAAAAGAGATTGGATGGAAAAAAAAAGATATGAAATCGATATATAATTAATTAGGGATAAAAATAAAAAAATACATTAAATGATAAAACAAATTCAAATTAATGATTATTAACTAACAAGCTCCTTGAAAAATCCAAAGGAGTATTATTAACATAATACATTTACAAGAGTTGTAGGAAGTTATGTTATGATCACCATCTGACAGATTCGGCCAACTAACTACCTACGTACAGGGCCCAAGGAAAATTAGGGAAGGGAAAAAAAAAAAAAAAAAAGCACAGACGACCAAAGTAAAAGGCGTAAAGCATTTTGGAATGCACCAGCCGGGAATCGAACCCGGGTCTGTACCGTGGCAGGGTACTATTCTACCACTAGACCACTGGTGCCTTTGTTGCCTTCCGTAATGCCAACAAATGTCACTAGCTACTACGCTGTTCATAACGGAAGACAGTTTTTCAGTTCTCTAGTTTTTTACTTTTTTTCGTTTGAAAAACCGACATGAAGAATCTGAAAATAATTCCCATAAATATCTGTGAAGATAATTTTAATTTTGTTTAAATTTTTTTGGTCAAAAATTTTGTTTGAAGTTTGATAATAAATTTCTTTCGTATTAACCCAAAAATATCGCTGAAAATATTACAATAATAAGTTCTATCCTTTTTTTTGTGATCAATATTTAAGTGGTAAAAAATCATTTTTACGCACGCGCACACGCACACAAGGTGGAATTGAAGTTATTGTTTATCGATCATTTCTCAAAGTTTGTGTGAGTGTTTTGGCCAAAATATTTTTTTATGTGTTTCATTGAAATAATGCTGGTTTCTTATAATTTTATGTTTATATTGATAATTAAATTTTTTTACTATAATGAGGAAAACTAATTATAATAAAATAATTCAAATTACTAGAACATAAAGCCCTTCATGGCTCGGCTAAGATTTTACAAAAATAAGTATTGTTGTAGGAAAATTATACGAAATAATTAAATTTACAAATTATTATTAGGAAATATAATTCATGAAATTTATTACTCACATAATTTACATTTATCTGTTAAATTATAAGTATTTATTATTCACACAACATAAATTTACAGCTAAAAAGATATTTAACATTATTTACTACTCAAGTAGTATAAATTTACAAGTCAAAAAATGAATATTTACTATGCGTGATCCTTTTCTTTTCATACATATATAAAGAGTTTAGCGGAAGCTTTGAAGCTCATTGCCATCACCAACTACTAGAACTCCATTCCTTCACCTGGAGTCATTCATTCTTTTGTTTAAATTTTATTTTTAAAAATAAACATGTGGAGCTGAGTTGGAACCACGTAGGATGAGTCATAACTAAATTATAAATGATAATAATATAAAAAATACTGCAACAAAATAACTTTTTAAACCTCCCCACTTAACGTCTGATTTGCAAAAGAGAGAAGAATAATCCATATTCTCTTCTGTTTCAAAGAAACAGACAAGGATATATAGTATATACATATTCTCGTATGTTTCACATAAAATAAACGAGATGGTTCTCATCTGTTTCTATAAACAGATGAGATGGTGCATCTTGAATATACTTTTAACTTGAATAAATTGTTTTCATATGTTGTGATTTTCTTGTAATAATAGGACTTTGAAAACCTATTATATAACGGGTGGGAAGCATGAAGGCAAAGGTGGCCCAATGACTTGGATACGGCCAAACTTAAATATTCTAAACTAAAATTTACACACACACACCCCTTTATTCATCTGTCTCATTTTCATTGATTTGCAATGCGCCAGCAAAAAGGGTCAACGAAGTGCGGGCATTATGTTATCCGTTTCATGTATGAAATTATTGAATGTGGTCATACTACAAAATTTGAAAATGTTAGTGCAAATAATTTAGTTATTGTGGTAGTTGAATTTGTCAATTCAATTGTTGCCTATTTTATTCTCTTCATGAATTTAAATGTGCTAATTTCTCTTTTTCATATTTTCGATAATGACAAGCCATACACTGTTCGTGATATTGATTTTGTTCGAGATCTTTTAGGACAACAAGTGCTTGAAAAATTATGGTCAAGACAAGATTCATACAACAACATCATGTAGTTATGCTTTAGCTTTGAATATGTTAAACTTTTTTTTTTGGCCGTTATGTTTTTTTAATTTAGGATTGGTTAGCTTTCAAAATTATGGATAACGGTATCGTGCTTTTGTCATTATGGTGTTTGTATGTGATTGTTTGCTGGAACTATTTATAGTTGCTACACTTGCAAGTCAATTTTATGTTAGCAATGTATTTTGTCAATTTTATTTTTATTTTTTTAAAAAAGATTCATGTCTGTTCTAGTGAAATAGAGGAGAAAGTGTCACTATTCTCCTTTGTTTTACCCAAAATAGACATGAACATATGTCATATTCACGTCTGTTTTGTCCAAAACATCTATGAATAGTAACATATTCATGATTGGTCTTGCTAGAATAGACACGAATATTTACCATATTCATGTCTATTTTGAACAGACATGAATATTACTCAAATTCACGTCTATTGCTGACAGACGTGACATGGCCCACACTTACTACGTTTCCTCTTTTAATGTCCCCTTTGAAACAAACGTGAGAAATCCTCTAAGACAGAGGTAAAAAGTGTCTTTTGTAGTAGTGAAGGTGAAAAAAAAAAAAGGGATTGAGTTATAATATGAACTTGGTAGTGATGATGATTATTCCGTTTGGAAATATTTTCTTGATGCATATTTTCCCATTCTATACAGTAACTTGGCTAATATTTTCTTGAGCCACCTTGTAGGGGTAGAGGAGGCAAACGCAGTCGAGCAATAGTTATGTAGGTAAGGCTCTCGATTCATTCTCTTCTTGATGGTTTTGAAAGCCTTCAACCAAAAATAAAGATCTGTAAATTTTGTTTTTAATGCTAAATAAATTAACTTAAAAATATTTATATTTATTATTTTCCCACAAACTAATTTTCTTCGCTTATAAACTAATATATATTGTGCTTTTGATGTGGGCGTGTCATCAAGAAAAAGAGTCCCACATTGAAAAAATCACTTCATCTAACACGTAGGTTTGTGTAGACGTGAGCTAGTAAAGTACTACATCGACTAATTCTCAAAACATTCAAGTGACTATTGTTGGTGGCAGCACTTGCAAAAAATGATTAGTTCGGGTCACGTCCTACGAACACTATCCTTAAGAGTTATTCCACCACCATCGGTAGACGAGGAAGTAGCACTCCCCAAGATTAAACAAACTCCTCCTGCAATAACAAGGTAAACAGAACATCCGAAGGAAAAATATAAACTCAGCTAGGCAGAGAAAATTCCAGAGGAAGGAAAGAGGAGCAGGAAAGCTCAAGTGAAGGATGCCTAAGCCTCTACCTCGAAGCACCTTATATGGGCCTTAACCAACTACACTGTTGAACATTGATTAATCATGTTTAAATGTGATCAATTTTGCCATTTCAAACATTGCAACAATGAAGGTGCTTACTACGTTTCCTCTTTTAATATCCCCTTTGAAACAAACGTGAGAAATCCTTTAAGACTGAGGTAAAAAGTGTCTTTTCTAGTAGTGAAGGTGAAAAAAAAAAAGGGATTGAGTTATAATATGAACTTGGTAGTGATGATGATTATTCCGTTTGGAAATATTTTCTTGATGCATATTTTCCCATTCTATACAGTAACTTGGCTAATATTTTCTTGAGCCACCTTGTAGGGGTAGAGGAGGCAAACGCAGTCGAGCAATAGTTATATAGGTAAGGCTCTCGATTCATTCTCTTCTTGATGGTTTTGAAAGCCTTCAACCAAAAATAAAGATTTGTAAATTTTGTTTTTAATGCTAAATAAATTAACTTAAAATATTTATATTTATTATTTTCCCACAAACTAATTTTCTTCGCTTATAAACTAATATATATTGTGCTTTTGATATAGGCATGTCATAAAAAAAAAAAAAAGAGTCCCACATTGAAAAAATCACTTCATCTAACACGTAGGTTCGTGTAGACGTGAGCTAGTAAAGTACTACATTGACTAATTCTCAAAAAATTCAAGTGACTATTGTTGGTGGCAGCACTTGCAAAAAATGATTAGTTCGGGTCACGTCCTACGAACACTATCCTTAAGAGTTATTCCACCACCATCAGTAGACGAGGAAGTAGCACTCCCCAAGATTTAACAAACTCCTTCTGCAATAACAAGGTAAACAGAACATCCGAAGGAAAAATATAAATTCAACTAGGCAGAGAAAATTCCAGAGGAAGGAAAGAGGAGCAGGAAAGCTCAAGTGTAGGATGCCTAAGCCTCTACCTCGAAGCACTTTATATGGGCCTCAACCAACTACGCTGTTGAACATTGATTAATCATGTTTAAATGTGATTAATTTTTCCGTTTCAAACGTTGCAACAATGAAGGTGCTTAATGCAGCGGTTTCTGAATATTAGGTGATTAAGACACGTTAATATCAGTTTAAAACAAAACCATTTCTATAATTAAGGATAAGCCGTTCAGGTAGCATTGAAGCCTTTACGTTTCTGAGGAGTTCAAAAATTCAAAGGCAACAAATCATGTTTTCAGGTAAGCTCTGAAATTATTAAAAATTAATTTCAGATTTTGTAAAAACATCTGATTAAAAGGGTGCCTTATCCACCTTTAATTCATGCACGGAATAGCCGAATTTCCACTGCGTTTGCCTCCAGTGGCCCATAGTCGTGCGCACAAGATCCTCCTTCTCCTCTAGGCCCATTTACTAGCCCAAGAACACAAGCTAGTATTTATGGACTTGTGTTTTCACTCTCTTGAGCAATGTGGAACTTGTCCTTTTTGACACACCCATACAATTTCCAACAATCCCCCAAATGCGTCAAAAGGGATTCCATTTAATGAGTTTCACACATGGATATAACTGTTGTATCTAGTGGTCTTTTGAACTATGAACTAGACCTAGACTAATAACAGTTAGTGGTCCTATAGACTATGAACTTACACCTCTTGGGCTTATACTAGAGGCATCATTAGTTAGGTTATACCCCCTACATTTCTGCTGTTAGCAGCATTTTTACGCTTTAAGACGGCCATGCATGTGCTTGGTGCATAATGAATGCTCTAGAGATCTCACCACAATCTCATAGGAGCGGCCCCACTCTACATCAGTAGACGTGATTTCATTAAGTGTACCTGTAATGAGCATACCGTCTCGTAGGACTATAAAATCATTAAGAGCTTCTGCTCAGCCTCACCAAAATGCATTCTAGCACTTTCTCACACACCATAGGAAGGGACTAACTATTTATTTAGTACTAGTAGAACTAACAAACAATTTGTTCTTACTCATTGAACCTTCTTCATGGGATCACCAATCACAAAGGTTGGGTTGTCATTGCTGTTAATTTCGAATTGGCTTTAGTCCCATTCCCCTCGATATTTCATAAATTTGTTTCCTCCTTAGAGGTTTTGTTAACGAATTCGCTAGGTTTACTTCTAACCTCACATAATCGATTGAGATTACTCCATCTTTTAGTGTAACATCCTAAGTCTTATCGGGTTTTAATAGCCTCTTTTGGGTTGATTTTGAGGATAGATTAGTGATTTAATCTTGATCTTGGTGTTTGGGTTGGATTTGAGGTTTGTTGGAGGAATAGGTGAACGTACCCCTCTCAGGGTATGTTCGCCGCGGCGCACTGGGAGTTTTAGAGGGGAGTGTCTTCTCTGGAAGGTTTGGCCGCGGCGAAGTCATAGATACGCCGCGGCGAAGTTGTTCAGGTAAGCGAGGCTTCCCTTTCGGGAAGGTTTCGCCGCGACAAAGGTAAGGGCATGCCGCGGCGAAGTTCTTCTGGGCGAGCGAGAGTTTCCTCTCGGGAAGCTTTCGCCGCGGCGAAGTCGGGTTTTCAGGCGAGTAATCCCTCTCAGGATTAGTTCGCCATGGCAAAGATTGGGGTTCGCCGCGGCGAAAAGTCCCGAATCTATATAGCCGCTGGAGGGTTCAGTTGTGCGAAAATTAGAAAATCTAAAGGAGGAGAGAGGAGCTCTGCTAGGGTTTCAGTTTTGAGGCTTGGGAAAGACATTTCTAAGGATCCATTACCTCAAGTAAGTGATTTTAACCTCTAATCTTCTTTCTTTCTTGGAATTTCTTGGAATTTTTGAGGATTTGTGGTGGAACCCTAGGATTTTCTAGGTTGTGATGGAACTGAGGTTTTTGACCGATTGTTTTGAGTTTAATTGATTGCTTTGGGTTAGTTTAAGTATTTAATCGGTGTAGTTTCCTTGGATTTAAAGAATCTTGAGTTTTTGGAGTTAGGGTTTATGGAAATAGGTGATTTGGGATTGAGGATGATAATGTAGAGATTGATTTTGAGTTTTGTGAATTGGGTTATGTTAAGGAGGATTAAATTGGATGTTTAATCGGTTTAGAATTGTTGTTGAAACCTTTATTGCTCAAATGGGATGTTTGGGTGTAGAATTCCATAGTGGGTCCTTGAGGTTGTGAATTTTAATTGATGTTTGGAAAGGAATTAAGGTTTTAATGGATTGGTATGACTTTAGAGTGTTGCCTTGATAGATATACCCTTGAAGTTGGGTAGAGTTTTGATGGGAGATAGGAATTTTGTGTCCCCAAGTGTTGTTTTGGCCACATTATTAGTTTAAAAGCTAATATATGATAGTTGTGTGTTTGTGTGCTTGTGTAGACCGGTTGTGAGTCGTGGTGGTGCACGGGGCCACATTGTCGGTTTGTTATTCCTTGCTCAGGCGAGAGGTAACCACTTTCCAATCCTTAGTACTTGCTTCTATGGTATTGTGAGTAGATTTATGTTTTGTGCTCTAAGTAGTAATTATATTCAAACTGTATGTTGTGTATAAAAAGGAAAAACCGTATTGTGGGGTTTCGACTAATGATGAATGAATTTTGGAATTGTGAAAGATATGCCACTGAATGAGGTTAATTGTGAAATGATTATTACTCTTTGATTATGATTTGAGCATGATGCATTAATTGGGAATTGGTGAGAGTTTTGTCTGTTACTACCACGTGGTAAGGCCTCCATTAATGCATGAAGGTTGACTTAGTACGTCCCCCATAGTGAGGGATAGGCCTTTTGGCTCCCTACGTCTCCCATAGTGAGGGATAGGTCTTTTATGGCTCCTTACGTCCCCCATAGTGAGGGATAGGCCGGCTTCGGCTCCTGAAAATCCCCCAAAGTGAGGGATTTGGTTAATGGAATTTGCATCATTTCACTCGCATGATTTATTGTGGCTATCTTGTTATTATATTACTTGTGAACTGCCCCACTTGACACCTCACGAGTACCTATTTAGTAGTACCTAGTATTGGAAAGGTTGGTTACTGGGACTTTGTCTCACCCCGTGGTTTACAATGTTTTCAAGTGAAGGTTCCGGGCGTGGGCCTTTGGGAAGAGACGCAGAGGCTTGAGCTTGGTTAGCTTTAGGTCTCTAGCATTTGTATATGTATGGCTAGTATATATTGCCACACTTAGGACTGCTTTTGAAATATTTGATTACCCGGCCTTGTTGTAAACTGGAGGGAATGTATCTCATTATTTTTGGTTGGCCGGAGGCCATTGTTAGTGTCTTATGAAACTTTAGATTACTTTGTTGGGAATCTTTTAGATGGGCTGATGTGATGTGTTTTGTTACCCGGGCCGAAGGCTCGGAGGCCCAGTAGATATGAATAATTGATTTTAGTTGCATGCAACGGATTACGGGTTGACCCGAGTTTGAATTGTCAATTTCTAAAAACATGAAATTTTCCTTCTACTATGGTAGCTCATTTTAACAGCTTTCCTTTTCTACCATAGTAGTGGTTTTATGACGGGTTATAATGTTTTGAGGTTAAGGGTCTTACATTTAGCAGGTACCTTATAATATTATATCTCGATCGAATATGCTACTTTTACCATTAAAGGTTTTATTTTTAGCTATAGCTATCGCCGATTGGCTATCACAGTGTAGAGACACTGATAGTGTTGGTTTTTTTATCTAGTGGAATGTTCGCTAAGAATTTTTTCAACCACTCAGCCTCAGAACCAGCTAACTCTATTGCAATAACTTCAGAATCCCTCAAGTATTTCGTTAGTATAGTTTGTTTGGTTGACTTCAATGTTATTACACCACCACCAAGATTAAAAATATAGCCACTAGTGGATTTTGTCTCATGTAAGTCTGAAACCTAGCTAGCATCATTGTATTCTTCTAATACAGTGAGAAATCCACTATATAGTTTATCATAGTTCATGGTACCTCTCAAGTAACTCAATACCCTCAACAGAGCCTCCCAATGTTCACTGCTTGGGCAGTGAGTGTATCTTCAACCTACACACAGCATAGGCTATGTCCGGCCTGGTATAGTTCATTAAATGCAACAAACTCCCAATAATCTATGCATATCTAGATTGAGCAACTGGATATCCTTTATGTTTTGTTAAATGCATATTGGAATCATAGGAGTGCTAACAGGAGGAACATCATAATATTCAAACTTTCTCATGATTTTCTCAACGTAGTGTTCTTGAAAGTAGGATACCACGTTCATTCCTTATGATTTTAATGCCCAATATAACATTTTCTTCACTCAAATCTTTCATGTCAAAATTTGAAGCAAGAAAACATTTGTCTCACACACAACATTCATGCTAGTACTGAAAATAAGCATATCATCCACATGTAAGCAAATAATCACACAATCACAATTTACAAGTTTTGTATAAACACAACATTCTAACTCAATAGTAGAGAAGCCACCACTCAACAAAACTTGGTCTAGCTTTTCATGCCATTGTTTAGATGCTTGTTTCAAACCATATAAAGACTTAACAATTTTGCAAACTTTGTTTTCTTGTCTAGGAACTATACACCCCTCAGGTTGGGTCATATAAATTTCTTCTTCTAAATCACCATTAAGGCTGTTTTAGCATCCATTTAGTGAATAAAAAGCTTGTGGATTGAAGCTAAAGCAATCAGGATTCTCACAGAAGAAATCCTAGTCACGAGAGAAAAGGTATTGAAATAGTCAATGTTTTCTTTTCAGTAAAACCTTTGCTTGCCAATCTAGTCTTATATTTATCAATTGACCCATCTAGAAAATATTTTTTCCTAAAAACCCATTTGCACCCAATAGGTTTTGCTCCTAGGAGCAAGTCAACCAAAACCCATGTTTTATTTTGATTTAAAGAATCTATTTCAGCTTTAATAGTTTCTTTCCAAAATTGAGAATCTAGAGAAGAAATTGCTTCATAAAATTTTTTTGGTTCACCTTGTATCATCTAGGTATAAAAATCATCTCCAAAAGAGGTTTCTTTTCTTTGCCTTTTACTTCTCCTTAAATTCTCACTCAAATCATCATTTTAAGTTTTTCCAAAGGAAGAATTTTCAATTCTTTTAGGAACATGCTCAACTTTCAAAGGAAATATATTCTCAAAAAATTCTGCATCTTTTGTTTGAACAATTGTATTGTGATCCAAAAAATCGCTTTTCAAAACCAAAAAATGATAAGCAGCACTTTGTTGAGCATAACCAATAAACATGCAATTAGAAGTTTTTGAACCTATTTTTCTCTTTTCAGAATCAGGTAATAAGACTTTTACAAGACACCCCACACTTTTAAGTATTTGAGATTAGGCAAAAATCATTTCCACAACTCATAGGGTGTCTTTTTAGTTTTCTTATGAGGTATTCTATTTTGCAAAAAAAAGCAAACAAGGCCTCTCCCCACAAGTTATTAGTTGTAGTAGAACTCACAGGCATAGCATTCATCATTTCCTTTAAAGTTCTATTTTTCCTTTCTACAACACCATTAGACTTAGGTGAATAAGGAGGAGTTACCTCATGAATTATTCACTCTTTTTTACAAAACTCATTTAAAGCTAAATATTCCCCTCCTCTATCTGACCTAACCCTTTTAATTCTTTTATTAAGTTGATTTTCCACTTCTGTTTTAGACAAAAGAAACTTTTCAAATGCTTCATTTTTATTCCTTAACAAATATACCTTAGTATATCTAGAAAAATCATCTATAAAGGTAATATAGTATCTTTTACCTCCTTTAGCTTCAACTTGTTTTAAATCTCCTAAATCGGTGTGAATTAAGGACTGTAGTTCAGTTTCTCTTTATGTAGAAAAATGTGCCCTCTTGGTTAATTTAGTCTCCGCATATACTTCACATTTGTTTTCAGTATCATTTTTCAGTTCAGAAATTAGACCAAGATTCTGCAATCTTTTAATATATGATTTATTAACATGTCCTAATCTAGCATGCCCCAAATCAAGAGAGTCAATCAAGTAAGTAGAATAAGATGCATTTTCATTAATTTCAGCAATACTCAAAACAAACAGACCCTGATTAAAACATCCCTTCCCAATGAGAACATTATTCTTAGTCATGACAACTTTGTTAGACTCAAAGGACACTCTAACCCCAGCTTTCCCAAGCAGCGCCACAGAGACTAAGTTTGCCCTAACATCTACGACATAAGCATGTCGTTTAGTGCCAGGGTTTTTCTTAATATGAGTTTAAGCACCATTTTTCTTGTCCCTGAACCTTAGCAGTTCGGGAGTTAGTAAGGTAGATGTCATCTTCCCCTTATTCAAAAGAGGTAAACATCTCTTTATTTGCACAGATGTGCTTAGTAGCTCCTGAACCCACTACCCATTTCTTTACATCAGGCACAATGAGGGCTTGAGAGACCACTGCAGCTATGACTTCAACATCATTGCCATCATCTCCTTCAACAAAATTGGCTTAGGAGGATTATCACCCTTTAGAGTAGCCATTTTCCTGCATTGCACTGCATAGTGCCTCGGCTTTTCACAAACAAAACAAGTGCCTTTCTTTCTAAACCTGGGGTTAGAATCCTTGGATTTGTAATCAGATCTCTTATTTTTATTATTCTTGTTTTTGTGATCATACCTCTTTAAGCGCAGTTTTGATTTCACAAGGTTTGCTTTGACAGATATTTCCTTTCCCTTCACAACTTGTATGGCCTTTCTGTTTGTGTCTTTAATTATATGTGGGTAATAAGATATGACAGGGACAACTGCTTCTACTTGTTCTTTAATTATTGTTTGTAGTCACTCCATATTTCTAGCAGCTTCTCGATCACTACGCCAGCTACAAACTCATTTGGCAGGTTAATCTTCTCAGCACAAAGCTCCTCCAGCAACTTGTAGTACTCAATGATTTGAAGCTTGATATCTTTCTCCTCGATCATCTCCCATTTGTAGAAGTTTCCCACCACAAACTTCTGTTTCCCAGCATCCTCGGCAGTGTACTTGAGGATAAGAGATTCTCATATCATATGTGCTTCCTTGTATACATAGTACACATCAAACAGATCTCTAGATAAAGTGCTAACAAGATTGTGTCTACAAACCTTATTAGCATGCATCCAAATATCTTTGTGGGCTTGATCAGCATCTGGAGTTGGTTCGGACTAAGTAAGATCAGCAGCTACTCCATGCATGTCAAGAATAGAGTGAACTCTCTCCTGCTGCCACCTGAAGTTCCTTCCATCAAATGTCTTTATTTTTGAAGTGTCAAGGAACGGTCTAGGAATAGGGACTGCTGTTGAAACAACAGTGACTGAGGCACCATCATGGTCATTCTAAGTAGTAGTGTTACGCGATTATTCCACGAGTAACTCTTAAGATTATTGGCGGCAGCACCTGCAGAAAATGATTAGTTTGAGTCATGTCCTACAAATGCTATCCTTAAGAAAATGATTAAACAGACTCCTCCTACAAGAAGAGGGTAAACAAAATTAGAAGGAAAAATATAAACTCAGCTAGGCAGAGAAAATTCCAAAGGAGGGAAAGAGGTACAGGAAAGCTCAAGTGCAGGATGCCTAAGCCTCTACCTTGAAGCACCTTATATGGGCCTCAACCAACTGCACTGTTGAACATTGATTAATCATGTTTAAATGTGATTAATTTTGCCGTTTCAAATGTTGCAACAATGAAAGTGCTTAATGCAGCGGTTTCTGAACATTGGGTGATTAAGGCACGTTAATATCAGTTTAAAACAAAACCGTTTCTGTAATTAAGGATAATCCGTTCAGGTAGCATTGAAGCCTTTACGTTTATGAGGAGTTCAAAAATTCAAAGGCAACAAATCATGTTTTCAGGTAAGCTCTGAAATTATTAAAAATTAATTTCAGATTTTGTAAAAACATCTTATTAAAAGGGTGCCTTATCCACCTTTAATTCGTGCACAGGGGGAATCGTCGGATTTCCACTGCGTTTGCCTCCAGTGGCCCATAGTCGTGTGCACAAGATCTTCCTTCTCCTCTAGGCCCATTCACTAGCCCAAGAGCACAAGCTAGTATTTATGGACTTGTGCTTTCACTCTCTTGAGCAACGTGGAACTTGTCCTTTTTGACACACCCACACAATTTCCAACAACTATTACCTATAAATATGTAGTGCTTAGTGCTAGCCAACACACACCAAGCTCTTGAGTTTTCGAGCTCTACTTTTTCCTTTTATTTCATTTTTTGTTCGCTTACATTTTATAATTTTGCTATTCTATGCTCCTGCTTCTGGCAAGAAGGGTTCATTTAATTTAGAGAAGTGCCACATTTAAATTCACTTATGGTGGTGAAATAACTCTTAAGAACAGTGTCTCATAACACAACTTGAACCAAATTTATTTTATTTCATCTTGTTTTATTTTATTATTTGTTAGATATTTCAGAGAGATCATGTAATATATGATGTAATAAAATAATTTATTTAGCTTCTTAATCTCTCTAATAATGATCCCAAAGGTATTATTCTCTAACTTTTGAGAATCACATTGGTCTCTAAATAATCCTAGTTGAATCAAGCCAGATCACATAGATGTAAAATTCTTCTCGACAATAATTACATATAA
The DNA here is from genome assembly GCF_004799145.2 of Neltuma alba. Taxonomy (NCBI): domain Eukaryota; kingdom Viridiplantae; phylum Streptophyta; class Magnoliopsida; order Fabales; family Fabaceae; genus Neltuma; species Neltuma alba. The sequence goes on along the minus strand of NW_021636573.1, from coordinate 448,574 downwards.
AACTTGCATTATTTCACGATCTTATTATGAGACCCAATTTATAGTGTTGTTTTTAAAATTAAAAACCCAGATCTCAAAGAGATATCAGATCATCAAAGAGGAACAAAATAATATATATTATCAACACAACCAAACACACATTTGAAATGCAAAGAACTTTAAAAAAAGAAAAACCTTAACAACTAACAATAAAAATGGGGAAAAAAAACATTGGAACTCAGGTGAGATAGCCTCAACAAAAATATGATAAAAACATATTGTTCAGAAAAGTAAAACTTGCTAAGAATTCAATTTAAAAATTTTATCCCGATCAACAATGGTTGATTTTTAAGCGGTTTAACATTTATTTATCTTAATTAAGATATGAAGTTCAAGTATTTTCAATTTAGAAAATTATTTCATTTAAACTTATATATTGAAACCAACTTATCCAAATTAGTTAAAATTCAATATAGCTTATAAATATAAATAGAGTCGGAAGAATAGAAAAAATAATTTTGACCCTGCTACTGTCATACACCTAATTAATCTATTAATCATCAATTACATTTTTTTGGCTTGCACATCAATTACATATTATTTTTGTGTCCAAAAAATTCAATTGCATATTATTTGATGATAATTACAACTTAATTTAATTATCTAATTCGTTCAAAGGCGATCTGTTTTGGGTCTACCCAAGATCTTGGTTTGAAAGCAATGGATTTAGTGAAAATTTCCATACAACTTTTACTTGTGTGTATTGACACATCGTTAATTGAGAAAGAACCTTCTTAAATAAATCAATAAACTTACATTTTTTTATATTCACTTCTAAAAATAACGTTTTATATCCCAACCGTGCTAGCGAGGTGTCAAGTAGGATATACAAAGTTAATAACAATCAGTACACGTTTATTTAACAGCTAAACTCATAATGACCATATAAGTTAGATATTTCCACCAGCCTCATGCAATTGATAATATCATAGGAGAAAATGTATTTTTGATTAATTTGAAGTATACGTAAATATCAATGAAAATTCTATATCATATGCAATGCTTGAACCCAAATCCATCTTTATATCCTCCTTATTTCTGCCAATTAGACTCATGGGCTAAATTCTTTCTATTTGACTAGTTACTCTCACAAGCTCCCAAGAAGTAATAAGTACTTGGGCATGGACTTGGAAACCCCCTATTTGCCAATAGAAATGTTGGCCTACTTGCACAGTCGATATATCGTATAATCTTTTTAATGTGTTGATGGAACATGAGAAATGTGGATTGGCCAAAGACTACAGAGTATTTGGTGGACCATGAGTCTCTCCTGAAGAACTAGTAGGGCATCGTAGTCTCTCATAGAACTAGTGAGATAATAGTGGCCAATCATTGAGCTCAGTATGGAGGCCAATACCATGTGGCAAATATATAGATCTCAGTAACTCTAGTTATCTCCTCCACAACTCATCCAAAATGCACATAATTCAAAATATTCAAGTAGATATACACATATGCAGGAATATAGCTCATCAAAACTTTAACTCACACATCATATTTCTTAGATCAATTATTTTCCAACTCACTTTATTTAGTTTCCTTCACAAAAAAAAGTATCCCACAAGATAGTTACGTAAATAAAAACTCCAAATAAAAGAATTCAATTATAAAAACCACTCTCCAATAGATATGAGAACATGCAACAAATGAAAATTTAGTTATCTGGTCTCCTCCTAACTAGCAGTAAAATACAAACGAGACTCATACTTGAAAATACCATACTAGAGTGTATATCTACAAATAAAACTGAAACATTATCTCTACAGTATTAAAGTAAACTACTCACAAAGTTCTAACCTCTAACTGTCCCTCTAAGACCTTCAACTAGTACTCAAAATTCTAGCTGGAAAGGATTTTTCTAAGGTTTAGAGTAAGAACATATATATGAGGATTTAGATCCAATTCCTAGGCTCCCTCAACTTATATTATCCTTTAATTATTAAATTATGTCATTAGAATTGCTAAATTCATAACCTAGATAGAAAACTCCCAATTCATAGCTTATGTTCTATCCTTGAAAAACTCAGAAAAACAGATTCAATACGAGTTAAATTATTCTTACAAAAGGAGTCTAATCATTGATCCTATCATTGAATTTAGCGTCTTAGATGTCATGAATCAATTCGCCAAATTGTGGCCCAATCCAATAACAAACAAATCTTAAAATGATAATTTACTATTTAGAATTCCATTTGCAAAACCTAGGTGGGAAAACGAGTTTAGTACTTAATAACTCACATTGCAAAGATCAAATTGACAATCCAATTGCTGAAATTGACGAGCTTGTAGTTACAAATAGGTTGATCAAATTTCAGCCTAATCCAACATTTCACAAACTCGTAAATAACACTTTACTGAGATTGTCTTAGTTTTGTACGAGAATTATTTAGCTTATTCTTAAAGAAAAATGACAAAAAAAAGAAGTTAAAAATTACTAAATGCCAAATAAAGAATGTCAACAAAAATTTGTTGTTATTTGCAAACTCGGTGTTGTCAATATCAAATAAAGTGTTGTTACCAAACTTAATTCAGGATTCGGTAATTTTCAGTTTTTTTTTCTTAGGGTCATTTTCCCTATTCTTAATCTATCCTACTACCACTTATATATAGGCTCTTAGAGCCCTATTTTCCCATCATTTAGTTAATGTGAGATTTCTTAATGTTGTTATGTTATTCATGTATCCATATATATATTTATCAATTTACACACATACATATGATCATAATTATTTTAATTGTTTATATATATTTAAGCTTTGTTAGTTTAATCTTAATAAATATTTACTTAAATCCTAGGGATAAAAAAATTAGGATGTCACAAATTGCATTTAAACAGTGCCACTTGGTTTCTATTTATAAGCCACTCACAAAGGAAAAATTTGTTTCTAAACTCGTAGGAAAAAAGTTTGTTTCTAAATATAAATCACTTGTGAGATAATAAATGAACTTTTTCAATTTTATACCTGTTAACTTTAATAAAGACAAATTAAAAAAATTATTAATTTAATACATTTTTTGGCTTGAATGCTTGAAATATAAGCGACTTATAAATAATAATAAAGTGGCATACATTAAGGTGAACACATGTCTAGGTCCTTAGATAATTAATTAATAGACCTAACAAATCCATAATTAATTGTTCAAATGTTTGACATTGCAATTATTTTAAGGATACAACTCTACATATTTATACTCAAAAGAATTTATAGTTGTTATTTTGTATATATCAATCAAGATAATTTTTCCATTATAATTTTAATATTAATATTCATGTTTCTATGATTTTTTTAATTTTTTATTCAAATCTCAATTCAGCTGAAAATAAAATTTTTATAAATGAATGATTGAGATGTAACTCTAGAACTGTGTTAACAATTTCTGAGAATATTACATTCATTGTTTAATTATATAAAATAATATATGTTTTATTTTTATCTCTAAAAATAAAAATTACTTTATAATTTAATTTATTTTTAATTATTTTTATTGAATTTTCCCACCAAAATAATATAATATATATTCAAAGCAATTCAGTGGAACAATTCAAAGATAAACTTAAAACTAGGAAATATATGTCTGTAATTTGTAATTTTGATACATATATTACTATATATAAATCGCATTAAAAATTTAAAAAGTAATTATGTAATCTATTTAATTATTTTAACGATTGCTTCACTCTTTCAAATATATTCTTTCATTAAAATTTATGATTTTTATGATATATTACTTTATATAATATATATATATATAGTTACTATTATAGTATCAAATTTAACAACTCATGTGACCAAAAAAAAATTCTACAGTCGTTGCAACTATCTTTGTAATTCAATGGATTGAATTTTTGAAATTACTATCTTTTAAAATAAAAAATATATTATTTCCTTATACTGGAGAGATAATAAATATATAACATATAGTAACATAAAATTACACTAATTTTTTTTCAGTTACACTAATTTTTCAAAATCATGCAAATTTATTTAAACTTTGTTGAAAAGTTTGAGAAAATGTTAAAGGAATATGAAAATAAGAAAAGAATATCGAACCCAAAAGGGATAACTTCGTGAGGAAAACCCCACGAGCAATGGTTAGTCGGCTCCGATAGTGGGCTAATAACAAAGGCCCAAGTGATAGGATTTGGGCTTCCTGACTTGTGGAGGCCCAGTATTTATTTTCCTGGGCAGCCCAACATGAGAAACCCGAGCCTCAAACCTAGCCGACAGGGAAAAGGAAAATTATGGTGCCCCACGTCAAAGATCTTGAGGAATATTATTTTTGAATTTGATTGCAAATTTTCGATTTTAAATTTAACACATTCAAATTAAATTAAACCATATAGATCTCGTCACAATAATAAACACTCCTCTATCACTTAATATAATTACTTAATTAATCTGAGTAAATTAAAGAAGCTTAATAAATTATTTAATTGTAATGAATGTAACATAGTTTTCCTATAACATTCTTATATAAACACGAGATTACATATCATTTTATAAGATAGATAAATTTTCCGGTCAAAAAAAAAAATAAGATAGATAAATTAATTTTAAAAAAATAATAAATATGTAAATAACTTTTACATTTATTATTGAAGGCGTGTCGCATTACATTTGTACTTGTGGATGATTAAATCAAAAGTAGAAGGGCACAGTTGAAAATGACAGGAAATATATAGACGTACCCCAGATTCATGCACGCTTGCTTCCAACTTCCAGACTTAACCAAAACAAATAATAATAGCAATAATAATAAAAGTAGCCTTCTCTGCAATTTTCATCTCAGTAAACAAACACACCAAAGTGTTTCAACCCAACACAACTTTCCTCACTCTGCAATTATGCATATGTACCATTAACACTTTCACAGCTTTAATTCCCCCCCCCCCCTCCTAAATAGATGGAACCATTGAATCATTTCATAAAGATACTTGTAATAATTTATTGTTTGTAACTCTTGAGCACTATTGATTTCTAAATTTAATACTACTTTTGATCTTTAATGTAAGAGCTAGTTGTAGATTTAATTTGATTTTAAATATAAAACTCTTTTTCATTTTGTTTCTTATTTTTATCTATATGACCCCAAAATAATCCCTACCGCAATTGCAAATGTTAAGAGGTTTTCATTAAATTAAGATTGTTCCAGTGCACATGATTAATAAAAATATTTAAGAGGTGACAATACCCATTTATTATAAATAATTAACTTAATTAATTTTTGAACATTCATAAATTAACTATCCAACCCTTATATTAAGCACTAAATGTAGTATATGTCTTATTGAATCAATACCTCTAATAATAATTTAGAGAAGCTAACCATTGTGCTGAAGTCGGTTTGCTCGCCATGGATTTTTATATGATCCTGCTAAAAGGAGTAGGAACTACGGTTTAAGAGATTTGCATAAAAAATCTACTAGTCATTACATAGCCCTGTATTAGAAGTCATACAAGTGCACACATATATGCATGCAACATTACCAGTCATCAAACCAATCAAGACATTGATGGAAGGATTAGTAGTTTAACCATGGTTGAACAGCAGTCAATTCAATTATAATTAAAATATACAAATATATTCACATATAACCTAAAAAAGAGTTAATGTTTAAATAATAAAAAAAAGCAATAATCAAAAAATATATGAAGCATTCATGTATCAACGTCAAATAATCTAACAAAACAGAGTCAATAAAACACACATGAAAGATTGCTCCCCCCAACTCAAAATGATGTCATTTCAAGCTTCATAAGGGAAGGGAAATAATATAAAGTCCAACGGTCAAGTTGTCCAAAATTATTGATCGAATCAGCTAAGGAATTAATTTACCAATTTACTAGTCTGACTAGTTATTCCAAGTTAAATTTTAATGCTTACACACAAAATAATCCGTATGTCACTATGTGGATCTCTACAAGAACTTCACAATCAATAATTATAGAGGATCCTTACACCATACATGTGCATTGATCTTCTGCAATAATCTACATACAATGATTACCCAAATGCTGAAGTTGAAGCTGAAATACAGTACCAGTTGGAGTTGAGAACATTTTGCAGTATCATCACTAGATTTCATCAATAATAAGTGCATGTGATAGAAGACGATAAAGGAGTGCTCATGATTAGGTCAGGACTTGGGAGAACAATTTGTTGTAAGATAATATTTTCACTGATTCAATGATCAATCTAATTTGAAAATCATTCATATATATAGTGTGAAAATAAGCGAACTAAGTCAACTATGAAAGAACACAGACATGAAAGATCATTTAATAATGAAGCTGATCTTCTTCTTTTTTTTTTAATAAATCAAATTGGTTTTTAAGAGGTTCTATGAAAGAAAATAGCTAGGTAGTAGGTGAGTGTATTGATTGAAAGGAAACATGGGCCATGGCTGTTGGAACCGTGGAGAATTAATTAAAAGTGACAGCGTTTGGTGCTGAATGCTTGTTTTATTTCATGGAATCAATTGATACATATAGAGGGAAGAAAGAGTTTGACCGAATCTGATCAAATCTAAACTAGGATAATAATAGGATAATGAATCAGATAAATTATCTAACTAATCCTAAAATTATGCAGATACTAAAAATATAATTGCAGGCAGTTACTAAATAAGCTAGGGTTTGCTGTAATTGGGCCTTTATTGGGCCCACTTCCAACACTCCCCCTCAAGCTGGCGAATAGATATTGATCATTCCCAGCTTGCTTGTGAGTTCATCAAACTTTGCCCGAACCAGTGGCTTTGTCATCATGTCTGCAATTTGTCTTCCGGTAGGAATGTAGGCCAAGTCAATCACCTTAGCCTCAATCTTTTCTTTGATAAAATGACGATCAATCTCGACATGTTTTGTCCTGTCATGCTGCACAGGATTATTGGCTATTTTCAATGCAGCCATGCTATCACACCACATTTTTATTGGTGTAGTCTCTAACCCAAGTTCCTGCAGTAGCCGTACAACCCACATTCCTTCACAGATTCCAAGAGCTAAAGCTCTATATTCTGCCTCTGCAGAACTTCTAGATACAACAGGTTGTTTCTTACTCCTCCATGTTACTAGGTTGCCCCACACAAAAGTACAGTAGCCCGTAGTAGAGCGTCTGTCATTGATTGCACCTGCCCAATCAGCATCAGTATATACTTCAATATCATTGTCTTCTTTTGTACCAGGGTTCACCCTTTTTCCATCTGTATATATTTCCACATGCTTTTTATTCCCCTTAGCAAAGAATAATCCTTTCCCAGGTGTATTTTTCAGGTACCTGAGGATTCGGTATATGGCTTCCATGTGCTCTTTTTGAGGTTTACTACTAAATTGACTCACAACCCCTACTGCATAAGAGATATCCGGTCTGGTATGGGATAGGTATATGAGTTTGCCCACCAATTTTTGGTAACGCTCCTTGTTGGTAGCCTTCCCATCTGGTGTAATCTCGAGTTTATAGTTTAGTTCCATAGGAGTCTCAGCTGGTCTAGCTCCTAACAACCCTGTCTCCTTTAAAAGGTCCATAGTGTATTTTCTTTGTGACACACTAATACCTTTAGGTGATCTAGCAATCTCTAGTCCTAGGAAATATCTCAGATTCCCAAGATCTTTTATCTCGAATTCTGCTGCTAACCTCTGTTTCAGTTCTGCAATTTCTTCAACGTCATTCCCTGTTAATACTATGTCATCCACATAGACTATTAGCACAGTAATTTTATGATTAGAGTGCTTTATAAACAAGGTATGATCTGTTTGGCATTGTGTGTAACCGAATTTTTTAATGGCACATGTAAATTTTTCAAACCATGCTCTCGGGGATTGTTCCATACAAGGATTTATAAAGCCTGCACACCTTATTCTGATTTTCAGAGTTCTGTAATCCTGGTGGTATTTCCATATACACTTCCTCATCTAGGTCCCCATTTAAGAAGGCATTTTTAACATCTAATTGATGTAATGGCCAATCTAGATTGGCAGCAAGAGATAATAGAACATTTATAGTATTGAACTTAGCAACAGGAGCAAACGTTTCAAGATAGTCAATACCGTAAGTTTGTGTAAAACCTCTAGCTACCAGTCTTGCCTTATACTTATTAATGCTTCCGTCTGGATTGTACTTCTTTGTAAAGCCCCATTTGCTACTAACAACAGGCTTTCCTTGGGGCAAATCCACTATTTTCCAAGTCTGATTCTTAGCTAGGGCATTCAGTTCGTCCTCAATGGCTGACTTCCAATTCAAGTCACAAATAGCTTCATCAAAACACCTCGGGATTTCTTCTTTGTCAATATTGGCAACAAATGCCTTAAAGGATGGGTTGAGCTTGTCATAGGAGACATACCTGTTAATAGGATACCTGGTACAACTTCTCTTTCCTTTTCTTAGTGCAATGGGCCACTGTAGATCTTTGGAAATAGACTCAGGTTGAGTTTCATGACTCGGCCTTGGTGGTGCAATGGACTCTTCTCTGTTAACTGTTGTCCCCTCTTCTGTTTCATGAACTTGAGACTCAAGTCTAGGATCATGGGGAGGTCTATTGTCAAGGTTTGAAGGTGGCTGTACAGAATCGGTGATAGACTGTTCAGGTTCAACATTAGGCTGGTCAATGGTGAGGATAGACTGAACCGGCTCATCATAGGTGGAAAGTTGATTAGTGTCGACTGGGATAGTGGACAAAGGTGCTGTTTGGGGGCCATAGCTAGGTAATGATTGATTTTCGCAATTGGTTTCACTGATATGACCCTCATCACCAACACAAATTAGCCATTCTCTATCACTCTCCCCCTGAATGGGTGATTTGGAGTAAAAAGGAAGAGATTCCACAAATTTAACATTAAGAGTGATATAAAAACGTTTGGAAGCAGGAGAATAACATTTATACCCCTTTTTAGTGGAGGAATAACCCAGAAAAACACATTTTTCAGATCTAGAGCCTAGTTTTCCTCCCTGATTATCAAAAACATAAACTGTGCATCCAAATACACGTTTGGGAAGAGAGTTGAGAAGATGAGAATGAGGATAATGCTCTAAGAATTTTTGAACAGGAGTCTGAAATTTTAGTACTTTGGAAGGCATTCTGTTGATCAAATACGCAAAGTAAGAATGGCATCTCCCCAAAATTTGATAGGAACATTTTTATCAATCAAAAGAGCCCTTGCCACTTCTAAAAGGTGTCTATTTTTCCGTTCTGCTACACCATTTTGTTGTGGTGTATGCACACAAGAAGTTTGATGGTGAATTCCATTTTCAGCAAGAAATTTTTGAAAATCCATATTAATATATTCTCTGCCATTATCACTTCGAAGAATTTTTATTGAAGTTTGAAATTGATTTTGAATAAAAGCATGAAAGTTCTTGAAGATAGAGAAGACCTTTGATTTTTCTTTCATTAAAAATACCCATGTTAGGCGAGTATGATCATCAATGAATGTAACAAACCATTTTGCATTAGAGATATTTTCAGTCCTAGATGGACCCCAAACATCACTGTGAATCAGGGCAAAAGGATGTGTAGGTATGTACGGAGTTGGCAAATAAGATGAGCGAGTTTGCTTTGCTCGATGACAAGTATCACAATGAAACTGAAAATCTTTATTGATGGAGTTGGGAAACAGAATTTTCATGTAACTAAGATTTGGATAACCTAACCTAGAATGCCATAGCATTATGTCATCATGAGACATGGCAGAAAAAACTGAACTTGAAACAGAAGAATCAACCACAGAAGTCTTAGAGTCGCCTTCTAGATAGTAGAGTCCATGACACTCCTTAGCTTTGCCAATCACCCTCCCCAAGGCTAAGTCCTGAAAATCACAGTGAAATTTGTCAAATATTGCACGGAAATTTAATTGGCAAGTGACACTTTTAACAGACATTAAATTACACTTGATCTCAGGTACAAAAAGAACATTATATAATGTAATAGAGGCTGAGATAGTAACAGTGCCGGACCCCATGACCTTTGCATATGTATCATTGGCCACTTGAACTCGGGAGTATTCAGAATCGGGCTTAAAATCAGAGAACAATTCACGAAATCCGGTTATATGATCTGTGGCTCTAGAGTCAACTACCCAGGTATTTTTTATTTTGTGAGTAGCCAAGAAAATCATACCTGCATGTGCTAGAGTAACTTGAGGGGTCGTTTTATCACTTGTTTTATCCGGTGTATATTTGTCTAGGATTTTTCGGAGAATAGAAACCTCTTCCTGGTTCAGAAACTCACCGTCCTGCATGTTGCTCACTGTCATACCTTTACTGTCCCTGTCCCCTTTTGTTCGGTGTCTATAATGAGCTGGTTTTCCATGAATCTTCCAGCAAGTGTCTCGTGTATGACCATTTTTATTGCAATGATCACACATTAGAAATTTCTTTCCTCTAGATTCATTCTCAGGATTGCCACGGATGACCATGGCTGAGGCATCAGCGGAAGGTAGAGCTCGAGGTGTTAATTGGAGTAATGCCTTACGACTCTCCTCGTTCTTGACCATATTAAAGGCTTCTTCAAGCGAAGGGAGAGGCTTTATCCCCATAATTCTGCCTCGTATGTCCTCATAGGTGTCGTTAAGTCCCAATAGAAAGTCATAACAGCGATCCCGATCAACCACTTGTTTGTAGTATGTTTCATCGGCGTGACAGGTCCATTGATGAACATCATACAAATCGATTTGCAACCAGAGTCGCATGAGTGCACTGAAGTACTGGGTTATGGTTTGCTCCCCCTGAACCAGACTACGTAGGAGTCGTTTTACCTGAATTATAGCGGCAGAATTTTCCTTAACTGAGTACGTTCTCCTGGCCGATTCCCAGATTTCACGAGCCGAACTAGCAAGCAGGTAATTTTCGCTGATTTCTGGAGTCATCGAGTGCACTAACCAGGTCATTACCAAATTATCTTCAGCCCGCCATGTATCGAATTGGGAATCCTCGGTTGATGGTGGTCTGGGATCCCACGTGAGGTATTTCTCCTTGTGTCGTCCTCGAACAAACATCAGCACATTCCTGGACCATTGTAGGTAGTTGTTCCCGTTGAGTCTGTGGGAGATGGTGATTTGCGATAGTGAATCCGACGCTGAACTCAGAGATGAAGATTGATTCGAGGGTCGATTCACTGCAGAGTTGGTCCCACTGTTCAAGCCATCACCAGTCGCAGCCGAGGATGTGTTTTCCGGACCGCCGGCAGTGAAGGCTCGTGGAGTACCCATCAGCGCCGCTTTGAAGGTCATGATTGCTCTGATACCATGACAGCGTTTGGCGCTGAATGCTTGTTTTATTTCATGGAATCAATTGATACATATAGAGGGAAGAAAGAGTTTGACCGAATCTGATCAAATCTAAACTAGGATAATGATAGGATAATGAATCAGATAAATTATCTAACTAATCCTAAAATTATGCAAATACTAAAAATATAATTGCAGGCAGTTACTAAATAAGCTAGGGTTTGCTGTAATTGGGCCTTTATTGGGCCCACTTCCAACAAAAAGCAAAAGGGCACACAAGAAAATAACAGAAGCTCTATATGCGTACAGACTACAGAGATTCATGCAAGCTTTCTTGCGTGTTTAAAACTTGAGATGACATGTTTGACATAGTATCAGCACTACACAACCTGGTGTTGACATGTTTGTGTGCATGTATATGTTCAAATTGTATAAAAAAAAAGGGGGTTGCGAGCAAGAAAATGAGCCCCCCATGTTTTTTTCCCCCCAACATACAAACACCCCTAGGTGTTTCGACCCAACACAATTTTCCCCACTTGGCATATGTACCTCCACTAAGTTCACAGCTTTAATATCAAAACTAGATTCTGCACCCCATGCAATTGAAAAACAAACTATATTATTTAAGATTGGCAAACAGATTGCAAACAGTACGGCTTACTCGATATATAGATTTGGGACTTTCACAGGGGAGGAAACTGACAACCCTCCGAGGGAGGGACCACTGCTACTTCAGTCAAAATAATATTTCATTCAGATCATGGAATCAGCTTATCAACACTAGTGTTCAATACAAGAGATTGGATCCTCCGAAAATGTGAATAATGAAGTTTTTGTAAAGAGAAATTATGTCGGACAGAAAACAGGAAGTAGATCTCATACAAATCTCCAGTCTTTAGGTTACTCTCTCTCTCTCCTAGAACTTTATGATCAAGAAATCTATAGGATCCTTAAACCATACAAATGCACCAATTTGTGGAGTAGTCTACATATACTGATTGCCCAAGTGTTATAAGTTCCAGCAGGAATAAAAAATATAATAAAGGTAAAAGCATTGGGCAAGTGCAGCATGCCACTGGTTTTCATGTGTGCGCGTTTTTCATCAGGCATGACAATGTTTATTCAGATTATGCAATTAAATTTCAGTTCAGCTCATCAGTGAAGGTCTTTTGATACAATTATATGGATCCTGCATAGGAAGTGTGAATTTCTGCAAACATACGGATTACTCAATAAGAAGAAAAGTTGCAGCAGAGATACAAAAACAGTAAAAGCCTTGTGCAGCATGCTCACTAATGTTCATCATTAACGAGTGCATGTGATAGAGGAGGATAGCGGAGCACTCAATCAAGCCAGGCAAACAATTTGTAGTGAGAGAATCTTACACTACCTGTGACGAGAAGACAGTAGAAGCTTATCAAATTAGGTCCGCCATTGGTCTCTGTTAGAAGTATCCACTTCAATTATTATTTCACACTTTGCATAACTAATTTGTTCATCATTTAAAACCTAAAATTTTGTTCCATTGGAAAACAAATCTCATAAACAAGAAAATCGCCATACCATCATGCTTTGACAACTAAAACGTTCATATTGTGGGCACATGAAGTGAGTAACATAAATCTGAATTAATCCTGTAATCCGGAACTACTCTTCTTTTTCCGTCTTTTCATCCTTCAATTCTGACTGTGTAGATGTCCCTGATGATGCTTCTATTTTATGTTTGAAACTACATATATGATATACATACTGAGAACACATTTAAACCTAAAATTTTGTTCCACTGGAAAACAAATCTCACAAAGAAGAAAATAGCCGTACCATCATGTTTTGACAAATAAAAGGTTCATGTTGTTGGCACATGAAGTGAGTAACATAAATCTGAATTAATCCTGTAATCCTGAACTAGTGTTATTTTTTTGGCCTTTTCCTCCTTCAATTCTGACTGTATTGATGTCCCTGAAGATGCTTCTATTTTATGTTTGAAACTACATATATGATATACATACAGAGAACACATTGAACTAATCTGTATATAACTCCCTCATAAAAATTTTATGGGTATAAAATCTCTAGGATGAAGTATTGCAGGGATGAGCAAAAGGTGGTGTATAGTTCTACCAACACTTGCTCAAAACAACTCATCTTGTTGATGCTGCGGTTTTAAAATTTACAACCTCTCCTCTAACAGGACTTCACTTCCGTGCATGCGTCAGGATCCTCCTAAGTTCACTGGAAATTTCCTTCAACATAACGGGCTTTCTTATAACTCCATTGATACAAATTTGCATACGTCTTTCATGCAAATCTTCATCGGCACTTGCAGTCAAGGCAACAATCATTGGCCAATTTCGGCTTCTAAATTTCCGAATCCTTGTAGCAACTTCAAAGCCATCTAACTCGGGCATATGAAGATCCAAAAGAACGACTTGAATAGAAGATCCAGCAGATCCAATGACAGCAAGGCATTCAAATCCTGAAGAAACTGAAGTTACGACACAACCTAGCTTCTGAAGCAACTTTTGGGTCACAGCTCTATTTATATCATCATTGTCAGCCAACAAGACTTGCAGACCTCTGAACAAAGAATTAGAATCTGTGCGCTCAGAGGGTTCACCAGGCTCAGAGATGAAAATGGAAATAGACTGTCGTAAGTGAAACCGAAGAACAAGGGCCATGGTTTGAGGATAACCTAAGGTATTTGGTACAAACCATATGTTCCCTTGCATCAACTGCCAAAAGCATAAGAAATCAAAATCAATGCAAGACAAGGGAGAAAAATATGCATGGCGCAGAAACTGCCACTTCACAGTTTTAACATCAAATGAACATCACCGGAATGTAAAACGCCTTGAACAAATTAAGATAAAATCAGTACAAATCAACCCAGAGAATGTCAAAAGAAAGAATAATCAATCAAATCAAAAAAATCCCGTGAATAAAAACTAACAATAGAAAATTGTCTTCTCATGCTTCTGTTAGATGAGTTGTTCTTATAACATGCAAATCAACACTCCGAGTGCATAAAACAACTTCAGCTCCTGCACAAAGGGTGAACCACACCCTCACTCCTTTTATGCGTGAAAGTGCTAGTTAAGGACCTTAGAACTATGGCATATTCAATTTATTATAATTACTATGCCTAACACCTAAAACATACTAATTCTTTGAGCTTCCATTTTTCCTTCTCTAGAATCAGGCAAAACAAAATAAAGCAACTGCAGTGTTGCTCCAAATGTGAGGAAAAAACGTGTGCAAATATCCTCCCTTAAAAATCGTTAGGAGTTGGCCATGAGAGATTTTAGCTGTTTTAAGTCCATTGCAACTGAATAACTGGAAAAATGAGCATTCCGCTAGGTATAATGAAGTGTTATTTAAATGAACTAAGATGCATTCGTGTAATAATAAAAATCATCTGATGCACAAACAAACAAAAGATTTCACGATCCTCACCTGAACGATCCTCTTGCAAATGCTGAAGCTCAACCTGACCTCATCTCTACAACCAGAATATGTCCTACTGCCCACTCCTAAAGAACGTGAACTCTCCAATTCATAATTGCTTCTGTTGATCCCTATCTCAAATCTAATATGTACATCCCCACTAGATGAGCTTGGTCTCCAAGTTGTCCACCCATGGTCATTTCTTTCCTGACTTCCTCTTTCTGCAAGAACACGAAGTACAAGAATCCCTCCCCTGTTATTTCCATCCAATAAGTTCCCAACCATATGTAGAATCACCTGAAAAACCCTCCTCTCATCACCCATAACATTGTCAGGCAAAGACTTCTCACACTCAATTTTAAAACCAAAGCCCCTATAAACACAAAGACACTTGGCAAGGCATGCTGCTTCTTTTATTATAGCATGTAACCCAAAAGATCTCATCTCCAATGGAAATCCCCCATCATCCTTCGCTGAAATGTTCATGGCATCATTTATCCAGTTTGATAGGACATTGCTGGTTCTCAGCATTGAATCCACAATGAGTTTCTGTTCACTTTTCAAACTCTCATCTTGTATAATTGAAAGCAAACCCAAAATTGAGTGCATCGGTCTTCTCATTCCATCACTCATGACCTTCTGAGATAAGTTTCTTGCCTGACTCGCCATCAAAGCATTTCTTTGTGCCTGTTGTAGAATTCGATTTTGCTCCTCCAATTTCTCTCTCATGAGTTGGGACTCTTCAAGAATTGCAGCATGAGAGAGAGCTACAGCAACCTGATCAGCAACTGTTTTAACTATTTCCAGCTCCTGATTGCCCCAAGATCTTGGCTCTCCACCGGGAAGAATCAGAACCAATATTGCATAACATGCCTGCCTTAACTCAGGTGTTCCACCTTTGAAATTGCAAATCCGAAGCATCGGCATCCGAATTGCAGCCACTGGTCCTACCTCAGAAGAATTTCCACTGCTGGCAGCAGCAAGTGCTGAGACAGGGCTAAGAATATTTACTCCATCGCTTGCCTTAATTCTCACAACATCTGGATCTGTAATGGGTATAGAAGAACTAAGATTCCTCTCATTCAATTCATGAGTGAGGTTCATCTCTGTTTTATCGAAATTAGGCATCCAGACTGCACAATTTTGCAAACCAAGAGTTTCAGACAGCTCCACAAGGGTGGTGTACAAAATAGTATGCCTATCAAGAGACTTGCGAATCTGTCGAGTGAGCATCCTTACATGTTTTGCAGCTTCCTTCTGCCTCATAATAAGACCAACCTCTCGTCCAAGTTCGGAGGTCTTTTTCCTCAGCATTAATTCTCTGACCTTCACTTTAAGAAGTAAAGGAATGAGAGTCATGAGAGTAATCGCGGTGGCACATGATACCAAAGCCGTAAGAGTTTTGAATACTGTAAGTGCCACCATAAGTTGGAAAGAATGACGACCATAAGTCCATGCATTCAGCAAATGTGTCAATCCACATAGTACAATGAAGGCAATAAACTGAACGAGAACCCATTTGAATGGGACATTCGCGCAACTGATAAAACAAAGCAGCTCAATGGGTATGGAGAAGTAGGCCACCGCAATCAACAAATCGCTGACTCTCTGGCACTCCAGAATACTCTCAATAGTCCACAAGCTGGCCTCATCATCACAGTTACATCTGGGAAATTCATTGTCTGTTGCAGATACACATTTGAGGAGGAAAAAAATTGAAAGTCCCGACGCCACTGTTTTTAACATTGATCCAATACGTTTTTCTTTTCTTTAATCCATCCAAAGATACAACATAGCAGCTCACACCCCTTGAACAATAACGTTATCAAAAGCCAAAAAAAGATCACAAAAATTTCTGCATGCAACTCCGGAACACCTCAGTGATTTATGCTTATGTCCTGTTAAAACAGTTCAACAGGATTGAAAAATGAGTAAGATCTGAATCGAATGCAACATAACAATATGAGATCCAACAAAACAATAGGCTTAATGAAAAGACCAAAACTATTCCTCTCCACTGCCGTACGTTTAGTTGTAAGGTTTAAACCTTTTTCAATTCACATACCCTTTGGGGGTGGAATAGAATAAACTAGTGAATAACAGCCCCAATGAAGAAGACATTTTCCACAACCAAAATATATATATTAAAAAAATTGATAAAGAAAACAGTTAAATAATAAAAACCCAAGCGTTGCTTTCCCCCACCCCATACCAGCAGAAATATTATTTAAAGAATCGAAGTCCACCAACGTATACTAAAAGAAGAAAAATAGAAAACAGAAAACCAGTAATGCAGACCAAATGTACCTGCAGAAAAAGCGCCAAGTAGGAAGCAAAACCTAGATTGCAATCAATACTCCGTCTTCATCAGATCTTATTCTTGACCCAGAAGACTAAAACCTTTGTTCAAGAATCAATATGCATTACAAACAGCCCATTATTCTAATATTTTACAACAGAGCAAGCTTCAAATACCAGTGTAACCCCATATCATCCTGCACCACCTCCTTCATTGGGAAGAACAGAAATGAGCCCACTTGCACAAGAAACAAATCCCAATACCGATTAAGGAAAACTCATCAAACTAAGCACGAATCCGGCTTCCACGAGCGCGTAAAACGTTGCAAACCACAGCTGGGAGCACGAACCGCGTTCGAAGCTTTTGGTGCGGAAGCACTTCTGGTTCTGGGCTCGACTTTTTCGAGCACCACCACCGCACCACTACACCAGGCTTCTTCTCTCTCTTGCTATTTGGTGAGCGGATTACAGAATTTCTTTTCGCAACTTTTTCTACATTATTATTGCTTGCTGCTACCAGTTGGTCGTATTATTCTATTGTATCGATTTCGAAATACGAAACCGAAAACCATAAACGGAAAGAGAGAGAGAAGAGGGGGCACAGAGAGAGGGAGGGAGAGAGAGCGCCGTTGTTTTTGAGTAGCAGGGGAAAAATAAAGGACGGATGAGAGAGAAGGGACCCACATCCTTACATGAAGAGAACTTAGACGCTTTTGAATCAAACGTCCCCGTCACACTAATAAATAAATATCCATTGTATGCTGGATTAAGCTTTGAATAATGTGTCAGAAATCTTTTACATATATGTACACACAATTATACATATTCTACTCCGTTTTTTATTATAAAATTTTTTTAATTAAATTATGCGGTTTAAGAAAGTAGTTAAAATTAATTTAAATAATTAATATGTAATAAATATAATTTTTTAAATATATCTCTATATATAAATGAGTAAATGTAAGAGAGTAATAGTGAGGCAAATAAAAAAAGAGAATGTATTTAATCAATTAAACTAAAGATAAAGTAGATAATAATGCATTAAATGTTCAGAAAAACTCAAAATAAATCTTATAAAAAGAAATAAATCCATTCAAAAAATTAAATCTTATAAAAAGGGACAGAGAGAGTATATGCACATGCACATACACATCTAAACAAACTCAAACTATTTTCTTAAAAAAATATTAGTAATACTAATATAATTAATAAACGAATCTAATTCTCAATTTACTCTTATATATCTCCGTTTCTTAGTATAAAAACTAATTTGATATTCAATTTAGTTCTAAATATAATACATCAGTTCACTTTATCTATCATATTTATCTATTTTGTTAAGGTAGTCTTTATAGTAATTGCATCTATTAAATGTTTCATCAAACATAGTTTTAGCAATACACATGATTAATAAGAATATTAAAAAAAAAACAACATATATTTATTATAAATAATTAACTTAACTAATTTTTTACAGTATTGTAAAATAATCATTGAAAACTAATTTTTTTATAGTATTCATTTTCATCAAAAGTTAATACTCCTCGGTCCTAATTATAAGACCCAATGACTTATTTGAGGAGATTAAGGAAGTAAGTTAAGTTGGTTATTATAATAAATAAGTGTTGTTATTCCTAAAATATCCTTGCTAATTAAGTATATTGGCTAAAACTATCATTATTAAAAGGATTATCTTGGGAAAAAATGCATAAATATAAAAGAGAAAATGGATTGGGTCTTATAATTAGGACCAAATAAAAAGTTAAATTGGGTCTTATAATAAGGACCAGAGGAGTATTATTGTTTATCCTTGCAGTTTGGTCAAGTTTTAGTGCTGGCGCCTGTTGTTTAAAATCATGCTTTTTTTTGTCCCCATACTTTAACTTCAGATATAAAGAAGAAAATTAAAACTCACTAAAAATATAATAACCAAATGAGTTTTAGTTTAAATTCATATACTTAACGGCATTAACTCAAATAAAATTCTCATAGAACTATGGGAATTAAAATCATTATTTAAAACTATAGAGGCTAAAATTAAAATTATCAAATTGTAAGAACTAATAATAATATTAACCATTGATCAATTAATTTGTTGAATAAATACACAATATGTGCGTGTGTGTGTGTGTTTTCTTACAATTCAACTATCATTTGGGGTCATGCCCATTATCCATGCCTTGCATCTATGCATCATGGCTGATCATTAATCTTTTGATTCCAAAAAAGGAATAATAATCCCGTTAATTGTTAAGAATCATCCATGCTGCCTTCAAATTTAATAAGTTTTTCGAGAATATAGTTATATATTGAAAAAAAATACATACAGATGAATAATTTTTCTTAATGTGTTATATTCTGTTAATAAAATAAAAATTAAAAATTTGAATATAATATGTTTTATGTGGAAAAAAATTCAAAATTTATAACAAAAATTATTACCAATTTTCAGGTCAAGAGTAATTCTTTTTGCCATGGAGTAATATTTTTGTCATGAAAATAGTACAAGCCCTTGTTTCAAATTCTTTTAAGTGTATGACCCGCAATCCACTTACAAAAATATCAACGTTATAATTTTTGTATGATTTAACCTTAACTATATGTTAAACTTTAATATATTATAACCTAAGATCTTTGAACCAAACCAAATACATCTCTATTAATTAACTTAAATTTTAAAATTATTTTAAAAATTAAAAAATCAAATCACATAAAATATATAATAAAAACAAAAAACTATAATATTTTTATGGGTGCATCTAACAAATGTATCTCTCCTCATGATAATCTAGTGGTAATGTATGTCAAGACATAAATTAAAGAAAGCTTTTCATGTTTTTAATATAAGAGTTAATTAACAGAATTTTTTTATTCTGTTTCTATTAATTGTACATATTAAATAAGTTTCTGTCTCTTTTTTTTGGGTAAAATAAATAAATTTTCTATTAACGAGCAGTTCCAATGCAAATAATCATTAATGATATTATCTTACAAAAATCAACGCAGATTTTTTTATAAATAATTAACTTTATTAATTTTTTTAATTTCTATAAATTAGTTATTTAATTCAAGACGAAATATTATTCTTCATGTGAGTTAGACATCTTATATGGTCACTTCAAATTAAATTTTCCTTCTTTCTAATTATCTTTCCCACTCCATAGCATATGATTTTTAGGTTGTGATTTCATGCTTTAAACTGTACAAAACTTTACGTCCTTGTTTTTTATTTATGTTTTCTTTTTATTTTTTTTTTAAATTGAGATTACTTTTATGGGTACCTTTTTTAATTACTCCAAAATTCTTATTATATTCATATATGCTTTAAAGTAGAAGGAACACTTATAATATATGAACATTTATATATAAAGTATTAGTTTTTCAGCTGAACCCACAATCATAGAAGGAACATTTTGTTTAATTTGGGTAAAATTCATAAGGATCGTGTCATTTTTCAAAATAAAATATAGAATTTCGACAGAAGAAAATTTTTATATATTTTTTTCTTAATTTAATGAATATCTCCATAGAGTTAGCCCAGATGTTTAACTCATTCTCTCCCTTTGGTTTGATCAGTGATGTTATAATTATAATATTAACTAAAAATAATTAATTGAATGAAAATGTGACAATAGAGCTGATAAATAGATCTTCCCCCCCCCCCAAGCCTTTTTTCTTTTTGGGATCATAACATTACGTGGGAAAATAATCAAGGATATTTTTGTTCACTTGTGACAAGTTAAGATCCTTAAAGAGCATTAGAAATGATAATTTGAGCTTTTTATTTTTTTATCAAAATTTTATAAAATTGGAGTCATTAGATGTGTCTTTAATTTCTCAAAACTATATTGTGAGTTTGTTAAAAAAAAAAAACTATATTGTGAGACATGAGAAACAAATTGGAACCTTCCATTGGGACCAAGAGTCATGATCATCTATCTCTTCACTCTTCCCTAGAAATCACACAGGAAGCTGCCTGGTTTAATCCAGTTTTTCCTCTCAGTTACAATCTCAGACTACAAATGCTCCATCATTAGTGGCCCGCATTTAATTTTTAATTAGAAAAATACTTGAGTCAAGTTAATTGTATCATTACTTGAATTTTATGATAAATTTAATACTTTTTAACGATTTTTATTGGTAATGGTTAGAAGGTTTTTATAATAAGAACGGAATGGTGTATTTAAGAGAATTTTCTTTGTCTGGACTTGATAGTGATCGAATCTAAGATGACATTATCGATTATCATATGCTATATAATCTCTTTGGTTTTATTTATATAGTGTTTCTAACATTTTTTTATCAAAATAAAGAAAACTCTTTTAAAGAATAAAAATTCCTAAATGGAATAGGATTGAGGTGGGAGAAGATAGATCAAATGGTGACATACCTATTTCAAAAAAGAAAAAAAATACAAGATAGGACAAGTACTTGAAACTTGAATCTAAATAGGCATTCCTACCTTTAAAACAGGCAGGCCTATGGTTGGCTTAATCTATGAAAATGGATTACTTTTCATGGTGCGTGTATCAAATTAAGATATGCAATATCTATCATGTGTTTGTCATCATTATTTAATACTCCTCCGGTTCTTAATATAAGACCTAACTGTTAAGTTAATTTTGATCCTAAATATAAAACATCTTTCTTGTATTTATCAATTTTTCCTAAATTACTCCTATGAATCTCCCTCAACCATAATCAAGTAGAAGAGTGAAAGAAGATATTAAGAAAAATAATTATGATATTTTAGAAAAAATATGTCATATTTTTTATAATTAACTAACTTATTTAACTTTCTTAATCTAATCAAATTAGTTAAATAAGTCCAATATTAAGGACCGGAAGAGTAATACTTATTTCCCTATTCTTATTATTACATCTCTAATTATATATTTAAATTTCGTAATAAATATTTGATATTCACAAAAACACCATATAATTTAAAGTCAATAAAAATATTACTCATCCGATCCTAAATATAAGACTCATTTATAGTATAATTTACACTATAAAAATAAATCTTATATTTAGGAAAGACATTATTAATAAGTTATAAAATGCTCCTCTCATCCTAAACATACAAGCAAGTTAGAGAGTTGATTTTGATTCTAAATATAATATCTTAGTCTGTTTTATCTCTTATAATTATGATTTTCTTAAATTAATGGATCTAACTAATAAACCTATATATAATATAATGTTACATAAGAGTATTTTAAGAAAATCATATCACATTTATTAAAATTAAGTAATTTATTGAGTTTTTTTTAATCTATCAAAAATAATAAATAGGAAAAATAGTAAAAAAAGACTTTAAAAATAAAAAAATTGCAAATAAGGACCCATTACAATATTAGTATTAGTTTTGACAATAATTGATAAGCAAATAATAACAATTTTTTATAAACAGGTCACTATAGGTAATTTTTTACTTTCTAAGGTCTTTTTTTGCTATTTTTCTAATAAATAACTCTTAATCATAACACTGTTAACTTTTCAATTTATAGGAAGCATGCAATTCATTCTCTTAAGGTGTTTTCATTTGCTGGTCAACTTTCTGTTTGGTAGTACCTTTTTTTCTTTTGGTTTTTGTGTGAGTGGGGGACCAATGCCTTTTCCAATTCAAAACTAGGGATATGGGAATCCAGCTTCCCATTGTTTTTGACATTGGGTCACACAGAGTTTGGTTGTGAAATACTATTTTTGCTACTTTTTTTAAAGGTCAGTTGCATTTATATACATATATATATATATACATACATAATTTTTTTAGATTAAATTCTTCTTTTAATTTTGGATAAATAATGATGTAGACTCATCTGGTAACCTATTTCAGGAATCCAAAAAAATAAATTTGAAAGTCACACTCAAAAACAAGTAAGATTGTTAATAAAAGAATTAGGATTTTAAGAAAACTTGTATTTAAATTCCTAATTATAAGAATGACACCATGATAAGTTATTAATCTCTTAATTCAGGTTTTAATTGTATACCACCATGAACACAATCACACAATAATTTGATTTGCAAAAAAAAAAATTCATTCATGCATCAAAATACAGATTAACAATATGTATCTCAAATAGGCAATGAATAATTGTAACCTAAGTAATACTCTTTTTCATAGCCCAAAAAAAAAAAAGAACTGGTCTGTGGTTCTATTTGGTTTAAGGGTCAAACTTTTATCAACCTGATCAAATTAGTATGAACCGGTCTGGATAATTATATTGTTATTGGTCCTTTTTTTGCTCATTCAACTTCCTAATATCTTAATGACTATAGACTTGAATGAATTTTAATGATGATTTTTGTATCAATAATTATTGATTTTAGTTATTGAGGAATAGTAAAAATTAAAATTCTCAATTTTGTTGTATTTTATTATTGTTATAATCAAACTTTTGTTATATTTCCTTGTATTTTATTATTAGTGATTACTAATGTTATTGTATTTTGTTATTTTTTATTAAATTATATTATTTTAATATTACTGGTTTGATCTTGAGTTGACTCTAATCTGACCTATTGATCATTGAATCACTGCCTCAATTGGTTTAGTGTCTGATCTGATTTTTTGTTCTCTGCTTTTTTTCTTCAAAAAATTCTAAATAAAACCTTAATCTGACTACCTAAGCTCACAAAACCCACTTAGTTGATGGCCAACTAAAATAAATAAAATTCATCTTAAAATTCTAAAACATAAATGACTCTATTTGATATCTACACGATATCTTAATTTAAAATAAGATGAATTATTAAGAAATTAAGGAAGAAAGGGTTAAAAGTCCTTCATTATAAATTTTATTAGCTCAAACAGCCTAAATTCAAGTACGGATACTTTTTATGTATAAAAATATATTAGGTTGAAATTTCTATTGAGAAAAGTGTCCACACTTCCTATTTGACAGTACTTCGAACATGATTGTCTCCATTAGGAGAATACTTATGCCTAACATAAAAATATATCAGGTCCTTCTGGTAAATAAAATTTTTAAAGGGAGATTTTCACCACTTTTTTCATAAATTTAAAAGGCTCTTTGAATGATTCAAAATATCTGAAAAAATCCTTTACCCACTAATTCCTAAAAGATTCTTTTAAATAATAAAAGTACATAAAAATAAGAATAAAATGAATTAATTAGAAACACTATTGAATTTCACATATGATGCCACCTTGTATGGCATCTACTCTTTCCTGACCTTCGTTCTAATGTGACTTCTCCTACCTAGCCAGTGTCGTTTAAAGTGAAAGAATTACCCATGTTTTATTAAATCCTTCACAAATATTGTTTTGAAAATTTAATTTTTGATGAAGATTCAATGCCCAGCTAGGTAAATATTCGGATAAACAAATAATTAATATCCTAATTTATCAATTACGATGTCTGATGATAATTTTTAGGTGAAAATAATAGAAAAGAATAATTTTGCAAATTTTTAGTTGATTAATTAATTAAAACTGAAAGAATCGATTTTGAAAAGATAAAATTTATCAGAAAAAGATAATATTAAAATAAACTTTTCAACAAAATTTAATTTAATCAGTAAGATGTAATTCATATTCTAAACGTTGTTCATGCAAGTACTAATTGGTAGGTAAATTATTACTACCTCCCACCCTAAATATAGAACGCAGATAAAAAGTTTATTTTTATTCTAGATATAAGATAACAATCTATTTTGCCCTTCTATTTTAGTTTTTAAAATATCTATATTAATTACACATAATAATTAATAAGGGAGGTTTCATAAGAGATAGTTACATTGCATCTTACAATATGCATGATTGAAAAATTATTTTACGAAACCAATATACATTTATTATAAATGGTTAACTTACTATTTTTTTAATATTACAAATTAATTATATAATATTTATATTAAGGATAAGGGGCTGTATCATTTTTTTAAGGATTTGCTAAGCATCCTAAGCTTTAAGGCTTATCATGATCCTGTTAAGCCTTGAAAAATCAATTCACCTAAATTTTCTTATGTGGAGAAAAAATAATTTTTTTTGGACGAATGCATCATGATAAATTATTTTAGGATTTTTAATTTATTGAAAATAAATAAAAAAATAAAATCCACAATAAAAAAATATATTAAATGAGTATTATTATCGTACATGAGTACATCCCATACAGAGCTTTAATAATCAGATTTAAGTCATTTATTACTATTAACGACTACATTAATACTACAAATTTAACTAATGTTAGTTAAAATGGCATTCTTTTCATATTATTTTTCTTTCAAAACAAAATACATTAAATTATGAATAAAAATATTAAAATAATTCAAAGTGGATCCGATCTATGTCTATGATTCAAATAAAACTTTGAAATGTACAATGAATCCAATCTTGGCTTGCAACTGGTTATATATATATATATATATATATATATATATAAAAGATACCCTGGATAAGCATAATTAATCAATAATTAATTAAACTTTGGCAGGAAGATCTTGATCATTGGACGAAATGTCTTGTGAAATTGGAAAAGAAAAAAAGAGAAAAATCAAGCTTTAAGACAAGTTGCCCAAATTAGGGGAAAATGTTCAAATCTTAAATAATGTATCATTTTAAACAAATTAAACTCATTTAATGATCCGTATCTCTGTAGGGAAAGGAAGGATTAATGAGGCCCTTTTGATTAGGGATGGAATTAATTATACTCCCCCCAAGGCTTCAACTCTTAAATTTCCCTTTGATCTTATATATTAATTATCCTCTAGAATAATTCTACATAACCCTACATATTAGTTGTTCAGCATTAAAAAAAATGGAGTATTGATTAGCTTTCACTAATACTCCCTCCGTTCCTTATTATAAGAGACAAATAACCGAAGTACGTTGATCAAAAAAATAGTTAAAGTTAGTTAAGAACAATTAATGTATAAAAAGTATAATTTTTTTCCAAAATGCCCTCATTAATAAGGAGAGAGAACAATTAATTATTAAAAGAAAGAGAAGTGGGAGGGAGAGAGAGTGTGAGTTGGAGATAATAAATATGGGTAAAATAGTAATCAACACAAAAAAGTAGAGACAACTTGTAAGTGTCTCTTATATATAGGACATGGCATAAGCATCAAGTGTCTCTTATAATAAGGAACGGAGGGAGTACAAAATAAGTAAATATCTAGACCATCCTTCCAAAGCGGTCACGGAGTAAAATATTTCAAAAATGTGACTGGTGATATTTTTGTACATATAGAATACTTTTTAATAAATCAGTTCATCATTTATAAGCTCTAAAAGAAATTTTCTAGACCGCTTGTCCATGAAACTGGTGTAAAAAAAAATATTTTAAATATATTCTAGACTGGTTCTTTAGGTCTAAAATGGTAAAAGTAATTTTAAAAAATAATAATTAATAGTTTTGAACCAGTTAAATTGTGGCATATGAGTTTTAGCTGGCAGTGATTTATAAGAAAAAAATATTTTTTGTTTATTTACTATTTTGTCTCTATTTAATTACTCGTTTTAATATTTTAATAGTATGAAATTTATTATCTAGGTAAATTGTTTAGATAAATTCTTTTTCTATGCTGTCTTCTCTATAAGTAATACTCCTCCGATCCTTAATACAAGACCTATTTAATTAATTTGATTAGGTTAAAAAAGTTAGGTAAGTTAGTTAATTATAAGAGATGTGACACATTTTTCCTAAAATACCATAATCAACTTTCTTAATATCCTCTCTTCCTCTTCTATTTAATTATGGTTAAGGGAGTATCTATAAGGGTAATTTTGAGAAAATTGATAAATATGAGAAATAGGTCTTATATTTAGGACCAAAACTAACTCAACAATTAGGTCCTATATTAAAGACCGGAGGAGTAGTATTTTGAAGAAATAGTTATATTTTTATATATGCCAAGTAAAGTAGTATCCAACACCGTTTTTTTCTTTTTTAAATGTGCTTAGTATCTCAATCTTTTTAGTGGTAAATTTTACTCATGATCTTCTAAATTTGGTGCAATCTCACCCTTCCTCTATTTATTTAAAATTGCTATTTTTCCTTTAATTCATTTGAATAGTTAAAATTAACAATTTTAGTTCCTGTTGTTTTATCAAATTGTTAACATACAATTTTCATACAAAGTAACTAAATTTTAATACATAAATAACGAAAAAATGGGTGCTAGGTCCCGCTGAGAAGTAAGATCAATGTGTTAAGTATACCTTTCCCCTTTTTTATATACTCTTCCCATCCTGAATGTAAGACCTAATTAATTAATTTTAATAGATTAATGATATTAGTTAAATTAGTTAATATGATTTTTTTTAAATACTTTAAGTATCTTTCTTAATTTATTCCTTTCCTTTCCTATTTGATTATTGTTAGGGGAATATCATTGGGTTAATTTGGAAAAAATAATTAATAAAGTTGTGAAATAGGTCTTACATGTAGTTTCAACATCAACTTCCCAGTTAAGTCCTACATTAAATATTAGAAGAGTATTATTTCTAACTAATGTTAACCAATATTCCCAGGAACATGATTAATTAATCGTTTCTTATTTAAAAAAATTGGTAGGAGCAATGTTCAAAACTTCAAATATAATTTAGTAATGCATTGAGCACCAAAATTGTCATAAGAAAGAGTCTCCACGTGGTCTCTCGATGACTTTTACTTGGCACAATATATAATTTATTCCTTAGCGAGATTTTTTTGCTTCAAAAAAGTTGCCTTTTCCTATCCATCAAATAGGCCATTATTCTATGCGTACTAAGAGAATATATTCTCAGTTAATTTCCATGAGAAATACGTGCCTTATCTTTACAGGTATCAAATCATTTTTATTTAAATATAAGCTAAAGTATATATTTGATCTTTTAACTTTATATAATATTTTAATTTGTTCCCTTAATTTTATTTTGGTCCTTTAATTCTAAAATCATTATACTTAAATAATATTTTTCTATAACAATCATGATTTTTTTGTAAATTAAATTTAATATGTTAGTATTTGAAAAATTTTATTAAAATTTAAGGTCTTAATGTCATTATTTTTTGTTAACAAGTTTAGGATTAATAGACTAAAAGTATATTTTTTAAAGTTAAGGAATTAAATTAAAACTATGTATAAAGTTAAAAGACTAAATGCATACTATAATATTAAATATATATTTTCCTCATTAATAAGGATTATTGATTGCTTAATTAGGATTGTGATAGTGAACGTTCATTATGTGCTCTCCTTTATTTGTTGATGAGAATTCATAATCTTGACCTAACTCCATGAGAAGTCATTGATTTTCGTTCACAAAAATGGTCCAATCCTTTCAACTTCTCATTATGCATTAGTTGTTCATAGGTTACAATCTTCACTACTCTTAATTAAAGCTGCTTTTTTTTCTTTTTAATATGCAAATCAATATGACTTAAAGACATAAAGTGATGTTATCATTAGGAAGAGTAAATATTGTGTTTTTTTATTAGGTTTTTGTCCCAACAGGTTTTTTCTAGTAAGATTTTAATGGGGCACAACACTCGTTAACGGAGAGTATTATGAATATTGCATGGATGAATGCTCATAACTCCTAACCCTTAGAATTTTTTATAGAACTTTTTACTTTCAAGTGTCATAAAATATAGAACTTCCTTAATAAATGACTTAGGAGGATTTTCTCATTGTTAATGCCGTTATGGTATTATTTATTTCCTTGTAACCCTAGTATAGGATTTCAATGCTTGAAAGACTATAAATAAAAGGAATGTATAAGAAATTTGTACCATGAAACAAAGTGAATAAAAAAAAGTCACTGTTTTCTCTATCTCTTGTTTTTCTTTCTACTTTCTAGTTTTCTTATTTCTTCTCATTTGATAACACGTTATCAGCATGACTTTGCTCTGAAAATTTGAGATATGAACTCTTTGTAAGATGTATTCTTCCTATCATCCAATTATCTCCTTATTCAATCATAATCATGTCTAATCTTAATCTTCTATAGATTCGCTACATATTAATTTTATATTATCTCTTTTCTCAATTATCATGTTTCATATTATACTACTATAATCTTATTCTATTGTTCTTTTCTATACTTTTAAATTTTGTCATTACTTTACATATTTTATCTTTTATTTTATGTTGTATTATGTTATTCTATTTTATACTATGTTATTTTATTTTTCTCCCTTTGTATTTTATATTATGTTATCATTGTGTTTTATTTTGAGTCATTCTATTATGTTCTTCTATTGTAAAATATTATGTTTTTTTATATCGTTTTATTTGTGTTGTGTCTAACTCTCTCATATATATATATATATATATATATATATAATATTTATACTGTTTATATTTTCTTTTCTCTCATTATATTTGTTTTTATTTATTTATTTTGTTTAGATATGTTGTTTATATAATTTATTTTTAACGATTCCTAATTGTACTATATGCGATTATATAATGTAATTTATATAATTATAAGTTTATTTATTATTTATATTATAAATATGTATTTATTTAATTTATTTCCTTGCAGCATTATCTTTGTTTTTAATTTAGTTTATTGTAATATTTATATATTTATTTATATTACTGCATTTCCCCCCTCCTTCTATATATATTTATATACATTGTTTTTATATTATGTATTGTAACTAATTATTTGTGTTATTTATCTTTTCCATCCTCATATGTGTTTATTTATTATTCTCCATGCTTTGTTTGTTTATTTATTTATGTTTATAATGTTGAAGGAATAATTTATTTATGGGTGACTTTGAATCCTAATATTTTATTTATTATGTTTTAGTATTCATCAATTTTACCATAATTCTAATGTTTGCTATTATGTTTTTAGTATTCATCAATTTTGTTCATAGTCAATCTTACCAAATTCAAGTTTACAGCCCTTGGTATCACAAGAAAAAAATTATTTATCTTGGATCTTAGATACTAAAATCTACCTAGATGCCAAAGGTCTAGGAAAAACTATTTTATGTGGAAATAAAGCAAGTAGCCAAAACTAGATTAAGGCCATCATTTTCCTGTGCTACCACCTGCATGAAGGGTTAAAAGTTCACTATTGGACAGTAAAAGATCTTTTAGAATAGTGAAATAATTTAAAAGAAAGGGATGATCATAAAAAAATAATAATAATTTTGTCTAAATCTTGTTATGAATGGATGGATTTGAGGCTTCAAGATTTTGGTAAAGAATATAAATGTTTCTCTTCCTCTTATTGGGCACGAGAATGAAGATATATGCCTCATAGATAGTACTACAACACACACCATACTAAAAGATAAAAATATTTCTCTCATCTTATAACAAATAGTGCACGCATCAATATTATTACGAGTAATACAAAACTAATTGAAGGCTTCAGAAGAGCAATTATAATATTACCTAGAGGAATAAAATACGTTATCAGTGACGCTTTATATTCCTTTAAATCTCCAAAAAATTTATTAAGTTTTAATTATATCTGTCGAAATGGATGTCACATTGAGATTATAAATAAGAAGAACATTGAATATCTACATGTTACAATGGTAAGAAATGGAAAAAAAATGTGTCATAGAAAAATTACTAGCATTATATTTTGATTTGTACTATACAAATATTAGTAAATTGAAACAAATACTACAGTAAACCAGAAGTTTAAGTACATTTATTGTTTAGAATGACCGGTTGGGCCATCTCAGATCAACTATGATAAGAAGCATTATTGAAAATTCACATGGACACCGATTGACAAGCCAGAAGATTCTTCAATTTAAAGATTTTTCATGTGCTGCTTGTTTTCAAGGAAAATTAATTACAGGACTTTCATTGACAAAAAATAGGGATTGAATTCTCTGTATTTCTAAAGCGTATCCATGGGGATATATGTGGACTTATCCATCCACCATGTGGACCATTCAAATATTTTATGGTTTTGATAGATGTATCTACAAGATGGTCCAATATGTGTTTGTTATCAACATGTGATTTAACATTTGCTAGGTTACTTGCTCAAATAATTCAATTAAGAGCATAATTTTCCAACTACGTAATTAAGACAATTCGTCTCGATAATGCTAGTGAGTTTTCATATGAAATTTTTAGTGATTATTGCATGGCAACTGAAATAGCAGTAGAAAAATCCGTTGATTATGTCCACACTCAAAATGGACTAGCAGAGTCATTCATTAAATGCCTCGAATTGATTGTTAGACCATTTGAGAACAAAACGTCCCATCTCAGCCTGGGGACATGCAATTTTACATGCAACAATAATTATACGCATCAGGTTAACATGTTATCATGAATTCTCCTCGTTATGATTGGCTTTTGGTCATGAACTAATATTTTTCATCTTAGAATTTGTGAATGAGCGGTATTTGTCCCTGTTACTCCACCACAATGCATAAAGATGGGACCTCAAAGAAGGGTTAGAAATATATGCTAGCTATGAATTTCCTCCTATAATCAAGTATTTAGAAGCATTAACAGGAGATTTGTTTATGACACGTTTTGATGATTGTCATTTTGATCAGACAATTTTTTCAATATTAGAGGGAGATAATAAGCAGCTGGATAAAGAAATTATGTGGAGAGCATTATCATCATCTCATATAGATCCTTATACACAATAATGTGAGCTTGAAATTCAAAACATAATTCATTCACAAAATATTGCAAATCAATTGTCAGATGCATTTATTGACCCTAAGAATTATCAAATCTCACATTCCAAGTAAAAATACTTCAATTAGAATTGATATCCAAGTAGGACAACTAGAAAGTACAAGTGAACCAAACTACACGTAAAGCAGGGCAGACCAATTGGTTCCAATGATAAAACTTCTAGAAAGAAAAATGAAGAAAATAATCATGATAGTCATGATGGTCAAATTGAGGAGGCAAGTCCTATAGGAGATAATCAAAACATAACTAATCAAAAGACCTCAGAAGAGGTCCCAGTACCTGAAATAATGAAGAGATCTCAATAAGTTATGTTATTATCAGAAAAAGATAGAACTGAGAAAATATAATTGTTGACAACATTTTTTTATATAATGTTGCTCTTGAAATAATTAATCAAAATTAGGATCTTGAACCTAGATTAGTTAAAGAATATACACATAGAGATGATTGGCCAAGATGGAAAGATGCAATCCAAGCAGAGTTAAATTCACTTTTAAAATGTGAAGTTTTTGAAATTATAGTCTAAATACCAAATGATGTAAAACTAGTTCGCTATAGATGGGTTTTTGTGCACAAACGAAGTGACAAAAATAAGATCATTAGATATAAAGCACAGCTTATAGCATAAGGGTTTTCACAGAGACCTGATATTGATTATGAAGAGACATGTTCTCTTGTGGTGGATGCAATCATTTTAATATATATAATTAGTTTGACAGTCTATAGAAGACTTGAAATGCGCCTAATAGATGTTGTTACATCATATTTGTATGGTTCTTTAGATGCTAAAATTTATATGAAAATCCCTAAAGAATTTAAATTGTTGAGAAAATTATGCAATTCGTTTGCATAAATTTTTATATGGATTGAAACAATATGGAAGAATTTAGTATAACCAACTTAGTGAATATTTGTTGAAAGAAGGTTATAAAAATGATTCCATTTTTCCATATTTTTTTTTATAAAAAGAAAAGAATCAGAGTTTGTCATAATTGCTGTCTATATTGATTATTTAAATATAATTAGAACTCCCGAAAAACTTCAAAAAGCGGTAAATTGTTTAAAGAAAAAATTTGAAATGAAAGACCTTGGAAGAATAAAATTTTGCCTCGATGTGCAAATTGAGCACTTAGCAAATGAAATTTTCCTCTATCAATCAACTTATACTGAAAAAGTATCAAAGCGATTTATATAGATAAAGTACATCTATTACCTACTCCTATGATTGCAAGGTCGTTTGATGAGGGTAAAGATCTTTTTCACCCTCAAGAGGATGAGAAAGAACTTCTTAGTCCTAAAGTACCATATCTTAGTGCTATAGGTGCATTAATGTATCTTGCTAATTCAACATGACCTGATATTGCATCTGCTATTAGTTTATTGGTAAGATTTAGTTTTTCTCCAACAAGAAGGTATTGGGATAGAATTAAGCATATATTTCAATATTTTTGAGGGATAATTGATATGTGATTATTTTATTCTAATGAATCATAATCATAATTAATTGGCTATGCAAATGCAGGATTTTTATCAGATCTGCATAAAAGCAAGTCTCAAGCAGGATATTTATTTATTTCTAGGGATACAACTATCTCATGGCATTCAAACAAACTTTATTAGCTACTTCATCAAATGATACAGAAATAATTTCAATTCATAAGGCAAATCGAGAATGTGTTTAGCTAAAGTCAGTTATTCAACATAGTCAAAAAATGTGTGGCTTTTAATTAGAACAAAAGATTCCAACAGTGTTATATGAAGATAATACAATATGCATAGTTCAATTAAAATAAGGATATGTCAAAGGAGATAGAACAAAACATATTTTTCCAAAGTTCTTCTCCACTCATAATCTTTTGAGAAGTAGTGATATAGATGTTCAATAAATTCGCTCATATGACAACTTTGCTGATCTGTTTAACAAGACACTGTCAACAAAAACATTTGAGACGTCGATGTATGGTATTGGAATGCATAGACTTAAAGACATAGAATGATATTATCATTAGGGGGATTAAATAATGTGTATTCTTTTTTCTTTACTAGGTTGTTGTCCCAATGAGTTTTTCCTTATAAGGTTTTAATGAGGTACAATGCTCGTTATAGATATCCAAGAGGAAGTATTATGAATATTGCATGAATGGACGCCTATAACCCCTAACTCTTAGAATTCTCAAGGGATTTTTTATTTTCAAGTGTTATAAACTACATAACCTCCCCAGTAAATGACTTAGGAAGAGTTTCTCATTGTTAATCCTATTATAGTATTATTTATTTTTTTGTAATCTTATTATAGGACTTCAATGCATGGAGGCCGATAAACAGAGGCCATGTATAAAACATTTGTACCATAAAACAAAATGAATGAGAAAAAAGCCATTGTTTTCTCTATTTCTTGTTTTCCTTTTTACTCTATAGTTTTCTTATTTCTTCTCATTTTATAACTTGTATATAGACACACACACCTCATTTTTCATAACATATATATATATAGATATATTCTTCTAGTCTTATTTATAAAATACTTTTTATCATGTCTTATCAAAACCAAAAAAAATTAAATCTCATTAACTCTAGCTTAAAATTTAATAATTTCTTAACTTTATTATAACCTAATATATATTTTTAAAAAATAACAGTTTATACAACAATTAAATTAAGCGTAAAATTTTAAATTCGTATAATAAATTTAATAAAAATGATTTTGTATCAAGGATAAAAAAAGTATTTTTTTTATAGGATCAAAATGGCATGCCTGTGTATATAATGTCATATAAGTCTCATTTATAATTCATAGAATTACATGTTTTGAAAGAATTTTTTGTTCTAAATATAAGCCAATTTAAAATATATTTGTTGCGTTATCTTAAATGATTAATATAATACTATAATTTAACGTATTTAATGAAGATAATGATGGTTATGGAAAAAAAATAATTTTTTTACACGGTCAAACTAGCTTTAAACTCTTCTTTTAAGATTTTGACCCAAAAAAAATTCTTTTTTTATAAATAATATGGTGAAAAGTAACTCATATTAAAGACATCTAGAGGAATTATTGGCCAAAAAAAAAAACATACACATAGAGAAACTCTATATGTTTATTAATTTTTTTTAAAATTAGTCTTATTGATATTTTTCTAACAATACTCAAGTAGGAGAAGAAAAAAAAATGAAAAAAAAAACTTAGGATATTTTAAAATAAATATATTATATTAACTACTTTAACTAATATTATTAATTTATATAAATTAATTAATTATGGTTTACATTAAGTACAACAGGGTATAATGGTAGCCACATAAATAGGTGTGTCAAATTCGGGTCAAATCACTGAATCCTCACGATGGACGCACCACGCGATCGAAGAAAAAATGAGAGGGAGGGAGAAAAGTAGAAAACTGAAAAACTTTCAAGTTGGAGCGAGAAATGTGAGAGCGAGGGACCTCCTATTTAAGGGTTAAATAGACCATAATTTAGGAAGATAGAATCTCTGTTTATCATGAAATTTTTCCTATTCAAATTTTAGGAAATGTTTATTTCTAGCACCTCAAATTATATCATGAAGGGAAAATGCTGATTTGATTTCTTATTTGACTAAAATTTTCTATTTCATTATCAAATAGTCCAGGTCGAACCAACCAAATGCAGACCTAAAACTCAAAGTCCAACAAAAAGGGGATGTAACTGGTAGCTGGGTTTCATCGATAAAGGGTTGAAAGTTTATACATAGGTCAAAATTCAAGAAAATTTTGTGTAATTCAACCTAATTTTTTTTAATAAAGACATAGCGAAATGAACTTATTATAAAATATAATAGGGTTAATATAATTTTTTATCCTTGATATAAGCCTATTTTAATTTTGGTCCATCAAATTTCAAACACATGATTTTAGTCTCGGAAATCTAGTCCATCTTCAAATCTTAGTTCCTAGAGATATAGCAGTATTAAAATATGCTAAAACATTATAAAAGATGTTAAAGTGATTATACAGAAGATCAAACGACACGTAGTTAAATCTTATATGGATAGTAGGAAAAAGGGAAAAAAACAAGTAATCAAAATGTAAAGCAAAGAACGTTCATATATAAGGAAAATAAGTTCTCAAAACATAGCATAGTGAATAATTTTTCAAACAAGCAACAAGAAAAAGGGGGGGCTAAACAACTATATTTTGAGGACTTGTTCTTGTTTTTTTAATCCCTTCTTATGCATATAAGATTAGATAGGTGATATTTGGTGAGTCTATTTAACCACTTTAACGTTATTTACAACAATTCAACAAATTTTAACACTATTATAAGATTAACGTTTTAAGACAAACAAAAATTCAACTATCAAAACTATGGATTTGAAATTTGAGGGATCAACACTAAAAAAAATCCAAACTTCAAACACAAAAAATTTTATTAACCCCATATAATATCATAATATGATTGGGAATTCAAAGCAAAATACTTTTATATAAATTATATTTATTTTTTAAAAAAAGTTAAACGTCTTTATTTTGTTTGAACTAGCATTTACTCTGTCATACCGTTTAATGTTGGTCAGATATAGTGATTGATTCTTATGGATAGCCTATTTATTGCTAGATGTTTAATTAAGAAAAATGAAAGTACTTTGGCAAAAAAAAAAGAAAAAAAAGAAAAATAAAAGAACTCTTTTTTCGGACCAGGGGCCAGAGACTGAAGGGAAACTCAACTAACGCGGGTGGTATCCAAATAGCTCGAATGTCCTAAAAAAATGAAAGAACTCTAAACCTTGTAAACACAACACAGTTTTTTTTTTAAAAAAAAAAAACAGAGAGAAAAGTTAAAATGACTCAACAAACGAGATGGTACCTTACGCATAGATGCTTGACATTATGGGGACAACATATATTATGGTATGGGAAAGTCAAAAAGTCAACAATCCCTTTTTTCATGTTACCCTACAAAGGCAAGATTCCTTCCATTGCATATTCTTTTGATGATTAATTAAATTAAATTACACCGCCCAAATTTAATTTAAATAATTTAAATTCATTATTTTTAATAATCGCTGTATTAAATATTAACACAAGCAAATAAACTTTTAACAAAATTATTATTGTCTTTGTAATATTAGTTGGTTTATGAAAAATCAAATTGGCACTTGATTATTTTGAAATCGAGTTTAATTCAACTCCATAAATATAAATTTTTATTAAAATTAGATTAAATACAATAAATTGAAAAGAGCAAAAAAAAAGAAAGTGAAATACAAGACATGTGACACTCATTCCAAAGAGGATGGGTTCCTGCCATTGCCACTACAACGCACATGAATTCATTCTAACCATGTGCATATGCATTACCCTTGTACCTGAAAAGCATATTTGAAGAAGTATGCCATCTATTATATTATATTTAATATAAGAGCTATTTAACTAATTTAAATAGATTAAAGAGGTGTTTGGATTATTGAAAATGTATTTTTTAAAAACACTTTTATGCAAATCGAGGTAAATTTCTCTACATATTTATTTTGTATACTGTAAAAGTAATTTTAAAACTATAGTTTTGTTTCCACCTAAACACCCTATAAGTAAATTTATTAAGTTAGTTATTTGTAACAAATACAAGTTAAATTTCCTAAAGTATCATTTTAAACATAACTATTTTTAGATGGAAACCCCATTAATATGTATAATCAATAAGAATACTTTAGATAATGAATTATAAATTTGTAAGATAAAGTATATTGAATTCTTATATTTATTATTAAAATAAAGTTCTAATTAGCTCTTATGATAAGAATTGGAAGTAGTATAAAATTACAATGACGTGGGCTTTTAAGATTGATGGGCTTAGACCCAATACTAATTGTCCTGTTTCAACCTATATCTAGATTGTGAAACAAAAAAGATTCCCCTATAAGTATTGATTTGGTCTCAAACATAGGAATGCATGGAGTATAAAAATTTTAAATAAATAGATATTGAACATCAAACTTGAAATATTAAGTTATTCTATTAATTTTTTATTTTATATTGATTTACATAATACGCCTAATTTTTCATTGAAATTAATCATCAAGCATATATACGAGAGCCTTGTTGCATTCAAGGTCACGGCCCTTCAAATATGTAAGAATAACCCTTCAAATTTGTTAAAATTTGTTAACACTTTCATCTACATTTTTCATTAAAATTTGCTCATAAAAAACCCATCACATGCGGGTTTAGCAGTAAGAATCCCACACTCACCAATTAGAGGGAGGGTTTGATTCTCCATCTTAACATTTAAGAAGGCATCCCACACCCCAAGATTGCTGCAATGCCTTGTGTGAGATTAAGACCAATAGCGCCTCTCAAGTGAGGTCATGTAGAATATTGGATTAGATGACTTGCCTTTGACTTAGGTTGAGTCAAAACCCGACCTAAAATGTCATCAAAAAAAAAGGGAAAAAAAAAGAATGACACTACAAATATGTGTGTGTGTGTAAAATAAATTTATAAATTCACCAAACCAACCAAGGTTAACATTGGGGTAATAATAATGCACAAACATTCAGTTCACATCCTACAGATCCAATGTAAAGATTTTATTCGTAGCTAATCAATAATATCTCTTCATAACAGCCTTCTAAGCTTTAATACATGACGAGAAAGAGAGCATATGACAGAGAAGAGACTTACAAAATCCTTAAAAGAAGGAAGAAACCCAAATGGATAATGACGAACAAGGCAACAAAAGAAGGAACAACAGAAGTGGGAACACGTCCCTTGTCTTTTCTCAGAAGCAAGCCTTCAATGATAGGATAGTTCACAACAATGACATACCCAGAAATCAAAATCTGCAGAAACATGTCTTCCCAGTTTCCTTCTTCAAAAACCACCACCCTACACAGTCCTCCAATGAAGCATGAAACGTTGATGGAGAGAAAGGCAAGCAATGGGACGAGAAACATGTGTGAGGTTCTGAAATCGAACATGTCCATTTGGTACAACGTTGTTCTTTGTTCCTTGTCTTGTCCTTCTTCTTCTTCTTCTTTGTTGGTTGGCAAGAAAGTTGACTTTTTCAGACTGAGACTGTTGAGAATAGCATTGAGACATCCATAAAGGTGGCTTGTGGTTGATTTGATCATCCACATTCGCTGTTCGTTTAAGAAGTTCTGGAATGTGCCTCCCGTTGTGAGCACTTCTTGCAAGTGCTTGCATTGTGCTGATAGAAAGATAAAGGCAAAGATGAAGAAATTTGGATCTGAAACCTGCCAAACCAAACAAGAAAAATGGTATGCAAGTGAATTAAAATATTAAGTGAGGGAGAGAGACAAATACGCAAATCTCAATTCATTACCCCAACATGGGAAAATTACTTTGAAGTGCTTAAGAACTAATGTAGGATTAAACTTTATAGTGAAATTACCTAAATGCCCTTAATTTGAAATCTGAACCCCCCCCCCCCAAAAAAAAAGAAATAACAACAACAGTTTAACAAGTAAGAACTTTAACTTATCAAATGACAACTGATTTTACAAGATTTTCTTCCTGAATATCAACGACAATAACCATGCTTGACAGCATCACTGAGGCAGTAACAACTAATTTCACTAATGGCAATTATATCGTCATTTCTCCACCAAGAAAGAAAGAAAGAAAAGAAAAAACTTAATTCCAGGATATAGATTCTAAAATTTTATAGGAATTAAGCCATTTTGAACATCAATTTGAGATTCTCATATTCCGATGGTTCTTATATGTCTTTCTTCCATAAGACATGCTAACAACAATACACCTAATATGTAGTTATGAAAACTACTGTTTGTCGTTACCTTTGGGTACAAGGGGATCCCATGGAGTAAGCAAAGTTGAGGGATAATGGCAAAGCAACATATGGGGAAGAAATAAAGAGGGAAGAGTGCGAGTTCTGCATAACACAAACTCTGAAGTAGAGATATGTTAAAAGGGCCATATATGAGTGGGCAAAACTTGCTCAGTGCAATCTCAATTAAGCCGGAGCTCCATCTTGTTCCCTGAATCAACAAATCATTCAAATTTGTAGTTGCAATTCCCGTAAACTGGGGCTTCGGAGGATTACAGAACACTGATCTCCAACCACTACAGTTCATGAAGAACCCTGTGACCACATCCTCAACTACACTAGCATACAAGAACCCAACCTGCAAGAAATATACATGTTTATGTGTATATATATACATATATATTAGAAAGCAACATGCATACACACACACACACACACACACGCATTATCCTTTCAGTCTAAAGTATAAATATATGTACCTTTTTAGAACATTTTCTTGGTTCATGATATAAGAAACCATGTAGCATTATATAATGGTCTACTTTTTTTTTTTTTTCACGCAAGTTATTTAATGATATCCTTGAATAAAGTGTCATGGATGGAGTTATGTTTTAATTGGTTAGTCACTGACTTAATAACCCTTTACACCACACAATGATAATTGATAATTTAATGAAGTTTACATTGTTTAAATTGATAAGGATAAAAATGGAATCTGAAATTCTTTTTTGATTAGTTTTAGAAGGGAACAGATGCATTGAAAGTATTTTACATTTATTCCTTTCTCCTGTTTTAAATGTAGGAGCTTGATATATAACTAATTTTTAAAGATTAAACAAAATAAGTTAGTAGTTAGTTATTTATAAAAAAGTGTGTTAATTTTCCTAAAATACCCCTTAATAGTAGTTAGTTATTTATAAAAAAGTGTGTTGATTTTCCTAAAATAACCCTTAATCATTTATATTAAAATTACCCTTATTAATAAGAATCCTCTTTTATATGTAAAATCAGTAAGGGTATAGTTGTTTGGCAGACAATGGGGGAGGATGCGCTAATTAGGGTTTGGGTCCCTCGTCTTGTCATTAGAACAAAAATGGGGAAATCGTTTGGAGGAAAGGAAATATTATACATTTAAGGGAATGTATTGAGATATTATACTTAGGAACAAAGTAAATCCCCCAGGTAGATTTTACAATTAGAAGTTTTCAGTGTAAATTCACTATTATTATGAGTGCAATTTCAAAACTTTTTTATTTATCACACACACACACACACGCAATGCATAAATTCAGACAAAATCTGCCCAGCTGGATAAATGAAACAAAGATGTGTACATGTTATATACAAACCTCTTGACCCCATTTGGTGCTCGTTTCATAGTTGCAGGAGGCCAACAACTTGATATCTTGTTGTAACGATTCATGAGCAGTAGTGACAGAAACCAAATGAGGTGTGTAGTTTTTGCTTAGAGATTTGATGAACTCATTGGATGAACCAAATTGCTGTTGAAGTTGAACAAGTTCCATATTATCTAGCATTCAAAAAGAATATAATGTCAAATGAATCAACTCATAGATTTTGGCCCTTGAAATTAAAATAGATCTATTCTTACTACATAATTAATAAGAGCAAGTTTGTTTTACCCTTTAATGGATGCTAAATGGAAGAGTTTCACATACCTTTACTGGTGAAGTTTCCATAAAATGCAGCCCTTTTTGCATAAAAGCAAGTACCAGACAACACTGGTCCTTGAAGGCCATCCATTCCTTGCCATAAAACCTAATTAATCAAATCAAACTTGTCTATAAAGATCCAGTAGTACATAATTATGAAGCAATAATTCATCATGAAGGTCTCTGTGTCTGTGTGTGTGTGTAATATGCTTAACTGTAAATGCAGATCTGAGCTGAGAGTCATATATATCATTTCTGGTGATCCCGCGAAATCTTTGAGGGAACTGAACAAAAGCAAGAGAAGGTGACATGTTGGGATCAAGATGGAAACACATTGCTTGTTTCACTGATGTTGGATCATTGCACATCATGTCACAGTCTAACACCAAGAAATATGGAGCATTGCTCATCACACCTGATACTCGCAGCTGAAACATTACACATATATATTTGCAGAAATTAAGGATTAGAGAGTGTACAAGTGAAGAAAGAGACTCATAAATAATGCCATAATATAAAATTTTGATTCACATATATCATACTCATCGAGGGTTTAATGACAAAGAAAGTTTAATCGATGTATAAATAGCTAGTGTTTGAGACTGCTCTCCACAACCATGTATTAATTGTATTATCATACTTCGAGACGTGTATGAAGATGATGGATTAAAGCAAGGGTTAAGGTTTAATTTTATCCTGAAAGTATTCACTCAGGAGCTGTAGGTATCCGAAAATTTTTTAAGAGTAATGTCCCATGAAAAGTGTTAAAAATGTGGCAATATTGCCCTGCCGTCGTTTAAAGTTTGGTTTGACAGTTAAACGTTCTCTTTTGACCAAGTTATGCAAATGTGTCAAGTTGAGTTGGGAAACCAAAAAAAAACTCCACCTCCACTGAAATCCAAACCCCCCACCTCTCTCTCCCC
Organism: Neltuma alba; assembly: GCF_004799145.2. Classification (NCBI taxonomy): domain Eukaryota; kingdom Viridiplantae; phylum Streptophyta; class Magnoliopsida; order Fabales; family Fabaceae; genus Neltuma; species Neltuma alba. Next base: position 406,535 of record NW_021636573.1, on the reverse strand, counting down.
CCCCCCCCCGGGCTCTCTAAGCTCAGGTTGACTTTAGATGGATTTTGAGAAGTAAAAGTCCAAAGAATCCATGGATATATAGTTTATGGATCAGTATTCTTCACCAAATTGTTCTTCACTCATCTTCCTACTTTCACCAATGATTCAGTCATTCAATTTCAATTGCTTTTTCTTATTACTACTTGTGGTCCTTAACATTAAAACTAGTTAGGAATTGGGTTTGATCTTAAATATAAGATTTCAATTTATTTTATTATTTATTTTTTCTAAAATATCCTTATTAATTGTAAGAGGTTATCACCAAAGGGTATTCCAATCCACATAATTAAAGAAAATAGTTTAGGAAGATCACCATATATTTGTGACAAATAACCAACTTAATTAATTTTTTTAATATCATCAAATTGGTTATCTAGCTTTTATATTAAGGACCGGAGATAGTACGTCCTAAATCTTGGTGCCAACTATTTCTCTGGCAACATCCAGGCCAGCATGGGAAGGTTGAAGGAGCTGAGAAATCTTCAACTTCACTGGTGTGAATTAAACAGCAGTATCTCATATGAAATAGGCGACTTGTCCAATCTTAAATTGTTAAGCCAGTGGGGAAACAAGAATTTGATTGCAAAAATTCTAGATATTGGAGAACTGGTGAGTTTGGTGGAATTGGATGTATCGCAAAATGGCTTTAGTGGGCAAATCCCAAGTGGGTATTTTTGGAAAAGTAAACTATCTGGGGAAATACTTACAAAAATTGGAGCTTTTAATATGACTATACTCAATGTTTCAAACAATATTCTTATTGGAAAAATCCCAAATGGTTTAAGGAAGCTCAACAAGTTAACAGGTTTGAGTTTGGACATGAATCAACTATCAGGAGAGATACTTGAAAGCTTTGCTCATCTACCAGCTCTTGTAGATTTCATGGTTAAAAAAGAAAAAAATTTAACGGTTAACTTTAGATGCGGCAGGATATATTGCTATGTTTTTAACACTTTCAAGATGGTATTATTGCTCCTAAAACACTTCCAAATACTCTCATAACTCCACAGAGAAAACTTGCAGAAAAAAATTGGACCTTAACCCTCAAGATAATTGGAAACTACTCACATTTGTACCCATTTAAAAGCGGGCGCATGAATAAGTAGTAAGAAAAGCATTAATGAAGATTGGGAAAAAGCCCCCCATTAAAAAATTTTATTTGAGATGGATCGAATAAATTTTTATCTACTAAAAGTATCGGTGCCCTACAAAGTTTGTACACCCAAAGTACCAATTTCACCAATAAAATTATTAGTGAGGAGGGTTTTTCCCAAATATTCCAAAACATTATGTCATATAGAAGAGAGATATATAAACGAAAAAGAATCACTTTAGATTTGTGTCACGTGTGGTCAAATGTCCCCCCATGAAAAAATAATAATAATTATGCAAAAATACATAAGAATCAAGATTTTTGAATAGGTGTAACTTGTCTTTAATGATATGAGTCTTTTTCAGTTATGTGTAATACTACTACATTTTTGGGTAGCTTGAATTCATACAATAATTTTCTAATCAAAGATTTTTTTTAACCAAAGAAAATTATAAGGTTTTTTACTCAAGTCAACCACAGTTTTAAAAGTTAAAACTTATATTTTTCCTAAAATTTTTAGCAATTTATATTATCCATAAAATCATACATAAGAGGACAATTTATTTATGACAAATATATATCATAGAAGGGATGGCTTTTTGGAATTTAGAATGATACCAAGACATTGAGGGCTCCAGCCTTGAAATGGTGAGGCTGAGAGGTCTTTTTTTCTCGAGAAACATACACAACCACTGGCAATTTCCCTTTCGCTGACATCTCTTCTGCAGTATTTTCTTCCATCACCTGTCTCTTCAATATCCTTTTTTTCTTCAATCTTTATCTCACCAAATCTAAAGGAAAAATCACTCACAAATCACAATTATAAATTTTTTTTGTAAAATTGCTCACAAATTCCCTATTTCAAAATTTATGGCTAAATATATTTGAAATTTATTTAAGAACCTAAATATATTATATTTTTAGTAGATAAAATATTTTTCCAACTATGTACAACCTATTTTTAGTTATAAAAAATATCTACACATAACTGAAAAATATATTATGCATAGGTGAAAAAGAGTTACACATGCTAAAAAATCTAAATATTAGGTGCAATCAATTTTGTGAAGAGAAATTTTTCAGCAACTTTCTCAAAAACTTTTAAAGTCTCATATTCTTTAACTGTAAATAAATTTAATATATATGAAATGTATTTAGCTATAAAAAGATATGATTAAAATAATTTAATTTTATGAAATTAAGAGTGATTTTCTCCTAAAAAAATTAATTTAATTTTACCTCAATCATAGAGGGGTGATCTTGACTAATGCCAGAGACGTGCCCATCTGTTCTAACTCTCATGATCTCTGCTTTGAAAGCCTTATATTTTTCCTGCCACCCAAGTCAATATCCATATATACACACAAAAACACACACATATCAAGATATTATTATAAGGGGAACACATTAAAAAAAAAATCAGGCATGAGATTTGCAAATCAATCCAAGCACCAAGTTGGTGATGAAAAATTCTTCGGTTACTTCAAAGGGGATTAAGATAACTAAAATATAGTATATTGTATTGAAAATAAAAATTTTAAGATAAAACTTTTCGAATCAAATATGAATTAGGAGGTATCTAAGTGTAAATCAAACTATCATTTTAAAAATAATTTTAGAATATATAAAATAAATATATAAAAAAGTTTTATCTCTAAATACTCCCTCAATGTCAAAAAGCAAAGGATCCAAATTCCCCCCCCCCTCAACACTTAATAATATGTTCATTTAAATGATTACAACTTTAACAAATTTTCACTGAAAAATTTATCAAATTCTCAACTTATTTAATTATCATAAATTCAATCAACATCAAGCACTTCAGTTCACTTCAAATAAATAAATAAATAAATATCAAACAAAGACTCAATAACAACGAACCTTCATGTTCTGCTTTTCTGCAGTTAACTCAATATCTTCATCATCGTCCATCTCAGAAGAAAAGTAAAGCTTAGGGCAACAAGTCTTCACCCTGTATCTTCTGCAGAAGGGAACCCACCACCTTGCGAACCTCCAAGCCGCCCTCAGTCCACTTAAAGTCTCCGGCGACCCGCCATCATCGGAGAGATAAACATGAAGCTTTTCCGGTGGGTAGTCAAGAGCCATGGCAGACAAAACAGTGTTCATAACTTGCTCAGTAGGCTCCTTACTTGGGTCTGTAGTAAAAATGAACACATCCAAAGCAGGAAGCTCGTCGCCGGCGGGCAATCTTTCCGGGAACGTCGTCCGGACAACGGGACGCCATCGGAAGCCTATGCCGAGGAGCCAGATGAAGGAGAGGATGGCTTCTGATAAGAAGATGAGAAGGAAGGGAAAGAAGGTGGTTTCATGGAGGAAGGAGGAGGAGGAGGCTCTGTAATAGAATAAGAAAGCTAAAGAAGTGGAATGGAGGATTGTGTGGAACCTGTTGATGAAAGCTTGAAGCTTCCGGACATGGCAAAGGTTGACAGGATGAGAGCCTTCCATTTGGATATCGCTATGTTGTCACCGATGTGGTCTCCCTCTATTGGAGGAAAATTTAAAGGGTGGCCGGATAGAATCCAAAATAATTTTATAATTTATGTGCTAGCTATAAAAACTAGTTAATTAATTTAAATAGATTAAAAAATAAGTTAAATTAGTTACTTGTAATAAATAAGTATTATTTTTTTTTTAAAATATTTTTATTAACCAAGTATATTGGTTAGAACTATTAATATCAGAAGAATTATCTTACAAAAATTAGATAAATATAAAAAATAAAATGAATTAGAATCTTATATTTAAAAATAAAATAAAAAATCAAAATTTTATATTAAGAATTGCGGACAGTATAAAGTGAATATATAAGGAAATTTGTTTTGATTAGTGTCCAATACTGAAAACCTCTTGGGACCTGGGCGACTGGGTACTGACCTGCTCTTCAGACATTATGGCAAGTAGTGTCTAGAAATGTCATGTAATTCCCTTTTTTTGTTTTTTTCCAGACAATAGTGTTCCAGATGGGTAAATTTTGACTCAGGAGTTAGGACTTGATCATCCCTTAATTATTGTGTAGTTTTGAAGTCTAGTTTAGAATTAAATGTTGGATAAGATATTTAGTTAACTTTTTAAAAGTAATTTTATCGCATACTAGAAATAGACATGTAGTAAAAATTGTGTTTCTGACTTACATAAAAATATTTTTTACATAACTTTTAAGGTTGCTAAACTCTCCCTTGATGATATTATTTGTTAAAATGTTGTTGTTATCTCATTTTTTTCTCTTTTCAAATTAAAGTCATTTAAGTAGATTTATACAAAAATTTAATATCAAACTTGTCCATAGACATTTCAAAATGATTTGGCAATTTTGGGGTCCTGAATTGAACAGGCGCATTTGGTGATACCTTTTGTCTTTCTCTATTATCTTGTCTTTACTTTCTAGAATTTCTCTTTAGTTATATTTAGTTTTCAAACCTTTTAATGAATGTTATTAATTGAAAAAAATGGCCGAAAAATGATTTTTGAATTTCAAAATCTTTAAATGGCCATTTAAATAAATAAAATTTTTGTTTAGGTATAGGTCACCAAATTGATATTTGAAATTTACTGAAATGACCATATTACTCTGTTTTTTTTAAAAAAAAATACTAATCACCTTTACCGATATCTATATCTAAACTGGAATTTTGTTTATTTAAGTGATCATTTGAGGATTTTAAAATTTAGGAATAATTTTCTGTGATTTTCCCTTATTAATTTCAGGAGAATTATTGTCAATTTTTATGGTAAAAGTTGTTAAACTTTAAAGAATAATTTACCAAAATTCAAAGAACAGTTTGTAAATATTTAGGAAACATATCTATTCGAAAAATATGTCAATTACAAAATGTCAAATTCAAAATATAACTTGTCAATATTTTATACTTCAATATGGTATACCGATTGAAGTTTAAAAATATTTGGGTGAAGAGGGTGTTGTAACTTTTTAAAATATTTAATGAGATTTTACACTAAAAAAATGTTTGATGGAAAGAGAAAAAGCATTTTGGTATTTCCGTATTTATAATTGCGCAAGCTATAGGAAGATAAAGCTTACAAAGCATATTGTCAAGTTGTGGGAAAATGTGATTAAATATAGATTGAGATTGGATTTGAATTTCGGAAAATCAATTTGGGTTCATAGCGGAAAGATCCACAATAAAAGTAATATATTTATTAAAGGTGTTAATGAAAAAGTACCAAAGCAAATAAAAAGACTTGTAGATAGTTTTTATTGATTTAAAAAAAGCTAATAACGGCATGCCAAGAGATGTTCTTGGGATGTCCTTGGAAAAAAAAGAAAAAAAAAAAAGAAAAGGAAGGTGCATGTTGTACATATTAATGTCATGCAACATGTACAAAGAGATAACAACTACCGCTAGAATACCTGAAGGTGAGACAAAAGGCTTTTTTATAAAGATCAGTTTATATCAAAGTCATCTTTGAGCCTTTACTATTTTTTTTTGGGCCAGAAAAGACATTATATTAAACAGAAAACCAGTACACCTCAAAAGTCCAAGATAACTGAAACAAAAAAAAAACCAGCAAAAACAACAAAAGACAGAAACTGGAAACAACAATCTTCCAATACCAAAACAAACGAGAATAGAAACTGTAACATAGCCGTCTTCCAATGCCAAAAGGAGCTCTAGTACTCTTCCAATGGAGTAAAGAAAATCTTCAAGACAACACAAAAGGTAAGCAGTAAGAACTGTCCAAATATTCATCCAGAAGAGCCATAAATCTAATAAGAGAAAAACTAAGACTTGGGAGTTTAAAACCTAGCCATAAAGGCCACGAAACCAACTCCTTAGTTTAATCCAAAAAGCTAGGTTTCAACACTGAGCAACATTTTCCATAAGAGATGTGTGCTCAAGAAGAAAGCTCCACCTCCTACAGCATAGTTGAGCATAGTCAAAATCAAGAACTAGGAGCTTTTTATCCTCTAAATTTCTAGTCCACCAATAACTCATCATCCAAACCGTAGAAAAAACAATCCCTACTATCTCATTAGTCCATTTTAAGATCAAACAAAAAACAGAGGCGTCCAGGCAGTACCCACCATGCATCATCCTTAATTTTCAATGAAGCTCTACTGAAAACCATAAGGAGGCTAAACAGTTCACAAAACTTCTAAAACCACATCACTCCAACAACGCTTGATGCGACAAAAATAGCTGAGCTAAAATCAAATCTCAAATTAAAATCAATCTTCTCAAAGTCACCCCTGTTATGATAGGAGAGAAGACTAAAGCCCCAAATAACTCTTAACAAACTTGTAGTAAGCATTAGCTCAACTAAAATTAAAGGTTTAAACCAACAAAATCAAAACTATCAACACCTATGGTTGTAATTTCAGACAAAATCCTCACGTGCCAAACTCATCGAGAGGCATAAATTAGAGCAAATAGCACAACGCATAGAGAAAATCCAGCAATTAAACTACACAAGGAATCTACAATGAGGCTTTTAGAAGAAGAAGCAGAGTTTTTTACCTCACAGGGCCTTGATAGTTGCGTTATGCTCATATCTCCACCACAAGATGCCACACCTTACGTTTAAACTTCATTTGATCTCAATTAGAACCATTTAGAATCATTTATTATTATTCAACATTGGAAAAATTTAAACTTTCAAATTTCTTGGAATTCGGGTTACTATTTATTGTAACTCTTATAAAGACGAAATTTTGAAAATTTATAACTAATTCTAAAATAATTGAAACAAGATGGTTCTAATTTTTCTGGAAAGATCTTGACATGCTCTTTAAAAAAAAAAAACTCATTGGCATCCAAAACTCATTCATTAATATTAAATTTCCTTCAAAGTGGTACTATTTATTTGGTAAATTTTTAATTTTTTAAGATTTATGCCCAACTTTTGGAGGGTATAACTTTCTGTACAAAACTTTAAATTTGATGCATTATTACTTGTTTTAAAGCTAAAAAAAAGATCTATAAGCTTGCCAAATTTCAATTCCGAACTCAACCAATTATTCCAAATGTCATTGGTCAAATTTTATCCCTAGAAAGTCAATTTTTATCCCTTTAAGTTATCATGTTTGATTTTTCTTTCCTTTTCAGTTCAAATCATCAATCCACTCATACTTTCAATACTAAAGCATGGCTTTTGAGTAAATGTTCACATACATACTATCCTTAATTATCAACATAAACATTCAAAATAATTTACAATAATCTCCAATAATTACAAACATTGTTTAAAGAGGCATATTAGTTAATTTTCTCCCAAAATGACTTCCTTCCCTTTATCTTTGCTTGGTCCAACTCCTAGATGGTGAAATTTAAACATAAAGAGTGAGATTTCATAAAAATCTCATTAGCAAAGAACCATAATCATCATGCAATTTATGCTATATAAAAATGTGACATGTGTACATAAAATCAGCATCATTATGCAACATTTCATGTGAGTACCATTCGCTATGGAAAGAGAGCAATTAATCAAGCTATTAAGTCATTCCTCACATATATTGCTAAGACACATTCACATATAGTTTCATATATAATCACATAGTTTGCTTAATCACATCATGGCAACATAAATCACATAACACATATACATTCAAACAAGCAAGAAAGCAATCAAATTATGAGTTTAACGCTACCTTTTGGTTGATGAATCAATCCAGCCTCTTTGAGAATATTGGATTCCTCTTTGATTTCTTGCAATGTGCCTATCATTCCAAGCATAAATGTATTTCAAATTACCAATAATTCAAGCATAAACACTCATGCTTGATATTAAGCTCAATTAAAACCCATTTTTCCTTGATTTTTGACATAATTATTTCTTTTTTTTATTTCAATCAATCTTTTAGACCATTCCTACACAATTTTTCATGTAAAAGTCAAATATCAAATTAGATTTTATAAAATCACGTCCCTTCCTTTCCATTTCAACTTGGCCGAATAGGGTAGTATTACTTTCCATAATTTTCATTTTTTATTCTAATAATTTTAAATACTTTTTCTTGGTGTTTTCCTACACAAAAGCATCTTTTGAACTCATTACAATAATCAAAACATAGCAAAACAAACTCCTACCCTAAGAATTTACTGTGGCCGAAATGTGTGCTTAAGGACCCTAACTTGGTTTTCTTTCAAAAATTAATCCAAGTACCATTTAAATATGATAATTTCAACTCATTTTTAAGGCTTCTATCCTTCCCTAAGTCATGCTTCACTTGACCGAAATATGACAGCACCACAACCTTAGATGGCAACTTAAATTTCTAACCATAACAAGCCTTAAACTCAACCAAAATAAAGTTCAAACTTACCTTGATAAATCCTTGAACAAAGCTTGGTGTCTCCTCCTTCAAATGCACTATCTAAGGCTCATTTCTAAGCTCAAGAATTCAGTTTGGCAGCACCTCCCCTTTTTTGTCAATTTTTGGCCAATTTAGTGTAATTGGGGGGTATTTATACAAAAATGTTCTGACCTTCCTCCCCTCACATGTGGCATGTTAGGCTGCCACTTAAGAGGCCATGTGGCTGCCATCACATGCCTCAAAATTTCTGATCTTGTCATGTGTTCATTTTCAAGAATATTTCATTGATTTTTAGGTGTAAATTGGGCTTAAATCCATTTAAATGTTGGGCCACATTTTGTACAAAATTTTGGACTTTTTTGGCCCAAAATGAGGTGCAATTCTGATCTGGAATAATCAAGGGAAATAGCCCAACCATAAAATATCAATTCCAAACAAAATTAAAGTTTATCGGTTACTATTTACTTATAACTTTTCATAATTATTCTAGGCCTCCAAAATCACATTTTTCTTCATGATAAATCCTATTTTAATATAGGAATACATTTTGAAAAATTTTAGAATTTTTCTCCACCTCTAACTACTTATTTTGAATTTCTTCTGAATAAGGCTTTATCGGTAAGACTTTGAAATTTTTTTTTCTAAAATTAAGTCCTATACTTACAGTGCCTGAAATCAATTTTATAAACTCAATTAAAGCCTTGAAAAAAACTTTCATATTTTTTCAAGAATTATTGAGGCCTCTATATGTTTAAAATAATTATTTCCTCTCAATTTTTACTATTTCTCCTGAAAATCCTTTGTTTTTAGGAAATTTCGTAATAAGCTATTTTCACTCCATTTTCACTTTCAGAGCTTCCATTGAGATTCCAAAACCTCTAATTTACCAATTCTTCATTTTTAGAAAATTTTCTAGAATTTTTATCAATTTTTTTCATTTTACTATTCCCAGACCAATACTTTTGAAAATATCGGTCCAAACCCTTTCTGCATCTTGTAATATGCCTGGCTTCCTCAGCTGGTCTTCTTTTCTATTAGCCCTTAAGCTATTTTTTCATTCCTCTTATCAATATTAAATTTTGCAGGATACACAAGACCCCCTTACTTTCTATAGATTCCATTCCCAAATCTCCATCTCTCATCCAGTTGTCTTGATCTATAATCATCTTAAAGATACAGAATAGATGCACCTCATTTTGAGAAATCACCAAATCTGCTTGTGAAATATTGATCTTTCCTTCACCCATCCTCCTTCTACCATGGTTGATCTCGAGATCTTTAAGCCGTTTGTTTAACCTAATCCTAGATGTTCTAACCGAGCTTATAAAAAATGCCTAAATGTAAGCTTTTTGTCGGTGATATGGTTCTTATGACTAAGTCAAAAGAAGAGATTAATTCTAAATTTAAGTTATGGAGAATGACCTTGGAGTTGAAGGGTTTTCTGCTTGCAGAAGTAAGAGCAAAACAAAATATATGCACTGTAATTTTGATAAGAAACAAGATAGAAGTGATTTGAAGTTTAACTTGGGAGCTTGAGTCATTCCACAAATAGCAAAGTTTAAATATTTGGCATCAATTATATTAAAATATGGCGAAATTGATGAAGATGTTAATTATAGAATTCAAGTTAGATTATCTAAATGGAAAAGCCATTGGAGTATTTGACCATTTTTGATCGAAAAGTGCTGAATGCTATGAAGAGGAAGTTTTATCACACAGCTACAAGACCAACAATACCATATGGTAGTAAATGATGGGTTTTAAAATGACAGCATGAGCATAAAAGTGGGGGTAGCAAAGATGAGGATACCAAGTTGAATGTATAATCATACAAGAAAATATAAGATTTATAATGAACATATATATCAAAAAGTTGGAATGACTTCTATTACAGAAAAAAATAATAGAAAATTGTTTGAGAAATTTTGGACATGTTCAAAAAAAGCCATTAGATGCCGGTCATAAGAGCTAATCAAACTATACAGAGTCCTCTAAAAATAGTTAGAAAAAGGCTAAAGAGAGTATTTAATAAAATCATTGAGTGAGATTTTTTAGTTAACAATTTTATCAAAAGATTTGATTATGATTAAAACTCAACGACAATATGTGATCTATATAGCCAATCCCACCTAGCAAAATAAAATTTGATCATAATCCTCAGCTTGAGATTTTAGTTTTAGGACGGAAGTTTATTAAGCGCCTTTTTAGATCCGGGCAACTTTTCAGCACAAACTCCAGTGTAAACATTAGCCTTATTGATGAACGTAGTAATTTCCATTATTCTTCCGTTTGTGTCATTTTTTCAATTCTCTTTTTGCTGTCTTCTTTTTTTTCTGGTAAAACATAAATAATCTCTTATTGGAAGTAATCCTATTTAAAAAACTGTCAGATGGGTATCTATCAAGGTATTGTCTTGGTTTTAAAAGTGTCTGAATAATATTGACATGTTGGGTGCATGGTAATTGGGCTTCTGTGTGTTTTGGGCCCTGTAATATTATTTGTAGCTCAAACTGCAAGTCCAGCCAAAGTCTTTGTATTTGCAGGGCTTTTTGTCATCATCAACACGGGGAAACATTAAGCCTGGCGAAAGTTTTCAAGTATTATTATTCTTTCTTTCTCTCTTTCTGTATTCAGAGGGTTAGTATAATTTTTTTATTACTGAAATTTAGGCCCCATTGAAGCACTCTTTTTCCTATAAGAAGAAATCCTGTGTCTCTTCTTGAGTTTTCTTACCTTTTATTGTTTTGTTAGAGGAACAGTTTGTTTAATCTTAGAAAGTGTTACTTTTTAAATTACTGAGAGGTGACGGAATATCTCTTAATAATTGTTTTTGTGACATGACTCAAACCAAATGTTTTATTATTTTTGCAGATTTTCCTAATAATAATGTTATTCATTTTCGTTTGAGGTCATTACATATTCTTTTTGTGCTACATTTTGGAAAGTTGTGTCTTTTCCCCCCCTCTTTTATTCACATAATGTTCAATAACTAGATAGCAAGCGATGAGTCAACATCATCAATTTAATGCCGTTTTTACCACTTTCTCCAGTGAATTTTAACACTATTTCACTGGTAGGAACTAATATTTTAAAAAGGATTAAATTTTAGGGATTAAAATTTTAAAGACCAAAAGCAAAATAGGCTCAAATTTAAAGAAACAAAAATTGTATTAACTCTTTGCCAAACTCAAGCATTATTGCTCAAGATGCACGTGATGAAGCTGAAGCTCGAGAATGGGTTTTGCTTAAGGGAATGGCTACTACTTTAGATATTAGTTTGAAGACTGTTATATGTTTTTCACCATTATTTGGGTGTACGTAAAAGAGATGATGAGATATAGCTGGTTTGTTTGTACTCAGTGTGCTCGTAGGGGACTTAATGTGGTTGCTGATATTATTATGGAGAGTTTTCGTAGAAGAAATGGACTCTCCTTCATTGATATGGTTCCTAAACATGTTGCAAGAATTATGTGAAATGATGTTTTGAGATGTTTATCCCTAGGTTTGAGAAATACTATGATTATTAATATAAGAGCTAGATAAGTAATTTACGAATATGAAAAAAAATTTGTTAGTTTTAGTTATTTGTAATAAATAGATGCTATTTTTCTTAAAATATCATTATTAATAATTTGTATCGAAACTATCCATTGATGGAAACTCTTTAATATGTGTAATCACTGAAGATGACTTGGTGAAAAAATAGATAAATATTGAAAATAAAGTATATTTGAGATATTGTGTTTAGAACCAAATTAAATTTCTAACTAGTTCTTATATTAAAGATCGGAGTTAGCATATATAAATTGTATTGGGCTTAGGCCTTCTCTTTATCATAAAAGAGGGTTAATACTATTGTTAGTCCTTATAGTTAATTTGATCGAATTTTGGTTTTGATCTTGGTAGTTTCAAATTGCTGGTTTTGATTCCTATAATTTTGTAATTTTTGATATGATTATTTTAACAAATGGTTTTAACGAATTTTGTTTTGTCCTTATATTAAAACTTTGGCGAAGTCTTTATATAACTACAGGAATCAATGCCAACGATCTGAAACTACAAAGACCAAAATAAAAACTGAATCAAATTGTAACGAGGATTTTAATCCTAAAAAATAATATTAATAACCGGTGAATCTTAAAGAACATGGCAGTGTATTGGAGGGGAAGTCTTACCTTAATGATTGGGAGCGATTAATGGATATTTAGATTATCTTAAGCCAATGGTCGACCCATAAAAATGAAGGAATATAAAATAGAAGAACAAGAATGCGTAGTGGGTTGGGGTTGGGTCTAAACTTAGGGCCTGTTTGGCCAAACTTCAAAACCATGATTTTGGAATCCGAATAATGGTTGGGGTTCCAAACTTGCCAAACAGGGGAAGAAATTGACAAACCATGGTTTTAGATTAAAATCATGGTTTGGAGCTCCAAACTATAGTTTCGGAAGAAGTGAATTCATTTTACTTCTAACTCAAATTGGAGGGTATGATTGTACCTGTCAGAGGAGATCTCAATAATAATATGACTTTAACATCCCTCAATTATTTTTTATAAACATGTTTAATCTTATATCTTATAAATATATATACACATATTAATTATGTTGGTAAAAAGTATATTATTAATAATTTTATTCCTTCAAATTAAAATATATCATAAAATCTATCTTTTATGTAATTGTCATATTAACTTATGTTTTTTTTAGTAATTTGTATATATAAAAAGTGTTTCTGATAACAACTATCCAAACACTTTCATTTCTTAGAATCTATTCTTCACAAAATCTGTTCTCCCTAGAATCTATTATATAAAAAGTGTTTCTGATAACAACTATCCAAACACTTTCATTTCTTAGAATCTATTCTTCACAAAATCTGTTTTCCCTAAAAGCTATTTTCTAAAAGTTATTCTCCGAATCATAGTTTGGTTTTATTTAAACACCCCCTTAGACTAGGTTACAAGAGCCTAAATGAAAGTGAATCACAACAGAGGCACTAGAAAGGAAAATGAGAGAAAAGAAGATATAACCAGAAAGTTCTATAGTTGGAATAGTGAGGCACCAGGAAAAAAAAGGGGGAAGAGAGAGAGAAGGAAAGATACCAGCGTTGAGAAGAGTGTTATCCTTTTCATATACTATAGGAGTATTCTCTACTCGCCTCTCAATTTATGATCAGGAAATTAATGCTCATTAATTTTCTATTTAGTTAGTGTTCATATTTTCTAATTTTTCATAGGAATCAATGGTGATTTATTTCATTCTTTGACTCTAAGAAAATTCTCTACTCTCTAATCAAACAATCTGGCTCATCAAGTGTAGATCTGGATGAAATCTCCCAACACAATCCCAAAGCTTCCCCTTCAAACCTTTCACTTTCTAATATGTTCAACGCCTCCTTCTTTTCCTCATCTTTTCTACTCATTGAATGCTAAGGAGAAAAAAATTCTAATTAGTCTGTTTTTTATTTTTTAAATTCTAAATCTAAAATTTAAAAAGGAGAATGACAGAAAAAGAACTTGAAAATTGCATAATCTCAAATAAAAATTTCTATAAAAATATATTGTTATTTACAAGTCAAGTATTGTTAAAACCTGCTAAAGTATAAAAAACAAACCTTATTTAAGATTTAGTAATTTTCATATTCTTTTTCTATTATTTTCCCAATTTAAAATTGTGAATAGAGATACATTATTTCTCCATTTTTTCTTTATATTTTTTCTCTTTTTATTTTCTTTCTTCTTAACTTTTTTCCATGCCCAAAGATATCATAAAAGAAAAAAAGTTTATATAAAACTAAATAGATGTTGAATGTTTAAAAGTTTAAATTGACAAAAATACTTTAACATGGCACATAGGTCGATTTCAAACCCTTGAGACTCAGTTGTAAAAGTTAGAAAATTCGTTGTGAATAAGTTATGAATTGTGACCATTCCATAAATTTCAGAAGCTTGATTGCATATGAGAGTTTAGTTATGAAAATATGTAGATTAATTGCGAAGGAGGGTTAGATGTAAATTACTAAAGAGTTAATATAATTTTTTGTTTCTGAAATTTGAACCTTTTTTAATTCTCGTTATCAAATTTCAAATACGTGGTTTTAATTTTTAAAATTTAGTTCGTCTTAAAATATTAATCTATAAAAGTACAACTTTATTAAAATCTAATAAAGTGTCATAAACAATATTAAAGTGATAATATGGACTCACTAGATAACACCTAGCTAAATCTTGTATGAATAACAAGAAGAAGAAAAACAGAATAGGTTCTCAAAACACATTAAATGATTATATAAAAAGGGATGTCAAATTTGAATCCGGTATTAACATGTCTGTGTGTATGTTTAATTATATCAAATAAAATCAGAGTTACAAATTGCCCTCACCAAAATGATGTTGTTCGAATCTAGGCTCTCCTTCAAATCTACGGATGCTATATTTAAAAAATGGCTCTAAACAACAATATTGTTAAATTCTTTTATTAATATTTTCTAATTTTAAACTTTTTCTTATAATATACTCTCACATGTCCTTAGTATAAGAATTAATTTGACATTCAATTTGATTCTAAATATAAGATCCTACTCCTCTTTGTATCTTATTATTTATCTATTTTTTTTGAGATAGTCCTTATAGTAATTGTACCTGTTAAAAATTCTATCAAATATTAGTTTTAGCTATTATACACGATTAGTAAAAGTATTTTAGAAAAGACAACACTTATTTACTACAAATGACTAACTTAACAAACTTTTTTAATTTACTCAAATTAATCAACTAGATCTTATATTTAGTAACAGAAGTAGTTATAAATGCATTGCAAACCCTAAAACATGACGGAATCATGTAGAGAAAAATGATTAAAAAATGAAATAACCAAAAAGCGAAAAAGAAATTGTGGGGTCTTTGACTTACAGTATCATTCTGTTAATTAATCTGCTTAATAAACCAACCTATAGACTAACCTTATGACTAAGCACCTAGGAGGAAAATGATTAAATCAAACCCTATCTAGTGTTCTCAGCCAATGCAACGATCCACAAAACTCACTAGCAACTCAAATTTAGGTTAGAAAATAATTTCTAAGGTTGAGTCAGGTTAAACCGAGTTTAAGTTGCGCCGTTGATCCATAAAACCTAAGATTAGATTAGGAATCGGAATAATTTTTAGAAAACCAACGAATTTTGGGTTTGATAGAAAAAAATACTTACAAAATTTAAATATCTAGAAAAAATAAAAAAATGATTCTCTGAAATAATCAATATATTTGTAAATTATTTGTAATCATATGGTATCCTTTTATTAAAAATTTCACAGATTATGGAATCATTATGTCCAATTAGAGTTATCTTTTTACCTCAAGACAATTAGACTTATCACGGATATGAATACATTTTTTATGTATATAATTTTTTTTTTGCGGACAAGGTATAATTATATACACATATGTTGGCAAAAAATTATATACACATACAATTTTTTATTAAATTTTATTTAATTATTATATTATCGGTTCAACTATTAATTAAATCGCTGATATATATTTTTATTTGACATCCAGTCCCACTTTTTAAAAATTTACTTAGAATGATGCAAAACGCGAAACTCTCTTTTCATATGGTTCCCTTTCTAACATCTGTCCCGGAGCATTTTTTTAATAAAGTTGCTTCATCTAATTATATTAGTGTTAATCCCGGAACTTTACTTTAAGCTTTTTCCCTTCTAATTGTTAGTTTTATTAATTGTGATTTAACCCCTTGATTTTTCTTTATTTTAAATTCACGCCATAACTTACGGTATTGATTTAATTCAATTTCAGAAAAAAAAACTTATGAAATGAGGATTCAGATTGCATTCATAAGCATGAATAGGAATGGAAATAAGTTAGGGCTTTGTTTGCATTTAGGTTTGAGCACTAGTTAAGTAACTTTTAGAGGTATAAGTATGATTGGTCTCTCAATAGGATGTTTGGTTTAGCTTTAGCCAATCTTACTTAATCAATATGGGTTGGGTCTAGTAGAAGGGGCTAGTTCCTCACAATATAGCAGATCAAAGGTTGAAT
Source organism: Neltuma alba (assembly GCF_004799145.2). Taxonomy (NCBI): domain Eukaryota; kingdom Viridiplantae; phylum Streptophyta; class Magnoliopsida; order Fabales; family Fabaceae; genus Neltuma; species Neltuma alba. The sequence goes on along the minus strand of NW_021636573.1, from coordinate 390,049 downwards.
CCCTACTGAGAGAGTTGCTTTACATTTAACGCTTGACAATGTCTCGAATAGAATTGTCTCTAGTAGGAGAATACTTGTGTATATGCTTAGCAAAAAAAAGGGAGAAAAATAACACCAACAAGGATTGGTTTTAGTAAAAAGAGCCGGTCTTTTACAACGTGTCAAACTAGAGTTCAAATCCATACTAAAAGAAGTATTCACACTTAATATTTGATAGTACTTTGAAAACTATAGTTGCTAGAAAACTTGACTTTATATCCATGATTATAAGGATGAACCGACAAGTAGAGACTACTCTCTTATCCTATTTTTGGGAGGAGAAAACTGAAAGGGAAGGGAGAGCAAGGAAAGTTTAAATTAGAGAAGTGGAGTTATGAAATTTTGATAAAGAGAAGATATATGATAAAAGAGTGAGGAAAATTAATTAAAATTTTTTTAATTAATTAAAAAATTTTAACCATATTTTTTTAACTTTTTAAATCGAATTTATTGAAATTTTTTCTCTCCATTTTTCTCATACTATACTGACTTTTAACAAACGCCTTACCATGTTCAACTTGCAAAGAAAATTCAATTTCATTCATCTTTCTCTTTGCGAAATAAATGGGCACAGCTTGTCTTTAGAGAGGCAAAATTTGAACCTTAAATGATTCTAAAATTGAAAAAAATATTCTAAAGATATGAAATATATATAAAATTCCATTTGCCTAAATTAAATCAGAGATACATAACAACAAGATATTGCATAATATCATTGGAATCCCTATTTGACAATTCATATATTTTCAAATAATATATTCTAATTTAAAATATGATAAATTACTAGTAGATTTTAAGGATCATTTGGATAATTCGAAATATCAAGAAAAAAAAATACTTCAAATCTTTCTAATAATGTACTAAATATAAAATTATTCTTTTAAATAATAAAATTACATAAAAAATGACTTAATTTGAACCCCCTTGAATGTGATGTTTTGCAATTCTTCCTTGCCATGTACTTTGCATGGCTAAGGTGCACTTTGCATGTCACTAACTCTTTCTTAGGTTAGTTTGTATCATTTCCCAATTTTATTCCTTCCTTTCCCACCTTCTTATGAAACAACTTTTGGACCAAACAAAATACATTTTAGGGAAGGTTCGCTCTCCTATTTTTTTTTTCCATTCTTTTAAAAATATTTTAAAATACTAAATTCAAAGAAAGTATGATAACGAAAGTGAAATTTAAGCATGTCTTAAAGGACCAAAATTAAATTAAGGACAATCAATTAAAATAAAATTGGAATTAAAGTTACAGCACCTTTTGGCTTTATATTGCTTTATAGGTTGATATCCTTTGTTAACCTACTTTGTTGCGTTGAGATAATGTTTAAAAGCCAAACCAAACATCAATTTGGAAAGAATAGCGAGTCTCAGTTTTTATGATTTTGCTAGATAGATAGACAGTAATATAATAATTAAATTATAATTTAAATAAAAAATATTATATGTGTATGTAATAATATATATAAGAAATAATTTTAAGATAACTTTAATTGTCAACAAAATATCATGACAATATACAATGTTTTTAATAAAATGACACCAGGTATTGGGCCTAGAGTTTTCATATTGTTAAATAATTTTTTTTATCCCTTTTGTTTTATTGAACAAAAACCTATTTGGTTTTTAACCTAATTTCCAGTTTTAAGTCACGGTTCATTCATCAAAATAATTTTTATTTTGTCTAAATCAAACAGCTACTGAGTTTAATCAACAGTTTGACCAATCAGATTATTTGACCTACTTCTTTAATTATTATGTCATGGTATATATATTTTTGGTTACACATTAGGGTATTGTTTTACGTTCAAATATATTTTTGATAACATTTTTATGTTCAGATATTAGGGGATTCATAGATGACAGTTGGAAGAACGAGTCAAGAATCACTAATATTTTTTTTGGAACAATCATTTTTTGTATGAATCTTTAGGATTATTTTATAAATTATGAAGAAAAAGAAAAATAAAATTAAAAATAATTTTTCTGTTTTGTTTGGGTTCCGCCGTTGCTCTGTTTGCTGCACGCCACCCCTCTATCTTTCTCTCTCTTCGCTTTCTCTCTCTAGAATCTCAGGGGTCGGATTGGCCTTTGACAATACTCTCGTCGTTGATTCCAGGTTTGTTTGCTCCAATGGATCCTCCGACGCTGTCTTCGAATTTCATTCCTCTTATTATTTGTTTATTGATTTTCTTAATATTTATCGGCGTTCATTTGGGTCGGTCGTTCGTTCGATTTTAATCAATGTTTCTGGGGTTTTTGGCCCGAGATCTTGGATATTTGGAGCATAGATTGCCTCGGAGTTCATTTGGTTCCGCTTATCATGCAATTGGGCTCTCAGTGCTGATTTTAGAATCTCGTTATTTTTAGTTTAATTCGGGGGTGTTTAATTTATTTGATTGATTTTGAGCTTAAATTCTCATTGAGTTACATCTCTATTTTAGGGTTTTATTGATATTTATTTCCTTGACGGGGTTGGCTTTTGGGTTTTTCGTGGTGTGAGGTTGGGAAAGTTTGGTTCTTAATAATATTGGGGATGACATGGGGAATGAAGCTTTTACTTTTCTGTTGACTTCTATATGTTCTTTGTTGAATTTGATGAATGAGAAAGCTATCATCGCTCAAGGCTAATAGTGTGTCAGTGCTCTTTATTTTTCTTTTTTCAATTGGTAAAATGTCAGTATTGATATTTAATTTTTTTCCCCTTCCCTATTATCTCCGTTGACAAGTGTGGTTGCATTATAAAGTGAATGATATGTAGAATCGACAACCTAATGTAAGTGTTGATATTCGCCTTTTATAATTGTTATGAGGATTTTATGATGCAGCTGTTAAACATAATCCGAATGTTTGAATTATTGTATGATGTTAGTGCAATGTAAAGCTTAGGGGCTGATTAGGGCTCTCTTTTTGTTTCTTTGTTTTCCCCCCGTTCAGTAGGAGTTGGAAGAGGATTGCTAGTGAAATTATTCTTGAGTGGCGAATGGCTGGAATTGTGAATGAGGAGTCTGGAGTGGGGAAGTCTGTGGAGGGAATTTCAGCTGGGCAACGTTGTCAATCTGGTGAAGCATTGGCAGAATGGCGTTCCTCTGAGCAGGTGGAAAACGGAATCCCATCTACTTCACCCCCTTACTGGGATACTGATGACGATGACGATGGTGGTGGTATGTGGGGGTGTGTGTGTACACATTCTTTAATGTTGTCTTTTGAATATATTCTTATGGATTGTTATATTTCATCTCTGTGATATTTTGATTCTTATGTGTGAAAGTGAGCTAGAAAAATGGTAGTTATGATGCAAAGAATACTTGCATTATTCGTTGAGTGGTGAGAAACATGCCATCTGCCAATTCTGAAGTCTTTTTTCTCTTTGGTAGTGGCAACAATAAGAAAAACGATTTACTTGCATCTTGACGTAGCGATATCATTAACAAATATGTGCACCTCTTCATGAGTTTTGGGGTGAAATTATCAAGTCATCAAATTTCGTTGGATATTAGTTTATATTAACTACATTGAAATTTGAGTGATAATATTTCAATTATCATGGGGTGAAAAACAAGTAATAGCATTGGTTGTGCTTATGGCCAACCTTGTTACAAAGAAATTGAAGCTTTTGTGTAATTCCAGGCTTAAACTGCCACCAAATCACCAATTTTGAGTGTGGGAACAATTCAGTGAGGCACCTGTCTCTTCTGTCTTGGCAATTGGGTAATGTCAACAATGTGTTTAGTCAAATAAGGCAAGTGCCTCACTGAAGTATTGCAATTTCAACTTCAGCTCCATCATTTTGGATGAAGTGAATAGAGTGCTCGTGTCTTTTTATAGAGTCATCACGAATATGAAGCTTTTTTTCCTCATTATGCAAGTGAAAGTAGTGATATATGTTAGTAAATATGCAGGTCATCTGTTTTCAGAAATAACATTGGCAATGACTTATACTAATACACCATTAGGGATTCTTGTTAACAATTTAAGGTCCAATTTTTCTTTCATAAAATGAATTGTTTGAGATATTTGGTCTTTTCAGGTCCAAAACCTTCTGAGTTATATGGAAAATATACGTGGAAGATAGAAAAGTTTTCTCAGATTACCAAACGGGAACTCCGGAGTAATGCATTTGAGGTTGGCGGCTACAAATGGTATAAGGCCTTAAATTCACCTATTGGCCTGACATGCCCTTTTGTGCGCTTATGTGTTGCGTGTCTTGCCAACCATGATTTTTGTGTTGTCATTTTTAATCTTGTCCGTACTTTCAATACGTCCAATCTATATATATGCATATATATGCATGAGCTTCTTGCCACGCACAGGTAAATGTTTTTCCTCATTAGATAAAGCTTGAATATAGGGATTGCGGAATTGTGAGTTGCTGATTTTATATGTATAGTTTCGGACGAAAACATTTTGCTGTCTTTTTCTTGTAATGAATTGAAAGTTTGAATAGGTTTTTCTGATACTGTGAAACTTTCAGACATGTACTTGGGCATCTATGGCTATCATATGCTAATTTTTTTGTACAAAGAAAATTTCCTTCTCTCTTGCCTCATTAAAATCATTTGCCCAATGTCAGGAGTATCTGGCGATGGTCATTCATTCCATAGCCTTGATATTGGGGTCAGTTCATATGGTCCAACAGATGCATATTGTTGTGAAAAACAAATTGTTATTTGAATTTTGCTGCAGTTTTATGTGTTTCAAAACTATGACCTAATCCAGCTGTGGTGTCTTTCAGGTACATTTTAATTTATCCACAAGGTTGTGATGTTTGCAATCATCTCTCTTTGTTTCTATGTGTAGCTAATCATGACAAACTTCTTCCAGGTTTGTCTCTTTAATTGTTTTAGGTTTCTTTAATGATATTTCATTTTACAAGTCTGTCTTTTAATCCTTGTCTGTTATTTTTTGGTTATACAGGATGGAGTCATTTTGCACAATTTACAATTGCTGTGGTCAATAAAGATCCAAAGAAATCAAAATATTCTGGTCTGTTGTTTGTTCAATGATTGGATTAGCTATTAAAGTTTTTGATGTTGTTTAAGCACTGTTGAGTAACTTCGCCTGGATTTTTCAGATACATTGCATCGTTTTTGGAAGAAGGAGCATGACTGGGGTTGGAAAAAATTTATGGAGTTATCAAAAGTTTATGATGGCTTTGTTGATGCTTCTGACAATTTGATAATAAAAGCACAAGTTCAAGTCATCAGGTATTCTATGCTTAATTTATTACAAGTTTCTTACATATTTATGCAAATAGAATGTCTTCTTGTTAGTATATATGATATTGACATGAGTTTCTCTTCGTAGGACACGTGACTTGTATTATTGTTGACTCATTGGATATGACTCTGGGATATGGCCTAGGCCCACTATTCTAGCATGTATCCCATGTCCTAACAGGCTAACACTACTTTGTGCACGTTTACTGTGCTTGTAATCCACTTAGCTTCAGTTGTGTTTTTGTTACTTGTCAATAACGAGAGAACATGAATGCATTTGCCCCGATGTTTTGGGAGAGGATCATCTTTATGCCCTCTGTGTTTCTGCAAGTGGTATATTTTGGGGAGTTTCCCTAGTGGATTTTAAAAGGACTTGGAAATCTGTTCTAAAATAGAGCCTAGCCTGGTTTCTTTTGTATTAGGTTTTTTAATGACGTAAATTCTTATTCTCTTTGTTGTAGCTTCGTTCATTGTTCTTTTTTCTTATCAATAATAAGTTCTTTTTCATCAATGAAAAAGTTTGCAATGAATACGACTTATAAACTCATCAAGAAAATCTTTTTTATTTAGTACCTTGAAAGTAATAATTAATAATTGAATATGATGTTTTATGGATTCAATCATAACTTTATTTCTGTAATATAATGTTAGCTTCTACTGCTCGTTAATTGACAACTCCCTTTTTTCATATTTAAAGGTTTGTTTTTCTTTTCATACTGATTTAATTGGTATCACACCTTGTCTGAATCGTTTAAGGGCTTTCTGGTTGCATTTTATCCTTATAAACGTACTTTATAGTCAGCTCTTTCTAATTTACTTTGAAGGTTTGAGTTAGTGTCTGATCATATTTGGCTTCTTTTGGGAAATTGTAGGGAGAAAACGGACAGGCCTTTTCGTTGTCTTGATTGTCAGTATAGGAGAGAACTTGTTAGAGTATATCTCACAAATGTAGAGCAAATTTGCCGGCGTTTTGTCGAAGAGAGACGGAGCAAGCTTGGGAAGTTGATAGAGGATAAAGCTAGGTGGACGAGGTTGTATTCTTGCCATAAAAAAGTGAAATTTAGTTATGCAGAATCTGAACACATAGTCCTTTCTCCTATTTGCAATTCTTATCATGACTTGTACCACCTTATATAATTTAGGATCATTAAATGAGGTTGTATTCTTGCCTTTTAAAAAGTGAAATTTATTTATGCAGAATCTGATAATATGGTCCTCCTTCCTCCTATTTGCAATTCCTATCATGACTTGTTCAGCCTTATAATTTAGGATCGGTGCCTTATTTTTCTTATGCTCCTAGACTGATTTATAATTTAGGATCGTTACCTTATTTTTCTTATGCTCCTAGGCTGATAGAAAGTTCATTTAGATAGTAAGAATTGATGAAAAGCTAATTTTGAAATAAACTAATCCTATTTAGCGATGGACGCATAATTTTGAAATAAACTGGAAGATGGATGCATAATTTGGTTACACCCTGGTATGTTTTGACCAATGTTTTATGTATATAGCCATCTTCATTGATTTATGCTTTTTTTTTTCCCCCCATGTCCGGGCTCCTTTCTTGTATTTTATTGCATATATAAAAAAATTAATACTGCTTAGTCCTTACACCTAGGAATTGACGAATGGGGGTCATATGCATGTCAGGAATTAAGAAAACATAACTGGAAGATGAATGGATAATGTAGTGACTAGTGACACACTTTGGTCTGCATGACTACTGTTTTATGTATTCAGCCTTCTTCATATATGTCTTTTAACTTGTACTTTACTACATATAGATAAATTAATGCTTGCCTTATTATATATTGGAATGCAAACTGTGTCCTGTTTTTGCAAAATGAGTTTACAATTGGTTGCAAGTTATTTTAGATCTTTAATTGGTGTCTGATTTTACTGATTGGTCAAAATTTTTTCAATAATTGCAGCTTCTGTGCTTTCTGGCTGGGAATTGACCAAAATACTAGGCGCCGCATGTCCAGGGAGAAGACTGATGTAATTCTAAAAGTAGTTGTAAAGCACTTCTTTGTAGAGAAAGAGGTCACTTCTACTTTGGTGATGGATTCATTGTATAGCGGATTAAAGGCTCTGGAAGGCCAGACTAAGTGCAAAAGAGGCAGAGTAAAGGCTTTGGATGCTGAAGAAATGACAGCACCAATTGTTCGTGTAGAGAAGGACGTGTTTGTGCTGGTGGATGATGTTTTACTGTTGCTTGAGAGGGCTGCTGTAGAGCCACTGCCTCCGAAGGATGAGAAGGGTCCTCAAAATCGTACAAAGGTGAGATAAAAAAATCATGGTGGTAAAGGGAAACTAAAGTTTCCTTTATGTTGCTGGTTAAGTAGGGGATGCTCTTTGAACTTTGGTGGTATTCGTGATAGATGCTAGAAAAAGAAGTGGGTAGAAGAGATTGGAAAGCAGCTAAATCTTCTATTATAAACCATGGGAAAGAGAGAAATCTTAATATATTGTTCTGATGTTGTCTTTTGCGGCCAGAGAAGTTGTTTCAATTGTGAACCCTTTACTGATCGACAAGTCCTCACATTTTTAATGAATTTAATTTGTTCTTAAAAAATTTAAGCATGTCTGTCTTAAAGAAAAGAAAAAGAACAATAAAACTACTTCTGCTATTGATTTTTCAAGTTTTCATTCCACTGTTGCTTGTCAGCTGGTTCTCTAATCTGTTGATGCAGATAGTGTATATTTCAGATTTTGCAAAGTTTGCTGGATGGGTTGTTCTCTCTTCTTTTACTTGTTTATTCAAGGCTATGACTTCATCTCTAAATGGTCAAGTGTGTGATTAGGATTGATGAAGATTCCAGATTTTCCTGAAAAAACGCTTTTGTGATAATTGATTTTGACAGTATAGTTTCATGTTTGGGTTATTATTCTCAAGTGTTGTGATTAAGACTTTCCGAGAAAAATCATTTTTGGCCTAGTGAATTGTTCTGAGGCTTTTGGGTGGACATCCAAATTGAATTAATTAGCTTATTTAAAATTTTTGCATATGTTCGATGATGGGGATATTTAGTAGGTCACTGGCAAAAAGTTGAATTTGTCCTTAGGATTTGAGATGAGAATGTTTGGCCTTTTCCACTTCTGTTAATTGTCAATTAAAAAAATATAGTCAATATTTAACATCTATTGCACATATCCAATGGTAAGTTAAATTAGGGAGATCATATGTGCAATGAGGTGTATGAATCAGGATTTAGCTTTATGTGTTGAGCTCTTTTCGTAGTTGGGAAACTTACTCTCCCTTTGTTCTAGGATGGGAACTCTGGGGAGGACTTCAATAAAGACTCCATAGAGCGTGATGAAAGGCGTCTCACTGAACTTGGTCGCAGGACTGTGGAAATATTTGTCCTTGCCCACATATTCAGGTTGTCAAAAAAGCATTAGTTAAATATATTTGCATATCTGATTGTTACTTCTATATGTTCTTCATTCTTAATTCTTACTCCATTGGGAAGTTATTTTGGTTTCCATATTGCTTGGAGCTAGACTCTGGATGTTGTGAAAAATTATCGCATATATTTAGTTGTCCAAATATATTAGGTGTTTGTTTCGATCAGGTCAGAAACTTGTAATTTCCATCACTTCACTCAGGATGCTAATTTTACTTCTGTCGTTACCTTATAGTACATTTCTGTTAGGGGAGTTATAGAAGTATTCTGTTACACAGTTAGAGGCTTAGTTTGTTGTGCTAACCATTATGTTTAGCCTGTTATACTATCCCATCATGTAGTATATAAAACTCTTAGTGAATGGAATAACACAGTTTCCTTTATTCTTACATGGTATTAGAGCAAGAGTTACATCACCGTGGATAATTTATCTGAAACTACTTGCATGAAATCCTCTGTGCACCCAAAATTCATTCCTCAGGGATTTTTGAATCTGGTCTTTGAAACTCAATGAGGAGAATTTCTTAATTTGGATACACAAGAGCTTCCAACCGTTGAAGGTTACAAGCTACTATGATTCAATCTGGGTAAATATGGACTGTAGCCCAAGTTCACCACAGAAGAAAAAGCCATTGGAAACTTAACTGAAGAATTCCGGGACAGGGAGCGACATGATCGGTTGCTTCTGTCATGGCTACCTGCTTCAATGTCCAAAGGGATGCAAGCTAGAATGGTGGGATACAAATACACCCACCAGGTATGGATTGACTTGGAAGGGTTCTTCACATCATAAACCAATGGGTTGATTTTGTTAGTGAAGACGAAGTTTTATCAACTTGGCTTTATTCGTGCATCAGAAGTTGATATGGGATTTAGATGGGAGAGATTTTTTTTTTTTTTTTTTGGGGGGGGTGGTGGGGATGAAAGACAGACGAGAGAAAGAGAGAACAAGAGAATCAAAACTCATCTCGCTCCATACAATCCATACACACCTATTACAATGACCCTTTTATTCCCTTTTATAGACACTAATCAACTAATTATACTAACTACCCAACTAACTTCCTGTTATTATTACAATTATATATTAGAGGATTACTAAGTTGAGGGTGCTTTCAAGGTTGTTAATATTGAGGTCTTATCTAGGGCCGGTCACCAGGGCTTCAATGACTATACAATATTATCTTTAGGGGATAAATTATTTGAAAATTTACATGTAGTTGTATGATGTACAGACACTTGTTAGAAAGTTCTTTCCCCTCTATTGTCTTCTAAGCTTAATTTTTTTTTTCTCACTGAATTGTTATAAGACCAGTGATACATATGATAGAGAGCTTTGGGTGTTGAAGGAACATGAGCAAAAACTAGAAGTAAGGGAATGTTAAGACGGACATGTGGTTATACTAGAAAAGACGAGATCCATAGTTATTGTATATGAGGGAAAGTAGGGGTAGCACCTATCATGGAGTAAATAGTACAAAATTGATTACATTGGTTTAGACATTTTCAAAGAAGGCCACTAGAGGCCTTAGTGAGGAGACTTGAACAAAAAGGCTTTTTGCCCTAAAAAATGTAGAGTCATTAAGAAGGATGCTTAAGAAAGTTATCAAACATGATTTCTTGGTAAATGATATATTAGGCAGGATTGGTTGTGTTGATAAAGTCCTATGGTGTCATGCAATCCATGTAACTAGTCTCGCTTAGCGGGATGAGGCTTCTTGTTGTCATCATCGTCATCGTCATTTAATATGAATCATTACATAGGTAGCTTAAATTCTAATAAACACCAAACAGAGTTTTGCTTTTTAAAAGAAAAATTTGAAGATATATAGAGGAAGAAACATAATCAATTGGATAATCGATATCTTCCCACTAGATTTAAATACTGAAAATGCTTCAGCAGAACTTACCTCAGTTTGGTAAATGCATTGTTTCATTTATTTTTTAACAAGACAGCTTCTTTTTCTAACCTGGCATTAAGGTAGCAATTTCAGATTGGCATGGAAATTGTCCCCGCATTCTGAAGATCTATTTTGGCTCTGTAGTATATGATGATAATTATTTGATTCAAGCAAACTTATGACCTTGATATTTTATTCTGCAGTGGTTGATTTATTTTGTTCCTAGCTTAGTACAGATGATTATTTGGCATGACTTGGATATTAGGGCTGTATGCTCTTAGGCCAGTTTTAACAAAAATATGCTGATCCTGCGCTTATTTCTAATCAAGGGTAGTTATACTTCATGGTCGTTTTTGACCATCCAAAGGCCTACTGGCCAAACTGGTGAACACACTAATGCTGGATCTTCTACCCTTTACAGTCTGTTTGGTTGGAGGGATTTGGATGGGAGGCGAGGGGAGAGGAGAGAAAAATAAATTTTCCCTCCCCCCTCTTCCTATCCCTCCCCTCCAAAAGTGGGATGCAAATGAATCGTTTACGCCCCTCCCCTCCCCTCCCCTCCCCTCCCCTCAATTTAACCAAATACTATGTTAAGAAAGTTTGACAAGTCTTATGTTGTTTTATATGATACACGCTTATCAATTTAATGATAATGAAGCTTTATAGCATAATGCACTTGTAAATTGAACAATAGGATGTAATGCAGAATGCGTATGTTTATTTGGAGGTTTTCTTTTCCATAGGATGTGGTGGCTCTCTGGAGTCTACTTGGTTTGGGTGAGTTAACAAACTCTCAAACCAATTGGGGCACTGGCATATTTTTTAAACGAATTCGCTATCTATGATATGGAAAGAAATCGAACAGGTCTTTTTAGTTGGTTCATTTCTCATTTAGGTGTTTTGATGTGCGGTTCTCTTTTGAAACTGTACCTATTTTTGCTTTTTGAGGATTTTGTACCTCTAAATCTCTGAGGTCTCATAAAATTTCGTCATTAAAAAAAAATTCCTATAAAACCCAATTCAGGCAACACTTTTTTCCCCCTAAATCTGGTTTTTTTTTTTTTTTTTAAATATTTTCACTTGAATGTAGTGACTAATTGTTGGATGTGTTTGATGAATTCTAATTAATTACCTCATGCATGCAGCAATAAAATTGAAGTTGCGTACCAGGAAGCTGTTGCATTAAAGAGACAAGAAGAGCTCATCCGTGAAGAAGAGGCGGCTTGGCTGGCTGAAAGTGAACAGAAAGCAAAGCGGGGAGCAAATGAGAAAGAAAAGAAGTCAAAGAAAAAGCAGGTTTGAAACCACACCGAAACTGCATTCTAAGGGCACAACAGATCTCTTAAGATTAATTGATAGATGCTACTGGGTTCTTTGACAGCTGGGGCCCTCTGAAGTGAAAATCTCCTTAAAGTGTTATTAGAAAACTGCATTCACCTTATAATTGTATGTTATATCGGACACCATATAAGGTAGTCAAAGTAAGAGGTGGAGATTACCCTGCACAGGATCCTGGTTTTTGTTGGTTGTATAGGACATGTTTAATAGGTCATTTTTTGAATTGAGGGGTGAAGATTACATTATTTGTAATCACACTAGAGAAGATTACTGAGCTAAAACACATCATATACGGGAAATTGTATGTTATATGGAACAGCATATAGGGTATTTTTCATTTGAAAATTGCAGCAAACATATAGGGTATTTTTCGTTTGGAAATTGCAGCAAACATATCAGGATGGAAGGTTTTTTCTTCTCCCTTTTCTTTATGCGTGCCCTCTGTTTGATGTGATGAAGTAGTTTTCCTGGGGATGGTGAGGCATTCTCCTTGTACCTTCAATTGCTGACAGATTGTTCTTCTTAATAGGCCAAACAGAAAAGGAACAGTCGGAAAGGTAAGGATAAAGGGAGGGAGGAGAGGCCAGTTGTGATTGTACATGACAAGCATCAAGAGGACAACCCTGCTGATGAGAGAAAAGATTCTAACATGGAGGAGCTGCAAACTGTAGTTGAAAAGCCTGATGCATTGGAAGATGTCTCTGATGTGTCCGACTCTGTTGATGGAGTTGTTGAAGTTCCTCAGCCTGATTCAGAAGACAGAGAGGCTAGTCCTGTTAATTGGGACACTGATGCATCAGAAGTTCATCCTACTGGGACTAGGAGCAATGGTATAGGTAGTCTTTCATCTACACAAAATGATAATGAAATGGCTGAAAAAAGGAGCAGTTCATTGGTGGATGATAGCTCTTCAACATGTTCCACTGATTCTCTGTCATCCATGACCGTGAATGGCCACTTTAAGGGGAACTCCTACCCAAATAACATAGTCCAAAAGTCACCTACTAGGTAGGCAAATAGCCTGGTGTTTCTTTACTGGTGATGAACATAAATGATGTGTGCTTATTGACGTGATCATTCATTCATTCATTCATTTTAAATTTGCTTGTAGAGGTAAGAACCCACGTAAAGCATCAAATGATGGGTCTAGTTGGACCAGTGAGATGGATAATCAGCCATCTAGGTCTGCCACTGATGTTGGGGATGCTGTTGGTGAGGCTGGACCAGGCAGGGTAGGGGAGTCATCAACTGAGAGTACTGTTATCACTTTGCAGGATCGGTTGAAGTGGCTTGAGCAACCTGTTGTCAAAAAGGTGCGTTGCTACCTCCCCTTTCTCTTTTGCATTTTATGGAATTATTACAAGATGTTCTTATTCTTATAGGCAATTTTTTCTCTGATTTTCTGATAGTTGGATTTGTTCCCTTTTCATTCAAGCTGTCTTAACTGCACTTTTTAGTGGTACTCATTTTATCGTCTACATGTCAACATCAGGAAAGCAAAAATATATAACAATATGTACATGGAGATAATTTGACACTTGATGTTGCCTTGTTTATTTTCCCTAGAAAAATTAGATGAAACTGATTCGAGATTGCAGTGTTAGCTCAGCCAATTGATGATGTTCAACTTATCCATCTTTGTCTGACTATTGATATGTGTGAGAATGAAAAATAACCAACGAAGGGCGTGCTATTCATTCATCTTAGTTTCATCTTCTGCTGTACAATGGAAGGCGACATCATTTTCCAAGCCTTTCATTCTTCTATCTTTTCTATCTCATACATCTAATGCCATGCAATGAAAAATTGAAGTGGCTCCCATCTCACGCTTTTTATTTTAATTTTTTGTCAGGCTGTCCATTTTGGCCTTGTACTAAATCAAGCAAAATTTGCGTAAACATTTTCTGTAAAATCCTAGACATAAGCAAAGGGACTGGGATTCCTTTTTCCTGGGAAGGGAGAAATACAAGACAACAAATGGTAGTAAAAATTAGTGTTTAATTTGATGTATACTTTTTTTTTTTTTTGGAATCATAGGGGCACGCACTAATGACTTGAGGTTACAAGTGAGATAGATCCCGCGACCTTTTATTATAGGGAAGTGTCAATGCCACAAGGCTACAAAGCCTTTGGTGATTTGATGCATACTTTGAAGATGCTTTTGCTTTGATTCCTTTTTTTTTTTTCTTTTTTGGGACTAATATTTGCTGTCTTTTACTGATGAGGTTCTATGTAAACATCTATTACATCAATGTCTCCCCTGTCCCTTTTTTAGTACCATTCCAATTCCTTTTGCTTTTCTAATTTATAGGAGGAGCAAGTTCTCCAGCTACAGAAGAAACTGAGCATAAAAGACGAGACTGACAAGGCAAGACCTGTTGACACTGAAAGCCTCCCGAAAGAGAGGACCTCAGCGGTGCCGTCCTCACCTAGAAGTCCTCCAACATGCCTGCCTTCCTCTTCAAGTGCTAATGTAGATCCTGTGCATGTCAGGAAAACATCTTCAACCGGCTCCCAGCAGATTGATGTATCTTCACCCTCATGTTCTCCGCCACCCGTAACAACTGTTTCCAAAAGTGATACCCAGAGGACTGCAGGTGCGAGAACAACGGAAAGATCTGTGGCACAATTGCCTGCGGTGTCAAGACCTTCTAGCACTCCTTTTGTTCCTGGTCACAGGTCCATTGCTCCTGTTGGCTCTATGGTTCAAACAGCTCCATCACTTGCACGGTCGGTGAGTGCATCAGGACGGTTGGGTCCTGATCCCTCACCAGCAACTCATAGCTATGCTCCTCAGTCTTACAGAAATGCCATGATGGGTAACTCTGCAACCTCCACTGCAACTAGTTTCGCTCATTCCAACTCCTCGAGTTCAGGAGTAAACCATTTACCTAGCTATTCACAACCATCTTCCATGGTATCATCACCTATGTATTTATCACAAACCTCTGAGAGAATGGATTCTAATTCTAGCTCGTCTGGTCATCCTTTTGGCATGATTGCACGAGATTTACAAAACGGATCCCAGTGGATTGAGAGTTCTCAAAGAGACGTCAATAGGAGCATGCACTATGATGCACCTTCTGCATATAATGACGTCCAAAACCTTGACATGTTCAAGCCTGTGCAGAGCAGATATATGGGCAGCATGCCAACTGAGTTCCCAGCGTGCCCGTCTGGGCGTCAGACTCAAAGTTTATTGGCAGATGAGTTCCCACACCTTGATATCATCAATGACCTTCTCGATGATGAACATTGTGGTGGGAAGGCAACCTCAGTCTTCCAGTCTCTCAATAATGGACCCCACTCACTAAATCGACAATTCACTTCTCCTGGAGATGTGGGCACAAGTGACAATTTGAGACCCTCTACCGGTTCTTGCAGGTTCGAGCGATCACGAAGTTACCATGACTATGGATTTCATCGAGGATATAGCTCGTCAAGTATGCACTTTGACTCAATCAGGGATTATGTTCCTCAGAGTAGTACCCTACCATACGTAAACGGCCATGTGGACGGATCGATCCCAAATCAATGGCAGGTGGCTAATTCTGATTTATCATCATACGTAGGCTTGAGACAAACGGAGAATGATGGTTATCCATACTATCCAGATTATTCAAGTATGGCTTGTGGTGTCAATGGTTATGCTGTATTCCGGCCATCAACTGGTCCTTAAATGGACAAGAAGAATGCAGGTTGCCCATGAATGAGGTCACCCTCGAAAATGTAATCTCTTTGATGATTAGAAGACGACATTGTGTAAAGAGTGGTTCCCAGCTATTTGCTTCCAGCGTTTTCATATGCTTCAGTCTCTGGGATTATTGTCTAGCGTTTTTATTATTTATTATTATAATTTCTTTCCCTAAACACTGGTAGCGCAAATTTGAGTCACACTTCGCGTCGCTGGACCCCATCTATTGATTTCTTTGTGAAATTTAAGCACTTGTCATGTTTTTCACTTCTCACCCTATGATTGCTACTAGCGCTCAGTGAACCAAAAGATATATATATATATATATATATATATCATTATTATAATTAAAGACATCTAAATAGCATGAAATGAAAACCTGACCGAAAGGGTCGGATGAGTGAACCAGTTTCCTTGAGTTAAGAGCTTTGTACCGGTTGACTAAGTTTAAAAGAATCATGATTGAGTTTTAAAATTGAAAAAAAAATAACAATCCCTCATTTTTATATTTTATTAACTTTTGTTATTAGATGATATGATTTATGTATGAATATTATATTTATTTGGAATTAATGTATTTTTTATTTAAATATTGCTCTTTTCATATGTATGTATATTAATATTTTATATATTTTAATTAAATCATATTATTCTAATCGATTTGACTCGAGGTTAACTCCAGTTTGAACTAAATGATCATTAAAGACCAATTCATTGATCGGTAATGATTGCAATATCATTGATGTAGCGACATACAGAATTCTTTTTTTTTTTTTATAGCAAACAAGGAACAACCAATAAACTAAGTCCTACTTAAGTTAAGGCACCATGCGACCCATTCAGGCAGCTTCCCTCATCATGCTGTAACGGTGAGACAATCGACTCCATTGGTGCAGAAAAACTCCAGAGAAACACTCAATGCTTGCTTGGCCAAGGAATCTGCAACCATATTAACATCCCTTGGGCATGCCACAATCTGAGTAGCCCTCTCCCGTCTCTAAAGGTGGTGTATTTGCTGAAGCAGCATATCATTCTCATTGTTCACATGTCTATCTTCAAGTATCCAAGAAACGACCTCATCACAATCGCTCTCAATAATCACCCATCGAAAACCCGAGTCCCATGCAATCTTCAGCCCCCAAAGGATCGCTTGCAGCCTCGCCGAAGTGCTATTGGTGACTCCCAAATTTGCCATGCAGGAACCTATTCCTATGATCTCGGAACACACCCCCCCCCCCCCCCCAACAAAAAGAGCCTGTTCCTGTAACATCACTTCTCGCCCCATCTACATTAACTGTCACATAGCCCTCCTCTAGAGCACACCACTTTGCCAACCTCTCTCGAACTCCCTGGAGAACCTCCATACCTATGGTAGACCAAGATAAACAAGCAAGACTTCTGGCCTTTATCACCGAAGGGGCGTCGATCTCACCTTGAAAAAACACTTTCCTATTGTGAGATAGCCAGATGTTGCAACACGCGATAGCAAAGTAAGAACCCCAACTTGAGTCTCCAACTTTCACTCGTCGACTCAGATTCCATTCAAGCCAGCTGACAACATCTCTCTGATTGAAAAAATCATCCTGCATGTTGGGAGGAACCAGTTCCCTCCAAACTTTTCTGACTACCGGACATTGACATAAGGCATGGAAGCATGTTTCCCGCACTTCCTCGCATTACGGGCAGGTATCGCTAGCGGCAAACCCTCGATCATGCCTTACAGAATTAGTGAGAAGGCGACGTCTAGCTGCTAACCAAAGGAACGTCCGACATCTCTGAGGTGTCCTCACTTTCACAACTTCCTCCAAAGGCTCACAAGGCTACGGTTCATAGGAGCGGCAAGGCTCTCGTAAGCCGTTCTGAGCGAGAATTCACCTGAACTTGTCCATCTCCAAGCCGGACAATCCATACAGGTGCCAATACTGCTCACCAATAGTTTCTCAATCTCGCATAAAATATTACTCGTCAAGAGGTCACGTATCTCAGACCAACACCAGCTTCCTGTGCTCGTCGTGTAAGGGCTGACAGAGCATTGGTGCAACTCCTCCGGGATCGAAACAGTGGCATATGAAAGAAGCGAGTCATAATGAGGCAACCATCTGTCACTCCAAAACTTGATCTTCGCCCCGTCTCCCACATTCCAAGCCAAATCCGCGAAACATCTCCCCAAGCCTCCTTAATCCCCTTCCAAGCCTGAGAACCTGGCCGTTTCGCGTTAATCTTAGGGATAATATCATCTCCGCACTTATACTTTTCTCTCATGAAGCGTACCCACAATGTGTCACGTCGTCGAATTAAGCTCCACCCAAGCTTCATCATGTAAGCTTTATTCTGTTTCTTCGCTGAGCGCAACCCAAGGCCCCCTTCATCCCTTGTGCAGCAGATATCTTCCTATGCTACCAAGTGAGGTTTCTAAGATTGATTTGTACTTCCCCACAGGAAAGATCTATAGCGCTTCTCAATGCCTTGACACACCGAAGAAGGAAGAAGGCTGGTATGGCAGAAATCACCAAAGCAACCAAAGTATTACGAGCCGCAAAAGAGAGGGAAGAAGCCTTCCAACTTGATAATCAACTCTCCATCTTGTCAATGATATACTAGTAAGTTTCCTTGGAAACTCGTTTGTGATGGAGTGGGACTCCTAGGTACTTACCAAGATCACTAGTGAGAGTAAAACCCAAAAAATTGCTGATCTCCTGTCTTCTGACATGGTTGACATTTGAAGAGGAAAATATCCGTGATTTCAAAGCATTGACTTTCTCGCCTGGCATGGCAAAAAAATCATCCACGCAAGCCTTCACAACTCCTGCTTGATCTAAACTAGCTTCAGCAAATAAGAAGAGATCGTTAGTAAAGAATAAATGAGAAATAGCAGTCCCCCTTTTCTTGAGACGAAAAGGAAGCCAAACATCATTATTAACCTCAGCCTGAATCAAATGAGCCAGACGCTCCATAGCTATGACAAAGAGATATGGTGATAACAAATCCCCTTTCTAATACCGAGCGTGGGATCAAACAGGCTAGCTTTCTACCATTCCATAACAGTTGCATGGAGGGAGAAGAAATACACTCCTTAATGACGTGGATCATCCACCCAAGGATATCTAATTCCTCCAGGCACTGCAAGATGAATTTCCACTTTAAACGATCATACTCTTTCTCAAGATCTATTTTGAGAGCCATAAACTCCCTCTTTCCTCCTTTTTGACACATCCAGTGAATAATCTCTTGGGCTAGGATGATGCTATCTGTATCTTGTCTTCTTGGTACAAAACTACTCTGGTTGGGAGACACAATGTCAGGCATAATCCCCTTAAGTCTGTTTGTCAGCACTTTCGTCATAGTCTTATAAACCAACCACGTTGCACAGGCTAATTGGGCGAAAATCCTGAAAAGTTTCTGGTGTATCTACCTTAGGTATCACAACTATTGAAGTCTGATTTATGTTACGAACAAGGATCGGCTCATCGATAATTCTATTAACCATTGTCATGACGGAATACCCCACCGAATCCCATTGGCTTTGAAAACACAAAGGGTTGAGGCCGTCGGGGCTAGGTGCTTTAAGGGGGCCCATATCAAATAGAGTTCGTTTAATCTCCTGTGTCGTAACTCTACTATCTAGCCATTATTTCACTTTTGGCTTAATATTTGGGTGGGAGACCTCATACAGAATTCTGTTTTGAGTTGGCATTTAGTAGTGGCCTCTCCCACACCTGATATGTTATGATGGATTACAAGTATTTGTTGCAATTTTGTATTCACCTTTTTTTCAATTAAGGTCATGACCTCTCTTTTTTTTTAGGGAAAAAAACGTAAAATCTGTGAGATGGTTATATATCTTTAAAATGTAAGGAGTCTCAAATTTCTCTCTCTGAAAACGTTCACTTATAAATTAAAATGGATGTTCTGCATCTTCCAAGAATTGTGTGTGTGTGTGCACTCCCCTTGCTTCTATTTCTAGGACAATTCTAACTATGTTACACATCTCAAGGAAAGTTGATTATATTTTTAACCTACTCAAAATACTAGTAATTTCGAGTGTATTTTTTATTTATTGCTTTACCATCAAAACTTACAATAATTTTTTTATTAGAGAGGTATGTTCAAGATATCGTTAGATATTAAATACGAATACTTTTCTTAATAGAGATTCAAACTTTAATTCACTATGTTGTGAGGAGTTAGTTATATTTACTAGACCCAAGCGCTATTGATTAAAACTTATAATAAGTTCTTCGTAACATATTTCTTTTTTTCCATGCATTGTAGATCCTTGTTAGTTTAAGATTAGTGGCGTCAATTTGGCGAAATTCTAGGAGAGTTTCAACCACCGAGAACACCAATATATAATTTATAATTATATTAAAAAAACAAGAAGGACATAACTTATGTTATTTAGAAGTCTTTTAAACTTTTCTGGATCCATTAACCAAGTTTCATTCGTTAAAAGCAATACGAGTTCACAAGATCTCCCTTGTCAAATCAATAGATATAACTTACCAACGATATAGAGTTTAAGATTGGATCATGACTCCCTATCTTAGAGGACAAGTTTAGGAGGTGTTCTATCGCACATTCCAATTCACTTAATATATAATTACATACACAAATATGCTCGAAAAGTTTCAAAGAATGCACACAAGTATGCTTGAAAAATTCTAAGCCATCCATGAATGCCAAAGAATTTCTAACATATTAAAGTTTCAAAGTGCATATCAAATACAACATTTCAACTCAAACATGTAATTCAAAACTTGACAATGTTCTTTCAAAGCCGTCCACGGGCAATAACAATCTCAAAACAATTTAGTCAATATCAAATTATCTAAAACATAGAATTTACAAGTACATGAAAGAATAACTAATGTTACATTTACTCTAACCTTACAAGCAATTGAATACTCGAATGATTGTGGGCCAAACACCACCAACTAGAGTTAATTCATACAATTGCAAAACTCAGTTGATTGAAATCAACCCTTAAACTTCCAACTTTCGAAAACTAGCATCTGAAGTCAATTTCTCATCATTCAAGTTAAATTCCATCAATCCTCGCCTCAACTATTCCATTGAAAAAACTCAAATTACCACCCTATTCCCAAAATTTATCAAAAACCCAATTACTTAATCAAGATATAATCTCAAACATACCCATTATCAAATTTCAACCTTAAATATCAAAACTAAAGCGATTAAATCTGAATTCGAATCCTAATAAACTAAACTAAACCATAAATTGCATTTTAAGTGATAGGAATATCATTACCCACATCAACCCCTCAAATACTTACTTCAAGCATCTAAAATAATGAATTAGAGCACCAATCAACTCAAACTATTGCAACGCCAACTAAATCTACAACATTCTAATTCAACTCGTGGAAGTAGTTAAGAGTAGTAAAATTTTGAAATTCCTCAAACACCTCCAAAACATTAACCCATGCATCATCAAAAACCCTCTTTCAATCCGTGAAAACTCAAGATTAAAGGGTAGTGTAGGAAGCTTACCTAAGTGTTTTGGAGTCGCAAAACACTTCCCAATCCTAAAAGACAATAGAACCATAAAAACAGGTTGAGCCCATTTGGGTTCAAAAATTACGAAAGTCAGGTTTAAAATTTTATTCTTCAAATTGAAAATAGACTTTAAAGAGTCGGCCTGTTTATACCCTTTTATTTTTTTGTTTTCTTAAAAATTTTCATATGACTAATATCATTTACATTGTTAATAATATTGCAAATATTTAGTAGTTATTATCTTTTTAAAATTGAATTTCATAAAATGGTTTGGTTTATTTGATTTTAGACAATGATTTGTTGAAATAAACTTTAAAAAAATAGAATAATTTGGATTTTAGATAATGATTTGATTCATATCATACGTGTCAATATTTTTTAATTATGTGTGTGTGTGTGTATATATATATGATAAGAGAGTATTTTTGTATTTATATAACTTGTGATTGTGATTCTATAATTTAAATTAAAAATTTATGAGTTTTAATAGTAATGTATCTCAAACAAAAGTAAAATGATAACCAAGCTATGAAACTTGGAAGTGAAGTACATTTGAAGAAGAAAACCTTAATATTTTTTCCATTAAAGAAGAACGGACTCATGGTGAAGTTCAATCAAATATTGTTGACGTTGAAAATAGTAATGAAAATTATGATAATGCTACTATTGTTTAGCGTTTAGTTTGTGCTTTGTATGATTTATTTAATTCTGAACGATACTTTACCAAGGTTTAGCCAATGGCTAGATTTGGTTTAGTTTTGAAATTTTGGACAGCAATTTAATATTTTCTTTTACTAATATTAATGGCTTGAAATATGAATTTTTTTTTAAGTTCACTATTTTACTTTTATTTATAACAAAATTTTCCTGAATATAGCAAGGCCATCGGTGATTCTCCGGCGACTACGTCGACGGAGGCTTTTGGTGCTTGGAATCTGGTCCAACGAAGAAGACGAAGTAATTTTGGAAACTCCATGCGTGGGGGTGCAAAGAATCCAAGTGCAGAGAGAGTCTCGCAAGTAGATAAGGAAAGAAAATCTAACCGTGATCCTTCTGGTATTAATGGAGATGCAGCTAAATCTGAGCTTTGAATAAAAAATTACTGTTGCATAAATCTGCTTTTGCCAAAAATAAAGGAAAGGAGTTGACTAAAAGTCGCATATGGGTCCCAGTAACCCAATCCCACCAAGCTAGAACTTGGAAAATATTTCAAAAGATAATGATGGGAAGACCAGGTTAATTCCAACATGGGCTGGTCCTTCTTTTTCAAAACCTTGTGGGCCCATTAATAACTTTTTGGATTCTCCAAATGCATTTCAAGTCCTAGCTAATGAAGCGCCTTGTGAGCCCATGGACGAGGAAAACAAGATTAATAACAACATCTCCACAAAGGCTGGAACTAATGCTGAAGTGGGTCCTGCTACTGGAGCTAGTTCGGATGATTCTTCCTTAAATAACTCTTCTTCTCTTCAGGGGTCTATAAGCAAAGAATCCCCTCAACCAAGTGACCAATGAATTGCCTCTTTTGGAATTGCAGGGCTACAGGGTCCCAAGCTCTTCCTGGACTTATAAAAGACCTTTGTAAACGGTATTCTTTTGACTTTATTGCATTATTTGAAACAAAGGCCAGCGGAGATCAAGCTCAGAAAAGATGCAGAAGTTTGGGTTTCGAACATTCTTACACTATTGATGCCAATGGTTATAAAGGTGGTATATGGATAGCATGGAACGAAGTTGGGATTAAAGTCAATGTCATTAGTAACTCGGAGCAATTTATCCATGTGGAGGTTGTGAAAGGAAGAGAAAAATGTTTCATTACTACCGTTTATGCGAGCCCCAATCCGAACCATCGTAGGAATTTATGGGCTAGCCTTGAGAATATTCGCCCGGATGATTCTTGGCCGTGGGTTATCGGAGGAGATTTTAATGCAACTCTCTTTTATCATGAACGGTGATCAACGGCTCAGCATACCACATCTGTGGATAAATCCTTCCTTTCTTCGGTGGAAATTATGAACCTTCATGATTTGGGTTGCACCGGCCCTTTCTTCACATGGAAAAGAGAAGGATGTGAGAGTCATATAGACCGTGCTCTAGTAAACAACAGATTTATGGAGGTTTTCAATGATGCGTTTGTGACACATTTGCCTTGTTTCAAATCAGATCACCGACCGGTTCTTCTTTATATGACGCCGGTGCATGTTCGAACAAGTAAAGATCGTCCTTTTCGATTTGTCGCTTCTTGGGTACTTCATGATGACTTCCCAAGACTTGTTAAAGAAGTGTGGGATACAAATGCAAGCTGGCAAGCTAATGTACAGACTTTTATGGAGGATGTTAATAAATGGTGTTTTAATGTGTATGGTCATCTTGGCAAAAAAAAGAATCAAATTATAGGACGCTTAGATGGGATTGACAAGAGCTTGAAAAAATTTGGCTCCTCTTCTGATCTTGAAACACTTCAACACAAATTATGGCTGGACTTAGAGGACATCCTCATTCAAGAAAATCTTCTTTGGGCTCAAAAGGCAAAGGTTTCTTGGTTCTCCTTGGGTGACAAGAATACAAAATATTTTCACGAGCGAGCTAACGAGAGGAAAAAAAGGAATAGGATTGAGACTATTCAAAATGACATTGGCGAATGGATTGAGGATCCTGAGGAAATTAAAAATTTGGCTACTGAATTTTTTATGAACTTATTTAAGGATGACAGTCAAAGCCCGTCCTCCATTACTTATCGCTTGACCTATCCGTCTCCTGACCCATCTATGATTTCTAATATGGCTACGGATATTGCTATTGAGGAAATTAAATTTGCTATTTTTGATATGGGGGCTCTCAAGTCTCATGGTCCTGATGGTCTCAACGCTCTATTCTTTCAACATCAATGGAATATCCTGGAGCCTTCTGTTACAAAAGTTGTGAAGCAGTGTTTTGCAGATCCTACAAAATTAGGGAGCTAAATCATACTTTTATTGTCCTCATCCCGAAAAGGGAGTTCCCTGAAACTATTAAAGACTTTCGTCCTATTAGTCTATGTAATGTTATTTATAAAATTATCATAAAAATTATTGCTAATCACTTAAAATGCTGTCTGCCACAGGTAATCTCTCCAAATCAGTGTAGCTTTGTCCCAGGATGAAATAGTGCTGATAACATTATTGTGGCACAAGAAGTGATACACTCAATGCGCAATATGCAAGGAAAAAAGGGCTTTATGGCAATAAAAATTGATCTCGAAAAAGCCTATGATAGAACCCGTTGGGAGTTTGTCATCAAATGCCTTCAGGAGATAGGGATTCCTTCTACCTTACAGGATGTGATTCAAGCTTGTATTTCCTCGCCCTTAATGCAAATCCTCTGGGAAGGTAGTCGAGCAAAAGAATTCTCTCCTTCACGTGGCTTGAGACAAGGAGACCCGATGTCCCTATATCTATTTGTGATTTGTATGGAGAAGCTTGCCCACATTATTCAAGACGAAGTACTTTCTAAAAGATGGAGACCTATAAAATTAGGTAAGAATGGCCCTCCTATTTCCCATTTATTTTTCACTGATGATTTAATGTTATTTGCAGAAGCTACTATGGACCAAGTTGAAGTTGTTAAAAAATGCTTGGAAGCATTCTGCTCAGCATCTGGACAACGAGTAAATGCTAGCAAAACCAAGGTCTACTTCTCATCAAATATCAACCACACGAGAACGTCACAAATGAGGGAGGCTCTTGGCTTCTCAAGTACTACCAACTTGGGAAAGTACTTAGGTGTTCCTTTGCACCATGATAGAGTTAACTCAGACACATACCAAAGGTACGAAACAGACTAAACAATTGGCATGTGTCTAGAACTTCTCTCGCAGGATGTGACACGCTAATTAAATCAGTCATCTCTGCTATTCCGTCCTATACAATGCAAACGGTGAATTTGCCCATTCCTATATGTGAAAAAATAGAGAAATACTCCCGGGATTTCTTATGGGGTTCCTCTGATGAGAAAAGACGTATGCACCTCATCTCTTGGGATAAAGTTTGCAGAGATAAACGCCTTGGCGGGCTTGGTATGAGGCATATTCGTCAACAAAATAAAGCGTTCATGATGAAACTTGGTTGGGGCCTAGTGAATGACTGTAACTCTCTCTGGGCTAAAGTTATTAGAGAGAAGTATGGTTGTGGCAATGACCTTATGCTCCAAATTAATATTAAGAAGCCTGGTTCCAATACTTGGAGTGGCATTAAACAGGTTTGGAATAAAGTGAAAGACAGTATCCAAGTGATTACTGATCGCCATGGATTTGAGCAAGCTTGCTGGAAATGGGAGAAAGGTGGTGTGTTCTCTGTTAGATCCGCATACAAGAGCCTCAATGCAACTGATCTTAGTCCTGTTGGGATTTGGAAAGAAGTTTGGAAGCTTAGAATTCCCCAAAGATGCAAAACTTTTGCTTGGTTGATGCTTCATGAACGGCTTATCACTAATGAAGAAAAATATAGGCGACATCTTCATCAAAACGGTGTGTGTGCTCGTTGTAATGACATGCTTGAAAGTATTCTTCACGCCGTTAGAGACTGTCCAACAAGTAAAATGCTTTGGGAGGCAATTATTGACCCAAAACATAAGCAAGGCTTCTTTGCAGCTCCTTTACATGAGTGGTTTCATTTTAATATGAGATCTAATTTGAAGGGAGAGTATGGGTATTGGAAGGGGCTCTTTATTGTTATATGCTAGCTCATATGGTGAAATAGGAACGATCTTGTTCATGAGAAAGGCACCGGTGAAATGAACAGTATTCTTAACCATGCTACTGCTATTTTGAATTGCATGGCCAATGCTTCTCACAAACTAAATGGCGTTAACTTGGAGAAGAATAGGGTGGCTTTGCATGTATCTTCTAATCCGGATATGGAAGGCAGAATTTATATCAATGTCGACAGTGCTTTTTCGCACAAGAATACTGCTGCAGCAAGTGGAGGAGTTCTGCTGGATAAAAACAGAAATATTATTGAAGGCTTCTCTTCTCGTTTGAACACAGGAGATGCCCTTTCTACCGAATTATGGGGCTGTCTTTTTGGTCTGAAACGTGCTTGGGATAATGGATTCAGAGATGTGATTCTAAGATTAGATTCTTATGATGCCATCCAACTGTTGAAGGTAGCTACTCTTGAGATGCATGAGGATTGGACTCTTATAGAAGAGGTGAAGATGATGCTGTCATGGGATTGGAAAGTTGAATGTCAGCTGATTGCTAGAGATGACAATTTAGTGGCAGATGCTTTAGCCAAAAAAGCTCTCAATGATAACCCGGGTTTCCTGATCCTAGGCCCTGATAGTGTTCTTGCTTTGTTAGCCTCTGAAGGCATAGGATAGTCTTTGGTCTTTCGTTATTTTATTGCTTTCCTTTGTATAAAAAAAATAACAAAATGTATTTAAAAAAATAAATAGGCCTAAAAGTCTATGGGCTAGCCCGAGCCCACCACCATAAATGTGGGCCTTTGTAAAATCAGTACTTTTTGGAGGTGTGTCTAAACAGGTTGGCCCATTTTCTCAATACTAAAAAAAATAGGAAAAATTACGTACAGGTCCCAAGTAACAAAAATTATTACTAAAAGGTCTCGTAAAATCCTCAAACAACTAGGAAGTCCTAAGGGACCTGAGGGTTAGAGATTCAAAATGCCCAATTACTATTTTGCCCTTAATCACTTGAAACAAAAATTGAATCAGACAATGTAGGCTCGGCTTATTAGCACAACACTCTCAGTGACTTTAACTCTAGCTCGTTGCCATCACTAGGCTCCTTGTGGTCGTTGTGGTCCCTATTCCCCATCGCACCTAGCTCTCACTGGTGTGAGATAAGCTAATAGGTTTATATATCACAATTTTCTCTACCAATGTGAAAGACAACATCAACGGCATATATTAACAACCCAATAGGAAGTTGCTGACAAGTTAGGCAGTGTTTGATGACAACTGACCTTAGAGGATAACATAACCTCCATATAAGATCAAATTATAACTAAATACCACCATGTAAAATTTTAACGTTAAAATGGAAAGCTGTTAAATAAGCCATTAACAACTTTAACTAAACCCAATAGGATTATAGTAGAATTTTGTTGCAGACAGCCATTAACAACCTCAACAATGTGTATTAACAATCCAATGGAAATCTGTTGACAATAGGCAGTATTTGTTGACAACTGACTTTATAAGATAACATAACCTCCACATAAGATCAAATTGTAACCAAATAGTATCATATAACAACTTAACATTGAAATGGATGGGAAGTTGTTGAAAGCCATTAACAACTTTAACTAAACCTAATAGAATTATAGCATAATTTTGTTGCAACCAGCCATTAATAACTTCAACAGCATGTATTAACAACCCAATGGGAATCTGTTGACAAGGCAGTCTTTGCTGACAACTGACTTTATAAGATAACATAACCTCCACATATGATCAAATTATAACCAAATAGTATCATATAACAACTTTAATGCTAAAATTATGTGTGAAGAAAGCATGCAACACTGAAAGTAGATGAAATGATGGCTTTATATTAGTAACTTAATTCAGATAGTTGCTAACAACCTTCATGGCATGTGATAATAAGTACATAGAAACCTATTGACAAGTATAGAAAAATAGAAAAATGACATTACATCATATTACTTCTAAATTCCATTTACCACTTCATATTTATATCCTATTAGGTTTAGTTAACATTGTTGATGGCTTTCAACAGCTTCCTATTTTAGTATTAAAATTGTTATATAATACTACTTGGTTATAATTTGATTTTATGTGGAGGTTATATTATCTTATAAAGTCAATTGTCAGCGAACACTACCTAACTTGTTAATAGATTCCTATTGGGTTGCTAATACACGCTGTTAAGGTTGTTAATGGTTGTTTGCAACAAAATTCTGCTATAATCCTATTATGTTTAGTTAAAGTTGTTAATAGCTTTCAACAACTTCCCATTTCATCGTTAAAATTGTTATATGATACTATTTGGTTACAATTTGATTTTAAGGGGAGGTTATATTATCATATAAAGTCAGTTGTCAACGGACACTGCCTAACTTGTCAATAGATTCTCATTGGATTGTTAATACACACCGTTGAGGTTGTGAATCGGTGTTTGCAACAAAATTCTACTATAATTCTGTTGGGTTTAGTTAAAGTTGTTAATGGCTTTCAACATCTTCCCATTTTAGCATTAAAGTTGTTATATGATAGTATTTAGTTATAATTTGATCTTATGTAGAAGTTATGTTATCCTCTACGGTTGGTTGTCAGCAAACACTGCCTAACTTGTCAATAGCTTTCTACTGGGTTGTTAATACATGCCGTTGATGTTGTCTTTCATATTAGTAGAAAAAATTGTCATTTATACCTATCAGCTTATCTCACACCAATGACAGCCAGGTGTGATGAGGAATAGGGACCACAACTACCATGAGGAGCCTGGTGATAACGACAAGTGGCGACAAGCTAGAGTTAGAGTCACCAAGAGCATTGTGCGAATGAACAGAGCCTACACTTTGTGAGTTAGTTTTTATTTCAAGTGATTAAGGGAAAAATAGTAATTGGACATTTTGAATCTCTAACTCTCAAGTCCCTCGAGACTTCCTAGTTGTTTGAGGATTTTACAGGACCTTTTAGTAGCAATTTCTGTTACTTGGGACCTGTGCATAATTTTCCCTATAGAATAATGTGAAACACTGGCATATGGGACTTAGAAGCTCTGAATGCTGATTTTGTGTTTTTCGCTCATTTATATCAGTTCTAATTTCCTATATCTAGTGCCGATACTACTAGTCCACATGACATGTAGCGCCAAATATTCATCAACCTATTCCTCTGAATTTTTTCTCTCCTCATATTTGGCCAATTGGGATCCAGTTTGTCCACCCCAATATTTTAGGAAAAAAGACAGAAAAATAACAAATGAACTTCATCATGCCAAAAAGGTCTGCTGAATTTGAGAAATCCCAATTTAGTCTCAAGAGACTAATTTGGCATGTATAAGTTTGCTGAAATAACTATATTTCCCTTTATTTTATTTATTGTTTTTCAATTACTAAAGCCCCCACTGGCCAGCTGGTCGCTGGACCTCTGGCGGCGGCAATCACCGGAGCTCTGGCGACCGGCCAACAATTGATCACCGAAACTTTGCCGATCAGAAACAATTTTTTTGAAAATTTTTACAATTTTAGTATAACGGTTAACAACTTTTGCAATGCTATTAGCAACTTCAGTATAGCAGTTAACAACAGGTTTTCTGAGAAATTCAACAAGCTCCAATAGCCGGAAATAATTTTTTAAAAAATTTTTATAGCTTCAGTATAACAGTTAACAACTTTTGTAACGTCATTAACAACTTTAGTATAACAGTTAATAATAGGTTTTTTAGGAAATTCAACAATTGGTTGCCATAGCTCAGTGGCCAGAAGCAATTTTTTTAAAAATTTTTACAACTTCAGTATAACCATTAACAACTTCAATATAGTAGTTACCAATAGGTTTTTGAGTTTGTTAACGGCATTAATGAATTTGCAAAAATACTACTTTTGAATTTTTTGAAAAACCTGTTGTTAACTGTTCTATCGAAATTGTTAATAATGTTACAAAAGTTGTTAACCGTTATACTACCTCCGGTCCTTAATATAAGACCCAGTTTGACTTTTAGTTTGGTCCTAATTATAAGACCCTAATCCATTTTGTCTCTCATATTTATGCATTTTTTTCCCAAGATAATCCTTCTAATAATGATAGTTCTAACCAACACACTTAATTAGTAAGGATATTTTAGGAATGACAACACTTATTTGTTACAAATAACTAACTTAACTTACTTCCTTAATCTCCTCAAATTAGTCAACTGGGTCTTATAATTAGGACTGGAGGTAGTACTAAAGTTGTAAAAAAAATTTTAAAACAAAATAGTTGTTAAAGTTATAAAAATACCATTTTTTTGAATTTTTAAGAAAACATGTTAAATGCTATACCGAAATTGTTAATAGAGTTATGAGACTTGTTAACGACATTACTGAAGTTGTAAAAATGCTACTTTTTAAATTTTTTTGGAAAATTTATTATTAACTACTACATTGAAATTGTTAATAACTTACAAAAGTTACTAACCGTTATATTAAAATTGTTAAAAAAATTTTATAAAAAAAGTAGTTGCTAAAGTTGTGAAAATGCCTTTTTTTTTAATTTTTAAGAAAACATATTGCATAATGTTATACCGAAGTTGTTAATAGGGTTACCGAACTTGTTAACGGCATTATTGAAGTTGTAAAAATGCTACTTTTTGAATTTCTCAAAAAACCTAGTCTTAATAGCGTTACAAAAGTTGTTAATCGTTATACTGAAGTTGCAAAAATTTTTCAAAAAAAAAAAATTTTCTGGCCACCGGAGATCTGGCAACCAATTGTTGAATTTTCCAAACAACCTGTTGTTAACTGCTATACTGAAGTTGTTAATAGCATTACAAAAGTTGTTAACTGTTATACTGAAGTTGTAAAAATTTTCAAAAAAATTGTTTCCGGCCATTAGAGCTTGTTGAATTTTCCATAAAACCTGTTGTTAACTGTTATACTGAAATTGTTAACAACATTACAAAAGTTGTTAACCATTATACCAAAGTTGTAAAAATTTTCAAAATAAATTGTTTCCGACTAACGGAGCTTCGGTGACCAATTGTCAGCCGGTTACTGAAGCTCTGATAACCAGCCAGCCAGTGGGGGCTTTAATATTTTAGAAACAATAAATAAAATAAAGGGCAATATGGTTATTTCAGCAAACTTATAAATGCCAAATTAGTCTCTTGAGACTAAATTGGGATTTTTCAAATTTAGCATACTTTTTTGACATTATAAAATTCATTTGTCATTTTTCTATCTTTTTCCCAATATTTTATCTTGTCCGTACTCATTTGCATCCTATGTTACCTTATTTACCAATTGAGACCAGTCCTAATCCTAATTAATTCTCATGGCCAAAAGTTACTCGCCTAAGCATTATGAAGGAAATTTAAGATGTTACATGTATGTTATGTGAAAACAAATTAACGTTTTAAATAAAACATGTTATATTATAAAACATGTTAACTCATTATTTTTAATAATCAATATTAATTTTTAACTGTAGGGAATAATATTGCCATGATTTTAAGTTTTTGAGGTAAATTTTCACCCAAAAGACTTTCTAATACCTAGTACTCCTAAGTGAAAATTTCTGAGATAAATTTATACTTTAACCCATTTTTTTAAAGACAAAATCGTTGCAATATTGTTGTTTTCACACAATTAACATTAAGGTTAAGAGGTTTTTTAAAAAAAAAATCCAAAACTGACTTAACGTTGAACTATTGAAAAATATATATTGATTTTAAAATATTGTGTGCTAAATTACTCCACAATTTTTTTAGGATATTGGTAACTCCTTCATAAATATTTTGGAGGCAAAAATACTATAACCTTTAAAAAATTGCTACACGAATATTTATTCCTAGGTTAAAAAATGCTAAGGTTTTCCGACATCTTTTGCAGAATTTAAATATTTTCCCTTATAAGTTTTTTTTTTGGCCAAGGATTTTCCCTTATAAGTGAAAGGGAGGAAAAATGGATAAGCTAAGTGATGTGGGACACATGACTTGCATAGACAATATAGAGCTTTCATAAAATAATGGGGATGTGACAATTACCTACCAACTTCCATTGATTTCCTCCACATTAAATGACTAACATATATGTATTAAGCTAATTTGCACAAGTGTGTATTAATTTTTTTCTTTCAACCGTATGTAATTATTTAATGTAATATAAGCATTTTGAAGTCTTACAATCTAATATGATTGTTAGTCACTATATGGTGATAACCTTGTTACCCTTGGTCTATGTGTCAATAATCGCCAAACCTTAATCAATATGTAAATAAACTCTCTTTCATATTACAAGTTATTTCTAAAATATTAATAAGAAAATTATTAGTAAAAGAGATGTTTGTATAAATTCGGGTTTAAATTTATTCATGGTCCAGTTGAAATAGTTAGCAATAGGAAAACTATCACTATCAGCACAAAATCCGAAATTCAAAAGTTTATGTATTATTGACACGTGTGAATTGAAATAAAAAAGCGAAGATATCATTAAAATGGTCTAAAGATAGTGCCATACCCCGCTGTGGAATTATTAATCTTTCTACATTAGTAGTTTTTTCCTATTTCCCCCAACTACTTTATATTAGTAATAAAAAGAGATCTTATAAATTGTCCTAGGAAATGTTTGGATACAAATCAAATTATGGTTTCAAAAGTATTTTTACGGTTTACGAAGTAAATATGTGGAGGAGTTTGTCTCGTTTTGCAGAGAAGTGCTTCTTCGAAACACTTTTCGAGGTTACCAAACACCCTCTAGTAGATCTAATAGCTTTTGATTTTGACTTGAATTTTGTCAGTTTTTCTTTGTGATACACTTTTTTTGCCAGAAGTTTTTTGTGATACATACACATAGGTAGTTGGATAAACTTTCGATTTTACATCAAGCTCTGAGCGGTACGTAGTGGTTTGTATTTTAAAACTAGATAAAAATTTTAAAATATAATTATTAAGAAATTAATTTATACCTAAATAAAGTTATTTTATTTTTAATGAGTAAAATTCTTATAAAAACTTAATTAACAATTGATAAGCTTTGACTGAAATTGGCCAACATGGCTACTCAAATGTCCAATTTAGTGTGACAGTTTAGTCACGCTCAACCCAATTCTAGCAAATTAGACTGACTGGAAAACATCATATCCAAATCTAACACTTTTTAAACAAAATTCTAAAAAAAAAAAAAGTGTAACTCTATTAATGCATTAAAATGCATAAATAATGTTTCATTACCAACCGCTCTATTATAAATTATGGAGGGTATGACTCATTTTTCAAACTCCCTGTAATAAATTAGATTCACATCTATTTAAATATAAAATTTATTGCAATGTGCACTATTTTTAAACTATGAATAGTATCATTTACCATAAACTTCGTATGATGCATAGTCGGGGTAAGTGAGAAGAGGAGAATGGCAAGGCCATAGTGATCTGAGTTTTTTTTTAATAAATATTTTATAGGAATTATATATCATTTGTATTTTTCTATTGGAGACGATTTTACTCAAAATACGATTGGATACTAAATATAAACATATTTTTCAGTAGGAATTCAAATTTTAATTTATCATATTATAAGATATTAACTTCTTTAGTTAGATCCAACTAGTTCCGTTCATCAGAAAGTGTTTTGCTTTAATGAATCATCAGTATGCTATCTATTTTTCCTACTATGTGCATTGAGTTATATTTTATTATAATTTTTTTTCATTCGTAAAATTCCAAGTGTTTTATTTTTACCAAATCAAAATTCAAGTTTAACACCTTCTTTTAAAGAAGTTAATTTCTTATCACTATAATACCTCAATTATTAATATATATATATATATGGATATGATGTTTAATTAATGAGACAAGATGTCATAACTTACAAATAATATACTTTGTTATAAGTTCAAGGGGCTGTTTAGCATATATTTATTAATTAACTAATTACTTAATTAAGAGAAGGGTGTTAGGGCTTTATCAAAGGATTAATCAAGAAAAGCGAAGAATGAAGTCTAAGCAAAAATTTAGATAAGACGTCTTGTCTTAGCTTGCTTTTATGCGAAGACATGACCGCCATCATCATCTTTATCATTGTGGAATACCTCCAAAATTGTAGTGGCTGAAGCTTTCAAATTAATTATTAATTTAAATAATAATAATAATAATGCTTAGCTGGATAGAAGGGAACATTTCTTCTTCAACTAATAATATATTGTGGGACCCTCATGTCAACTCTTCTGATTATATCATTCTCAGCTCCACAAAATTCAAAGTTTCTAGGTGTCTACCTTAGCCTTTATCAATTTTCATAATATCAATCTAAGAATTTAGAATAACTTTTTTTATGTTGGCAGAAAAAAGGAATAATTGTTTTTTTTGAAATTCAAAGTTTAAAAATAAAATTAATCTTTAAAGAAAGAAATTTCTAATGATTAATCATTATTCTATACGTTTTACAAAGTTACAACTTATTTTATGAAAATTACAACTTAATTAATTTATTGAATGTTACTCATCTGATCTTATTTATAAAATACTTTTAATATATTTTATCAAAATTAATAAAAATCTTAAATCTCATTAAATCTATCTGAAAATTTAATAATTTATTAACTTTATTCCTATTTAATATATATACTTTTTCGGAAAATAACAGTCTACAAAGCAATAAATTGAGGATAAAATTATATATTCATATAACAAATTTAATAATATGATTTATATAAAAACAAAAAAAAATTCACTCTCTATCTTTTAAATAGGATTAGAGGAGCAAATTGATATTTTAACTTCATAATCATCAGATTTTTGAATTCAATAAAGAGATGTAAAAGCTAATGTCCACCATTTGAGGAAGCCTAATGAATGGCAAGAATAGGACCTGATTTAAAAGTTTCTCTAGAAAACTCAATTATCTTTCTATCACCTTTAATTTGTTCAATTGATGACAATCTCAGAAGGTTTGAAACTGTGATTGAAACAAAATTACAAGTAAAGTCTATGTTTATATATGTTTATAATCTAAAAAAGAAATTGGGTCATTTTTATTCCAATAATTCATCCATCTTATTAGTTGTTCAGGCATGATTAAAATAGATTTTTTTATGTGCTACTTATTATTGAATCCAAACCAAATAAATTAATAATAAGATAGATTAGATAGATAGATAATAAAATTTATGTTAAGTTATATTATTCACAAACAATTAATCGTAAATCTTTAATTCTTTTTTTAAGGTTAATAGAATCAAACTATTTTAACCTTAAATATAAAATCTAATTGAAGGGTTTATTACTTTATTTTGACTCTAAGTATAATAATAACTCAGTCACTTTTTTTCCCAAATTTATAATATTTTTCTCAAACAATTTTATTGATTGGGCATGTTAAGAGATTTTTTTCATGAAAATAGTTGTTAATGCAAATAATTAAATATAATATTATAAAAAGTATATTTATCAAAAGCAAATGATTTAATTATTTTTTAATTTCTGTAAATTAGTTAGCAAGAGAAGTTTTGACAATAATATAGTTGTGAATTTTGTCAAATTTTCATCATGAGATGGAGTGATATGGACTTTGGATGGCTGCTTGAAATTAATTTGGTGGAGTCATTCTAACATTTGATCATATATAATACGAACATTTGGCCTTATGTGTACGTTTCTAAATGTTTTGGCACAATCCCACAACACAATATGTGTGTATATGTTACTATCTTCAGTCCGTAATAAGAGCTAGTTAACTCATTTAAGTAAATTAAGAAAACTAGTTAAATTAGTTATTTGTGATAAATATATATATTTTAAAATATCCTTGCTAATCACATATATTGGCTAGAACTATCATTATTACCAGAATTATTTTGCAAAAAAATAGATAAATATGAGAGACAAAATAGATTAGAATTTTATATTTAGAACCAAAATAAAAGTTAAATAAACTCTTATATTAAGGATAAAATGTAGTATTTGATTTTTATTATATGTAGAAGCCAACATGAGTGTTTTTGAAGAAAGACAGCCACTTTTATCAAAAAAAAAAAGAAAGAAAGACATCCATAACCCAAAAAAAAGCAGACATTGTAGTTAATAAATAAATAAATAAAAACAAAACAAAAAGAAGACGCATACTATAAAGAGACTACCTACTCCCTCTTATTTAAAGTTTCCAATTGATTTTAAATTAAAGTTAAAATTAAATTAAACTCTCAATCTCTCTATCCAATCTTATATAGAAGAGTATTGTTTTAGAGATACTACATTTCCATTTATATATAAGAGATATTAATAGTCTGTATGAAATTTTCAATATTATTTTTTTAAAAATTATATATTTATATATAATATAAAAATTACAAACAAAATTGTGAATGATATACAATTTATTTTTTAAATTTCATAAAATGCACAAGAGTCATACTAATTTGGTAAAAGTGCACCTTCATTACTCTAACTTCACAAAAATTTTATTTTAATATTTTCATTTTATAAAATTTTTGTACAAATTCTTTAACTTTAATGTAATTAACAAAAGAAATGCTGATATTAAAATGTTGAATGTAGACAAAATATTTTTAAATTTTAACATGTCAAGTTTAATTTCTACAATAATAAGTATTGTTACAAAAAATTATTATTCGAGAATAATGGTACTAAAAGACTCAAAAGATATTATTAGTCATACTAATTGTAGAGAAGCTAGTAACCTGATCGCTAAGGGATAAAATGATAGTCACCCTTTTAATGATGAGACTTGATCAAATTATTCATACTATAAAAAATCCTTGTATTTATGGAGAACAACATTGTATTTTTAATCAATCTCCATTTGTTAGATGAGAGGTGGAGATAGACAAGATAGCTTGATTTGAACTTGCTTTGTAATTTTGAGTTGAGTTTAATGATATTTAGGATTAACTCAAAAAATGAAAAAAATTTTTAAAAATTTTAAAATTAAGAGATGAAATAAAATTTTGATAAAGTTAAAAGGTGGGGAAGGCATATTTTTCGCTACTAATTATATAACAAAATCATATTTGATTTGATTTGATATTAAAAACATAACATGATTTTAGAGGTTCAAATTATTATTATTATAATAATATAAACAAAATCAAGAATTACATTAAGAAAATAACCTAACCTCTTTCATCATTGTCAGTCTCAACCTCCTGAATAAGAGATGGGAGGGTGATTAAGGAGAGAAAATTTTGGTCTATATTAAGAAAAATTTTAGCTAACTTGGTATCACTTATATAAGCACTTTTTATATCAGTTGAGATAAAATTTCTTTCATATTCTTAACTCATATTTCATGAATTAAAATTAAAAAAATAATTATAAATTATTCCAAACAAACTCTGAAATGAAATGATGAAGTTTGTGACAATCTCTAATAATAAGGTTGATAGCATCAATGCAATCCTAAGTATAAATAAATTTTTCTATAACCCCTACACAAATGTAAACTTTAAATTATTAATAGTATTTACGTGAAATTTTTTTTTTTTAGTCACAAGGATAACTAAAATAAAAGATGTAGTATCTAATTATTGCTTTACTATTTTTGTTTTCCTTTTGAAAAAGTGGCCCATCCGACCCCAAAATTCAAATCATTCCCCTCCGTGAAGAAACGGCGTCTGACCGACGAGGCACAGCGTATATATATAAAAGAAGCCAACAGAAAAATCAAACGCGCGGCACACATCTCACTTTCTTCACATCAAAATTCATTGCACAGAGAGGAAACCTCCATAAGCCACACACAACACAACAACAACAACAACAGCAATCTCGCATTTCTTCCTTCCCAGATCTGACCGACAAGGTGAATCTCTCTGTTCTTCAATTATCATTTTCTTCATTCTTGCATGAAATGCTGACTAATGAATCTGGCTTGCATTTCGCATTTCGATCTCGTCCCTGTCTCGTTTTCCTGTGTTCGGTCTTTGACCTTTGGCTTTGATTAATGCTTCCGGAA
Source organism: Neltuma alba (assembly GCF_004799145.2). Taxonomy (NCBI): domain Eukaryota; kingdom Viridiplantae; phylum Streptophyta; class Magnoliopsida; order Fabales; family Fabaceae; genus Neltuma; species Neltuma alba. Next base: position 352,295 of record NW_021636573.1, on the reverse strand, counting down.
ATGAAGCTTTGTTTGACTAATTGGGAAAAATGTGAATGAAAGAAGATTATGCAGATTGTGCTTTTTTTTTTTTTTGAGACATAGATAAAGTTTAGAGCTCCGTTTTTAGCTCTTGCACAGCGTTTTCTCATCGAACTTTGGACGGTCGGATCCAGTTTTGGAAGTAATGTATTTGTTTAGATTTTCGCTTTGCAATTTGTTCTTCTGCGTTTATTGTATCTCAAGTTTGAGTCGTTTTTTGAATGTATGATTCGTATGTTACTGAATTTGAGAATGAAATGCAGATATGATTGATTTTAAAAGGTGAATTTCGAGCTTGAGAAAGTTCCGTTTTAATTATGTTTAGTTCATTTATATTTGAATTTTATCCTTTTTCTGTTGCAGTTTTTTAATGCGCCTCGGTATGATTCCTCGCATCTGAGAATTTTGCTTGCTATATAAGACTCGTCTTTCTTTTTTCTCGACTTTATGATTTTTTTTTGGATATAGTTGAGTTGTTATGTTGGAATTCAAATTCTAAAACCTCGGTTGTAGTTACATGTCTATAATTCTATAAATTATTCCAGTGCTTTCTATTTCTGATCTTTGGCCATTCTTTGAGCGCCTTGCGGCTTTTCCACTCTGGCGCTCGGAATACTATATTAGTATTATTGTATTCTTAAAGTTTATGTTAAACAATGTATGTATTTGCTTCATAATGCCATCTGAGTTTGTGATGGCTTTAGCTTTTCATATAATATTTTATCTCTCTCTTCTACTTTTAGTGAGACACGATTGAAGGATTTGTTCATGGAACTTGTTCAGTTTCTTAAACTAATAAATTCGCTTGGGCATACTTGGGTTGGAAACCAGTTTCAACTTTCAAGAGTTATTTTATACGTAAGTCGCGATCCAGTATTTTATTGAATTGTGGAAAAGCGATAGCTGGATTCTTGATACTGACGAAAGTTAATAAAAAGTGGGGGCCAAGTCACTTTAATTAGTACACTTACCACCCCATTTTGAAATTTCAATGGAAGAGGGGGGAAAAACCAATGATATTACAAGCTTTCTTGGGTCCTTTGTTATCATGCTTCTCTTTAAAGATATAGAATGGTTAATAACAGAAAAATATCAAGATTATACTACCTTTTTTTTTTTTTTTTAATGCTAATCAGATGCACTGCTACGTTAACTCTGGAGCTCCGACTCAAATTTTTATTGCTACAAAAATATTGATTAAATTTTTTTTATTCTTTAGTCAATACTTGATGGCTGCTGTTTATTTTGCTGCTGAATTAACTATGCTTCCAACTGCAGGTCATAACCGCCTCATTTTGTTACCATCAAATGACTGCTTTTTTACTGTCATTCGTAATGACCTGGTCCTTCCTCGATAGATATCCTTATGCATTTGTTTTTATCAAAGATTTTACTACATTTGACATATTGACAAGACAAATCAGGAAGTGATTTAAACTACTTCATTTTGCTCTTCCATTCTCTCCTTCGGTTTTATAGAAATTTACATTCTTATTTTAACAGTTTTAGGTTTTTTTGTCTTTTTTCTTTTTCATTTCCATTATTTTTTTTTCATACAGCGACATAAAAGATACATTTAATCAGAATTTAAATGCTGTGTGATTTGTTTTCCCTCGCAGTGGCATGGTTTTTGTATCACTTAATTCTGTAATTTGTTTATGTTGTCATCTTGCATATACTGTGTTCATACGATCAAACTTGCATAGGTTACATGAAGCCCATTCAATCCTGACATTTCTCTATTACAGAGCAATGGATGTAGAAGACACAGATGTTTGCATCATCAAGGAGCCCGATCGGGTGATAGTCTATTCAAATGGAACTTCACATGAAGCAGGTCATGAAAATGTTGCTAAGCATCACAATATTACCGAGTCATTTGAGCCAATAGTTGAGAGTACCGAACACCATAGTTCAGAGGAGAGCACCAAGGAATATGAGGTGAAGGAGTGTACAACAGAAAATTCTGTTAAGAGATCTGATCAGTCTTGCATAGAAAAAAGTGAGGACCAGAGTTTTGTTGGTGCCCCAAGTGAGAAGAATTCAAAGTCCTATAAAACCAAGGCTGTGAAGCACAGATCAAGACCTCCCATTGGAAATTCTCACAGTAAAAGTACAGGAAATGTTCAAAAGAAGCACACGGTTCCACAACCATTTGCCTTAGCAACTGAAAAGCGTGCCTCTGGCGTAATGCGTACTCTTGCTGAAGATACCCAGGGCGGTCATGATAGAAAATTAATAAATAAAAAAAATGTGCTCACTCCAAATAGTTTACAACAGAATAAGGTAAATGTTGATGATGAGGTTACCAGTTCCTTGAACCAAGATGATATCTTTATGTACATGGAAGTATGACAGAAACAGATCCAGTGACATCCAATCATATCAGCACGAACTTATCGTCACTTTATTATGCCTATGGTTTTGATACCTATCCCTATAAAATTAACAGCTTTTGTCTAAAAGACCGTCATTGAAACAACCATCTTATGGAGACTGCTTTATGATTGTAAATTTGTAAAAGTAGTTTATACCTCACTTTCTTTGTCTAATCCAATGCATTTATTTACCCTCTTATTTTCTGACTACTAGATAGTCATGATTAGTGTTAAATGTTTATCTGTCTTCTTGCTATTTGCAGTTGGAATCACCTCCAGCGCTAAGAAAGCCATTGCAACCTAATAACAAGAAGCAACCTGATGAAGATGATACTTGTTCTGTTGTTTCTCTGTATCCTATGAAACCTTGTAGTTAGATTGACAGAATCAGTCTCATATGCCTTTTCTCATTCTAGTCATGGTTCTTCTACTTTCCCATGGAATTTGTAATTGATAATTTGATATTTATCCTTGACTACATAAGAAGTGCAGCTTCTGTGCGATCATTCAATTCTAGGGCAACTGTCGCTTCAGCTCCTGTATTTCAGTGCACTGAACGTGCACAAAAACGAAAGGAGGTAGCATCTTTATACAAGTTTGGTATGTTTGGATTTAGCTTTCTAGCCGAGCCTGACTGGTGCATACTCATGCTATCTTGAATATAGTTTTATTCAAAATTAGAGGCAAAGCATCAAGCACTAGAAGCTGAGAAGAGTCAAAGTGAAGCAAGGAACAAGGTACATTATTTTCTCCTCAAACATCTGAAAAACAAAGATATATAGCTGTCTCTTACTTTGTATTGCTTAGATTTCCTTTTTCTTTTTTTCATTTTAATTCTTTTCCCCTAGTAGGCTTATAATTCTGTATTCTCACTCTATCGTCTTCATGAATTTAAAATCATTCAAGGAAGAGAGAGAAGCAGACATCAAGCAGCTGAGGAAAAGTTTAATGTTTAAAGCAAATCCTATGCCAAGCTTTTACCACGAGGGGCCTCCACCAAAGGTCGAATTGAAAAAGGTATGAGAGATAATCTTATGATGTCATATGTACATGATTCAAATGTAATAACCTCTCAAGCAGCAATGAACTATAACAGCACAAATTATTTGTGAATGATTGATCTATAATCCATCTGGATGATTTTTTTTTTTTTTTCACTTGTGTTGATGGCAATAAACAATAAACTAGAACGCCCAATAAACTCATTGAATGGGATTTTTTAGTTAGCAACCTATCTAAAAATTTGGTTGTTAATAGAGTACAATAACATCGTGCAATCCACATAGCCAACCCCATTTAGTGAGATAAGGTTTCTTCCTCTTATTGTTGTGTTGATGGCAATTCAAGTAATGTAAACTTTTCTGGACCAGCCACCACCCACTCGTGCGAAATCTCCAAAGCTGGGCCGACGAAAGAAGAGTAGTGGCTCTTCTGTCAGTTCCTCTCATGGGGACAAAGTCATGGGAGATGTTGTCCAGGAAAGTCAATGCTCTCTGTCAAATGACAAAGAAGACAAGCATGCTAACATAGACAATGGAAATGACATGAATAATGGCAGTAATGGTTATGAACTCAATAACAAGGCCAAGGATATTGGGCAAGTGGATCTGATGAACTGAAGAACAGCGGTCAGTCATATAATGCTTTCAATGAGATTTGCTTTTCACTTCTTTTAATTTATGAAGAGTTGAGCTTGCCACTATTCCAAAGCATGTTTCTTGTTATTTTTCTTTAATTTATAATCACTTGTTCTATGCTTTTGTCTAATTTAAGTGGTGAAAATGTTCATATGTAATTTAATTCAGCTTTGTAAAAATGAAATTTATTTATCACATAAGAGCTATTTAAGCGTTTGTTAAGTTCCCCCTAAACAGGGTCAAAGCCAGACTGTTTGTATTTTGAGGTTGTTGTTAAATAATAAAATTCCGCGAAAAGGGTCATGGTGCTGCATTGTCCCAATCTTTTTCTTCTTTTTTTTTTTTTCAATTTTTTGAGTGTGTTTTATCTCATCATTCTCCTATTAGTGGTGCTCCTTCGGAACCCAACTATGTGAACTTTTTATCAATAGTAGTTGGGTTGAATGCAAAAAAAAAAAAGAAAAGAAAAGAAACTCAATTCCTTTTATTCTAGTTCTAGAATTTAAACCTCGTGAATATATAAGAAGGGAAAATTAATCAATTTGTCCTTGTAGTTTCGATTCAAGTATAACTTAAGTTTTAAACTTTAGCTCAGTATAATTTAATTCTTATAGTTTTGAATTAATTGTAACTTGGAGGCCAAAAAAAAAAAATCAATTGTTACTTAGTTCCTGAACTCTGACTGATGCAACTTAGTCTTTATATGTTAACCATTTAACATATTGGTCCATAAGATAAAATTGTATTAGTTTTGGTTTTAAATATAAGACTATAATTTATTTTATTTTCTATATTTATTCATATTTTCCCAATACATATATTAAAAGATTTTTATTTTAATACACATAATTAGTAAAGATAGTTTAGAAATAATAATTTTAATTTATGAAAAATAATTAATTTAAATAATTTTTTTACCCCGCTTTTAGCCCCCGCGACAGTGCGCGGGACATTTGTTAAATTTTTTAAGAGTTGGGGTTCAATTAAATGATAAAAATGTACTTTCCTTTTGTGTTTTTCAAACAGAAATTAGATGTGTTTTTCATCTTATTTATAAGGGAAAAAAATCCTTCGTTTTATGCGTTTATTAAAAATTTCTCTTCATACCGTCATTAATAAATGATCCACCGTTCAATTAACAAACCATAATCGATTTCCTTAATATCATTATTAAAAAAAGATGGCATTTTTGAAATTAAAATTACATCTCTAACTATTAAAAATGAAAAACTTTGAATGCTAACTTAAGATTCACCTGGAGCGCCTTGTCTCCCTCCCTCTCGCTCAACTCTTTAGAGGCGGTTGGAGTTCCTCTCGTTAGTTGGATGAGCGACTAGTTGTCCGTCTTTGTGTGGGTGTTTGTCTTTTTCCATGTCTCTTTGGGTTTTTGATAGTCGTGTTTCTAGTCTTTGCGGTGATAATCAGACTCAAGGGCTTCAATGGTGTGAGATCTCACAGGGTGGCTTCAATTCGTGTTTTTCGGGGTTGGGTTTTGATGATAGTGGTCCTACTCCTTCATTGCTACATCTTTCAGAGTATCATTATTAGTTATTGGTGGCAGTGAATTCGAAGGGTACATGATCATTTTGTTTGCTAGGCGACTGTCGGTAAGGAGCTCTTCTATCCTTCTTTGTCTTTTCTGTTGCTGGCTGTAGGTGTTGTTTGCTTCTATGAGGTCTTCCCATGGTGGTTCTTCTTCAACCAGTCTAGTTGGGTTCTTGCTAAAAAGGAGGGATGGGTCCTGTCGGGGTGGGGTCTTCGAACCCCCATCTTTTACCATGACGTTGTCGTTGGTGATTGCGCTTCTTTTCCTACAATTTTCGACGATTCGACATTGGGGGCTAGAGTCCATTGAGGTGATGGCGGTTGCTTCCCTTCTGTTTGTTTTTACGTTTTGGTTTTCTTTGGATTATATTGGTATTGGGCCTTTCTTTTTCTTGTCTCAGCAAACCTTTGTTATTGTTGGGCTTTGTATTTGTCTTTATGGATCTTAATGAAAGTACTGCTTTATGGTTTTAAAAAAAACAGAGAAATAAACTTTAACATGCATAATTTTAAAAAATAATTTAATACATTTCTAATACTACATGAAAATGAGTTACAACTTAATTATATTAAGCACAAGGTTGTTATTGTAATTAGGGGTATTCATGCCCCATCTCGATGCTATTCTAGTGTGCAGGGACAGGATGAGATTTTTGTTTTGTATCTCATCCCATTCCAAAGGTCTCTGGATCTCGATTGGGATAAGATTATAACATCCTGGCTAATTTTTTTCTTTTTTTGAGTGAAAATTTGAAAGGAAAAAAAAAACTGGATTTTGCTGTCCAATTTTATAATAACTCATGTTCACCCTTAATCTTTGCACAACAGAATCTCAAAATAAAATAATATTATAATCACAAAAGAGCACGATATTTTCAATGCATCATAATTCTACAAATGTGATTTAAATGTAATTTGAGGTTTGTTTGTAAATTTTACACAGAAAATAAATAATTAAAACCTGCTTGCATATATGTGCTGATTTTTAGAATGCAATTCTTCTCCCCTCATATTATGTGTGATCAAGATATGTGTACAGCATATGAATTTTGAAAAGGGTTTATATTCATAAAAAATATGAAAAAATTTACAACAGAAACTTGAGAAATTCATAAGTTAAAGTGATTAAAGAAGTATAATATTATAAATATATATAGGGAGCATTACCAAAAGGTTCTAAAAAAAATTTAATTATTAAAAAGTCTCAATAACAAGTGATCAACTTAAACCTGTTGTCATTCCTTAATCTAAAACGTGTCATTACTTACTCTTTACTTATCAATGGATTATGGGGTAATTATATCGTTCACTTAAAACTTGATTATAATTCTCCCATATATACACAAAATATGGAAATGCCCAGAGTATAAAACATTAGAAATCAGAAATTAGAGATTTGAGTCTTTTTTATAAATATAATATTATAAATGTCTTTAGAAATAAATCAAAAAAATATATATATATATATATAACACGTCTTTATTGGAAAATGACAAATAAATTATGGTCATTTTTAATCAATGTACATGCTATTTCTTGTTATGTATCAGGAAAAGACACATTGTTAATCTCAAGTTTAGACTTGTCATTTTCTAGTAAAGACGTATCATTTTCAAATAAATTATGGTCATTTTTAATTAATGTATATGCTACTTCTTATTATGTATCAAGAAAAGTTGTTTTGTTAATATCAAATTTAGACTTGTTATTTCTCAATTAAGACTTGTCATCCTTAGGTAAATTATTGTTATGGGCTGGAATTACAGTAAAAGAGTCAACTTATATTTTTGTTTGCTTTGTAAAGTTAAGAAGTCTTTTATTGGCTCAAATGGCAAAAGGGTTGTGGGATCAAATCCCTCCCCCCGCCATTTTAAACTAATATTCTCGCATGCAAAAAAAAAATACTGTGGCAAAAAAAAATTCACCGGCAGCCACCACATCGGTGACACCGGTGAGGGGTTGAAGTTTTTTTTTTAAAAAAAAAAAGACAAAGAGCATATTTAGTAAAATTTTAATTTAGAAAAGACTTTTCTCTTTATCATTACATTTACTTAGCTTTTCAAATTAGTATTTTATATTTTCAAGCTTCTTTATATGTCATTTTTCTAATTAAAAAAAAACAAGGGAAAAGGTAAATAAGAATAACCACTATTTGATGGCAACTTTGCATTTCGAAGATCATCAAACCAATTTATCGTTGACCAAATGAATATCTCACAATTACTTCTGAATCGGCGTCTAGTTTGAACGAACACTGTTTATAATTTAATCCTTTAACAGTTGTCTTATCGTCATTCATATATCACGCGATAGTTCCCGCGGTGCATGTCACTCCCCCAATAATCAGATCGAACAACGAACCCGCCATCTGTCGACGGTCACTTGGTGATCGCGTAGTGCCACATCACTCACCTGCTCGTATTATTCAAATACCAAGAAATCGACGGTCCGATTTTCTGACATGTCATCTCGTCGTCATCCCGCCAAACTCCGCTGTCTCTCTCTAGGAGAGGGAACCTCTTTCTCTTGCTAGAAAATTCTTCCCCTCGGCATAGTCATTGTCGTTGCCAAAGGGGCGATCCATGTAGCTGGATTCGATTCTTTTCTTACTCTGTATGAGGGAGGGAAAGTTTCCTGAATCGGAGAAATGGACGGGTCTTTCTTCGATCTTGTGGAATTTTTGAAAAAACCCTCGATAATCGAGACACTTGTTGACATCTTGCTATGTGCAGTTCCGATTTGGTTTGCTGTGATGATCGGTTTGGTTATCGGTTGGTCGTGGCGGCCTCGATGGACTGGTATCGTTTTCCTCGGTTTTCCGAGTAAGTTTCGGTTCCTCTGGACGGCTCCGCCGGGCTTTGGTGCTCGTCGGCTCTGGTTGGCATTCACAGCACTATCTGCGTTCTCCATTTGCCGCACGATTTGGTCGAATTTTAAAGGAAATGGCAAAGGTCAAGCTGAGTCGCCCTCGCAATCAGGGAATGTGGCGGCGGCCATATCCAAGACGGAGGAGGAAAGCAGTGAGGTTGCTGGGTAGGTTCTAAATTCTCGATATCTTTTATTGGTTACTATGTTTTAATTCAGTTTTTAGTCAAACGTTGGGGTTTGAATTATCTGTGCTTAAGCCATCCTTATTATATTTTTGGGTGTTAGATTGTGAATTTTCTTTGTTGTCAGTCACCGATCATCATCTATATTACTCTAATCAGTGTATTGAGGTCTTGTTGTTGATCAATTTCTTATCCATTTTTAATTAATTTTCCTATCTGCAGAATAGCTGCTTAATATATTGTACTCGAATTACTAGTGAAAGAATGTTAGAATGAAGTTCTTTATTCCCGTCATAACTGGGTTATTGGACATTTACTAGGCCTGGTGTTAAAATTGGAGAGAAGGAGCAGGATGTTGTCAATCAGAATGATTTGGAACATCTCCTTTTTCTTCTTGAAGGGAAGAATGGAATGATGAACTGGCAAAGTTTGATGCAGATTTCAACCCCAAATATGTCATACCAAGTTTGGCGTCACGAACCTCAGGTTGGTTCTGATTTTTCAAGTTATTTCTTGTATATTTCTTGTCTATTATTAGATGACAACGTTCATGCACTCAATATATGAGGAATTTTTATAGTCTTTGTATCACATCACATTTTCTTCCTGGTTGAAAGTGGATTTATGAAGTTCATCTATTGCTGCTTAATATTTGTAGTCGTTCCAAGCCGCTAAATATGTATATATATATTGATTGATGATTGATGATTTTTATTTTTAATTATCATTTACTTACATATATATATTAATCAAACATTAGAATTATTTCTGCGTCTGATGTTGAATTTCTTATCAGACAGGTCCTCTAGTTTACCAGAGTAAAACGGTCTTTGAAGATGCAGCTCCAGAGTTGGTAAGGGATTTCTTCTGGGATGATGAGTTTCGCCTTAAATGGGATACTATGCTTGCATACTGCAAAGTACTGGAGGAGTGCCCCCATAATGGGATCGTGATTTCCCATTGGATAAAAAAGGTATTAGCACAGGATGCTTGCTTATGTATCTGTTCAATGCAATCACTGTTTCCTGATTTTATCTTTCTATTTGTAGTTTCCATTCTTCTGCAGTGACCGAGAATATATAATTGCTCGAAGAATATGGGAGTCTGGGAATACTTTCTATTGTGTTACAAAGGTAGCAGTTGTTGCAACATTTTCTCCTATTCTATGACCTTTTCCTCTCTCTTCCTATCACTATAGCAAACCCCTGCCACTATTCAATTGTTAGAGTTAAAAACTATTTTTATTCAAAGACACTTCCAGGTTGAGGGACTTCATAGTTCTTACGAAGAACAACTAAATCAGCACCCTTTATACTCAAAGCAATAGGAAATGGCGGCATTGATTATCATCATATGGAAAATAAAAGTAACTGTTGAACAATTCGGGATCCTGCCATCTTGTTAGGTGATATAGTCTGAGAATAATATAGTCGAAGTTTTATTAGAAAAACGACACAACGTTCTTTCTCTTAGAGATGAATTGCATGTCAATTGAGATCCAAATTTATGAAGGGCTGCCTTTCCACTGGAAGCTTTTGCGTGCGTGCGTGCGTGCTGTTTTTTTTTTTTTTTTTTGGGGGGGGATGGTGTAAAAGGAAGATGAGAGAAGTAATATGAATATATAATTCATTTCTCTCTCTCTCTCTCTCGGGTCGATGACAGTCTTTTTGGGCTAACTTCATGACAGGAGTTAAGTCAATTGGAAGATTATGGATTTTAGACTCTACAAGCGTGTGTTTATGTTAGTTACTACAAGTTTTAGATAACTAAAATTTACCAACTGAGTTAAACTGTGGCAAGTTCAGACTTTTGAGTAATTTTAGTGCAGTTTCTTTGGTGATAAATGTTGTCTGGTTTTTTCAAATAATTTATGTGGCTGGGTTGATATATTGAGACACTTCTACATGCTTGTCCTGTATATGTAGAATTAATCGAAAGATTACAGTATGGTTCCTTGTATCCTTGCTATCAAGTTACTCCCTTCGGTCTCACAATATAAATCACTTGAACTAATTTATCAGTATCAAAAGTAGGTGGCTAACTCATTAAATCTGTCCCAAATTGAAATTTTTTCCCTATTTTACCCATATTAAATGAGGTTGTGAAGGAGAGAGATAAACACAGAGTTACATTTAAACATTAGTTACATGGAAAAAATTGACAAATAAGTATTAATTACTCTCCAAGCCATTTTTTAAAAGTGACATATTGTGAACCGGAGGGATTATATAAAATTATGACATTTGAAATTTTTTTTAAAAAAGTCCAATCATGTAATACAAAGTTGTGTGTATTAAAACCATACAATCGTCATATTTTAGTCAGAGAACCAAATAGTAGATAGTACTTTTTTTTGTTTTGATAAGGTAAACAGTACTTATTTCTTCCAGTAACACAAGTCTTAATATGGAAAAATGCACAAATCGAGGAGGTGACAAAATGCCATGGAAAAGAGTGTATCAACTTATAAAAATTTAAGGGTGGGATAGAAAATTGATATTTTCTATTAGGGGTATTTCTGGAAATAAGTATTAATTACACATAGAGATTTGTGTTTGGACTTGTATTTAGGGACAGATGAAGGGAATATATGAAAAACTGCATGTAAGTTTTTCTTCTATAGGACTACCTATATTTCCTTCAGTGGCGAAACTTTCCGTTTTAGTATTTCTTGGTTCTTGCCACACATCCTCTTATTTCTGTATCCTCTGTTTGGTATGGCTCTAATATTTAGTTGCATGTAGCAACCTTTCAATGATGTAAGGCAATGATCGAGATTGCACTAGGCACTCCATCAGTGGCAAAAGTTTTAATGCTAGTGATCAGATGCTATTCTGTCTCCTTCACTTAATTTTATCCCTGTTCTAATCATCCCTCCATCAATCACAAAATTTCTAGCTCATTCATATTGGCATACATAATTTCTTACTGACAGTACTGTCCACTGCTCTTAATTCTTTTCGCTATTCATATAGCATGCTTTTACTACTTATCCTCCCAAAACTTGAAGTTTCTTACCATTTGGGAGCATATTATAGGGGGTCCCATATCCAAGTTTACCCAAACGTGACAAGCCCAGACGAGTAGAGCACTATTTTTCTAGTTGGGTCATTAGACCTGGTAAGATTTGGAAGTTTAAATTATTGTTGGCAATAATGTGTTTGCTAGTAGATTTGGTGTTTCATTTCATTCACCGCATTTCAATTCTTGATGCAGTTGAATCGCGCAAAGGAGATGGTCAGTTGTCCGCGTGCGAGGTAACCCTTTTACACTATGAAGACATGGGGATTCCAAAAGATGTGGAGAAGTTAGGAGCCCGCCATATCATGTCTGGAGTTGTCAAGAAACTGCACTCTGGATTGAGAGCTTATCAGAATATTCGGAAAACCGAGACTTCTCTGTCAAGATGTGCAATGACGGCAAGGATAACCACAAAGCTTTCTTCTGTGAAAAACTTGGATTCTTTAGGACCTGCAAATAAAGAGGAAGAGAAAAGTGAAGTCATGATCAGAGATGCAAAACAAAAGGATCATGGCATAGACTGGAAATGGATGGTTATAGGAGGGACTGCCGCTCTGGTTTTGGGTATTCATGGTGGAGCAATAGGAAAAGGATTATTAGTAGGAGCAGGGCACAGACTTGCAAGGAGACGAGTGGCATAGAATGTGGCCAAAGGAAAGTTTTATTTGTTATCTTCATTTTGAAGATCTAGTGTGTCTCACTTCACCTCAATATTCATCATTATCAAATGATGATGATCAGGTGGTAAATTGCTCATGTACACAACTACAATTTCTTGGGTATAAACAATTCAGGTGAAATCTGTTAGGGAATGAGGTTAAAGTGGAGTTATGAGTCATGAAAAAGTTGTTAGAAATTACAGAAACTAGATGATGGGCATTGCATGGAGCCTTATATAACAAAGTCATGTTATAAACTAGATGAGGGATTGCAAAAAGTATGTAACAAGTCACATTATTTATAGATTATATAACTTGTGCCACTTCTTATCTGTATATTTGATATAGGGAAAATCCCTATGCTTTAATAATTCAAATTTTTATTTGAAATGTTAAATTTGTCAAATTCCTAATCATATGACCCAAAAAGGAAATTTAAAATTTTATAAAGTAACTTTAATACCCCTTTCATTAAAAATATAGAGAGATGAGAATTTGTATAATTCTCGTGTTGTCTAAGAACTTTGAATGAGAGAAACTGGGCATATACTATTGCAAATCGAAAAATCGACCAAGTAAGTAGTGGTGAGTTAGTTCTTTATATTAAATTTTCCTCCCTCATTGCAAGTGTGTTATAAAGATAGAATGTTGTTAATTTAGAGTAGAAATGTATTAATTGTGAAATATAACGTGTTAATTTCAAGGTTGTATTGTGATCAAGTTTTATTCTAAGACTCATTACAAGCGTGTTATACAGATATAAAGCTGTTTATTTAGAACTAAGACTTGTTAACTATGTAATTGAACATGTTAATTTTTAAAGTTGTATTGTGATCAAGTTTTACTGCAAATATGTTATGGGGACAAAAAGATGTTAATTTAAAATTGAAACGTGTTAATTGTAAATTGGAACATGTTAACTTTCAAAGTTATATTGTGATTAAGTTTTATTCAAAAACTTATTACAAGTGCTTTATGGAGATAAAAAGTTGTTTTAGAATCGAAAAATATCAACGGTGAAATAGAACATGTTAATTTTGAAAATTATATTGTGATCAAGTTTTATTCAAAGACTTATTGTAAGTATGTTATGGAGATATAAAGCTTTTAATTATTTAGAACTGCAATTTGTTAACTGTGTAATTGAACTTTTTAATTTTTTAAGCTGTATTGCAATAAATAAAATTTTATTAATGACTTCATGTAAATGTATTATAAAGATAGAAAGTTGTTAGTTTAAAATTGAAATGTGTTAATTGTAAAATGAAATATGCTAATTTAGAATTTTTTTTTTCAGTTTCTAATGAAAGGCGCATTAAAGTCATTTCATAAAATTTTAAAATCTCTCTTTAGGTCATTTGACTAGATTAGAGGTTTGATAAATTTAACGACCTAAATAAGAATTTAAGTTATTTAGCTGTATTTTTAAGGGATTTTCCCTTTGATATATAGATAATAAAATTATTAAAATAATAGAGTAAAATATGAAATGTGGTGAATAATATTTTTAAGAACACATGGAATTATTTATAAATTATTTATTAACAAAATTCTCACATTTGATAGTGGAATTTGAGTTCATGCCTTTGTGGGTGAGGACTTGCATTACTGTTAGCTAAGTCACTTTTGTTGCGCTCAACAATGCATTTTATATGGTAAGAGCTTTTTGTGTGGTTATGTACATATAAATATTCATAATTAATTTTATTTAGTGAGATAAGACTTACTATTATATACACACACATTAGTGCTCTGTATATGTTTTATTAGCTTTATATTACAGTTGTTATTAGGGAGAATTTCACAAAAAATATCTTGAAATTATTAAATCCTAAACTAGGTTTGTAACAACACTTTAATAGGATTTATTAACACTGGACTTGCAAACAATAATACAATTTTGTAAAATTTTCTAGGATTTAGTTATTTTAAACTTATTTTCGTGGGATTCTCCCTTGTTATTACTTGTCCAGATGCTTAAAAATTAAATGGTTATATATCCACATTATTCATCCTTTTTTCTGTTTCTTTTTTTTTAAAATGAAATTCTGTACTTATATATTGATATTTATGTTATCCTAATTAATACATTTTTAATGCTTTATAACTATTAAATTTTATCACTCTATGCAACTCATGGAACTTATTTTCTAATTCTACTTAATGACTACTGTTTATTGATGTTTATAAACCTGACTACCTTTAAGAAGGTTTAAAGAAAATGGACACATTTGTTTATGAGTTGACTTTTCTATATATTTTATGAACACTAATGAAAAATTTAACTTATTTCTAAGGCTTCATACAATAATTCACACTAATATCTGGTTCTCTTTCTTTTTTAAAGTATAGATATTTTTTTATTAGAGGCAATTATGTTCAAAATACTGTTGGATACTAAATAGGAGTATTTTTCTCGGGTGTAATTCTTATTTCTAAGAACGAAACTCCACTTTCTTATGTTCACATATGTCCAATCCATTACTTTTTTTTTTTCCTGGGTTGGGGTGCCTTTCTGTTTTGGGCCCCAAAAAATGTAAACCTCATATCTTTCATAGAATAATTTGATTTTTTTTTCCAAACATCCTAATTACCATCTATGAGTTGGTCCGTGACGGGTTTAAGGACTGATGGGCCGATCCTAAAAAGACCAACTCTTGGTGGGCTGATATTTTTCCAACCTAGCCCGCAAGGCTAACTCGCCAACCTGCTGCTTTTTTTTTAAAAAAAAAATTTTATGCCTTTTGTTTTCTTTTAATAAAATTTATTCTAATTCTTAAACACCTAAAATAAAGTATGCATATAGAAATTATCATAAATAAAATATGAAATCCAAAGTTCCAAACATTTCAAAATACTAATATGAGGATACTGGATACATGATACATCATCCTAAATGATTAAATATACATCCCAAATTAAAACATAACATATCTAAATTAATAATAATACAAACACAATGTTACACATTACTATCAAGTGCTCAACCATGAGCTACCATTCAATGCTGATATAATTCGAAGAATAATATAAAGATGTGAAATTTTTTGGTTAAGCTTTATAAGTAGAATCACCTTCTTTTTGCTCAACTAAGGAGGTGCTTGGATGAGGCAAAACCATGGTTTGCAGAATAGCTTCTGGAGAATAGATTTTGGAGAGAATAGATTTTTTGAAAAAGTGATTCTGATAAAGTGAAAGTGTTTGAATAATTATTGTCAGAAGTGCTTTTTCATATATAAAAATTACTAAAAAGGACATAAATTTAAATGATAATTACATATAAGACATATTTCATAATATATGTTTATTTGAAGTAATAAATTTGTTAATAATATATATTTTGGCAACATAATAAATAAGGCATAAATAATATAAATAATAAAAAATTAATGTGTATATGTGAAGAATCTACTGATGAAGGTATATGTGAAGATCCAACTCCATCATCATCATTATTTTCTTCTGCATAAGAACCTTCTTGTTCAAACTGAATGAAACTAGGATCAGAAATGGATGTTGATCTAATGAAGTTATATATGGCCATCGTGGCGCAAACAATTTGAACCTGTGTTGGAAAGTCATAACTCGACATGTTTCATAAAATTGCAAACTTACTCTTCCAAACTCCAAAAGTTCTTTCAATAGTGCTCCGTAGACTTGAGTGCAAATAATTGAATGCCTCATTCTCATTTTCAAGTACACATGACCTTCAGAAATCAGGGAGATGGTAGCGTTCACGTCTGTAGGGACCAAGGTATCCCATGGGTGTCAGATAGCCAGCATCCACCAAATAATATTTGCCTACATGAAATATATGATTGGTGTCAATAAAATTTGTTTTCTAACAGTTAAGCATAAATAAATTGTAGCAATTTAAAATATACCTTGAGGCGGATGGGAAAAGTTCATGGAAGGAGTTGTGAGGGCGTGGTCAAATATACGAGCATCATGCGCACTACCTTCCCATCGGGCCAATACAAAAGTGAAGCACATGTCCTAATCGCAAACCATCATTACATTTTGCGTCACTCCTTCTTTTTGGTTAATAAATTTTGTTTGCTCAGTTGCATCAACAATGCATGAAATATGTGTTCCATCAATTGCTCTGATAGCATGTTTGAAAAAGGGCTAGTATCGACCACCGGGCCATATTTTTGTATGCAAATGCTGAAATGTTGGATCTTTTGGTTTGATATTGGACATAGCAACTCTACAGCATGCCAGCAAGACATTATGGAAATGTCTACTAATTGTCTCCCCTGAATGCTGAAATCTTTCTTGCTGCATCCTACTACTAAGCGCATGGCCAACGGTATTTAAAAACATTGCAACCATTTCATGTATCCCAACATTTCTAGTTTCCCTTAGACTATGGTGTTGCAATTTTGTGCAAAGACTGAAGAACACTTCCCTTTCCATCCTAAACATGTTATAACAACGGGTGGAATGGCCTTGTAAAACGTCCCTTACTCATGCCTTGCTTGTATAAATACTTGTATGCTGGTGCTCTTTACACAAATGAAGAGAAGTGTATCCATCAACCACTACTGCAACTTAATTAACCCGTTTGTTCCGTCGTTTACGATACTTTTCCACAATTTTAATTTCATCAGCCATTTTTTGTCTTGTCCTGTGCACATAGACGTAAAATTTAGAAACCCTGATATGAAATTACTAAACATTTAACAAGAAAATAAGTTGTTTAATTCCTACAGAAATTCAGTAGTCACATAGTACAATAGTGCTGGTTACATCATTCCTAAAAATAGATACAAATTATCACAGTCATCTTCTAAGCAACACAAAAAGTAGTCAAATACTATAATAAGCAACACAAATGAAGTCTCAATCCTTAGTTGCATGCTTTAAGAAGATCAGTAGTTTTTCCCTCTTGTTCTTCAGAGCCACATACACCTCCCTTACAGCTGGCTTATCCATAAGGAGTGTTGTGCACCAGCCAAACAGATCAGGATCATCAACAATTTCATCAACTTCATTAAGGTGCTCCATGACTCCCGCAATTAATGTCTCATAAGCATGTGCTTCTTCTTCTAGCTTCCTAGCACATGCTTCTGAAATCTCTTCATGTTCACGCTGAGAATCATTTTCATTTGCTTGAGCTATCCTGCTTAGTGCATCCGCTATTTTCATAGTGGTAGTAGGTTTCTTCTTCATGGATTCGCCCTTTTTTCTAACCCCTAATGAGCTACTAGGTCGATCGCAACCTGTGCTTCTACCCCCACAAATGGTTTCCTGTCTTATCCCAGTGTTGCCTCCACTTCCTCCACTATTGTCATTGAATGTGACCGAATTAAACTCCCCGCTTATGCCAGTTGGTGCCCTCAAAATTTCATCACTATCTCCAGACCCTTCTTCCATATCATCTTCAGGAACTCCTTCGCTTGGAAGTGTCATGGAAGAAAGTGCCTATGACTGTGGTCCAGTCACAGCTACAGACCCAAAGAGGTGAGTCAATTCAGCCTGAAATTGAAGCCCTCTTTCTCTAAATTTCTCATAGCCTGGAACTTCCTACGCATTCAACACCAAAAATATTATACATTATACAAAAAAAGTTAACACGGGAGAAAATGCAAGCTCAAATAAAGTTAAATGATTGCCACTATTTTCTTCTCCCACCAATCATCAGGAGCACTAACAGTATTACTTTCGGCATCCCACCCCAAACCTGTCTCATGGAGCAACCTATCCCATAACTACCACTCCTTTCGCAGGGCATCAAATTTTTTCTTTAATTGGATTCTCGTATAAACTCTCCCAATCTTTGCAGTAAAGTTGTCCTCAATACTTGTCTAAGCAAGCTTTGTCAAGCTAGTTCCTTTTCTTCCCCCTTTTTC
Source organism: Neltuma alba (assembly GCF_004799145.2). Classification (NCBI taxonomy): domain Eukaryota; kingdom Viridiplantae; phylum Streptophyta; class Magnoliopsida; order Fabales; family Fabaceae; genus Neltuma; species Neltuma alba. Next base: position 334,129 of record NW_021636573.1, on the reverse strand, counting down.
AACTTCTTCAATGCACAGGTCAATAAAGACCTTTGTGATTCTTATATCCCATGAAGCTTTGCCATTTTTTTTATTCATTATGCTATAAACCAATTACAACATTTCAGTCATCACAAGTTCAACCCAAAAAGCATACCATTCAATCCAGGAGATATGATATAACAGGTATAGTATTTAACAAGTATACCCGCATGTTCTATAATCCAACAGTATACACACACATAACCCATTCGAGTGTTCTGTCTCCAAAAGCACATCCACAAAAGGAAAATTAGATCAAAAAATACACATACACGCACGCGAGATAGAGATCGAGCCACAGCCAAAATTTTTTAACAAAACACATCTCTAGCCACAACCAACCACAACATTGATTTTTCCCATATTCGTATACACACACGACTGCTCATTCTCATTTGCGAAACGGATCCTCCCTCTCCAGCCAAACCGAACACAAAGAGGAGGGACCGAACCAGAAGGGAGCAAAATACAGAGATTGATGCAATGCAAGTGACACAAGAGGACAGAGCTTACCTGAAATGCTGGATCTGAGTGAGTGAACCGAACACGATGACCTGAACAAACAACCACTGGACAAAATGAACACCAAAGAAGAAGGAAATGGGTCCTGGATGGATCGAGCAACCTGAGGCGCGATCTTGTTTTGGCAAGCCGAGTCCTCACCGGCATCGAAAATCACGAGTTGAATGACGGAGACCTCATCGTGGGCAACCAAGGACACAAGAAGACAGAGCTTACCTGAAATGCTGGATTTGAGCGAGCGAACCGAGCACGGTGACTTGAACAAACGACCACCGGACGAACTGAACACCAAAGAAGGAAATGGGTCCTGGATGGATCAGGCAACCTGAGGCGCGATCTTGTTTTGGCAAGCCGAGTCCTCATTGGCGCCGGAAATCGCGAGCTAAATGATGGAGACCTCACCTTGGGCAACCAAGATCTGTTGAGTGAAGAAAGATGGCGAAGGAGTGAGGCAAAAGAGTCTTTGGTGTTCAGTTCGTGCTTTTCACGATTGGAGCCTTTCACTGTTAGAGCCTCTGACAGGAGTAATTATTACTCCCACTACCAGAATTTTGCATCTCAGAAGCGAAGGAGGGTGGCTTATCCGCAAACCTTGGTTTGGCCGGCCAAAAGCAAGGTTTTGGCTGGAACCATGGTTTTGAAAAAATTCAGGGTGTTTGGCAATCAGCTTCCCCAAACCATGGTTTGGGGCCCAGAAACACTTCTGAACAAATTGCCAAACACCCCCTAAATTTGCCACAAGTAAAATTCATAATACAAAGTAAAAGATATATTACATTATGGCAATTTTAAATAATAAGAATGAGATAAAGGACCAAAGGAGTAAACATAATTATATTTGAGGGAGAAAATTAAAAAAAAAAAAGGCCGGCCCGCCAACCTTATGGGTTAGCTCGTTGCAGGTTCGGTCTTGGCGGTTACTAGCTCAAAAGATCTATTTTAAAATAAGCATGATTTTTATCAACTCAACCCGCCACTTCTTAGCGGATTGGCAGGTTAAGCCTGCAGGCTCAACTCATATTACCAACTCTAATGTTAAAAAAACTTCCTCTACCGTCTGGCTTTACTCTTAACAAGTTAGGCCCTCTTACAATAAGTCTAAGCTTGACTAGTGACATGTCATAAGTCTTTTTGTTTAATTTAAGTCTAGCTTGGTATAAAACCTATTAAAAAATCCTATATTTTCAACAAAACTTCAAACAGGCTAATAATCTTAGGCCTTCAAGCAAGCCGAAAACAAGCTGCCTTTAAACAAGTCGAAAATATGTCATAATTACATAAACTAATCTAAAATTACAGTAATTAAATCCAAATTATCCAAAATACAGTATAAATATGATATAATTTGATCAATCAACAAGACAACACCTACTTTTTACATAATTTTGCATAATATCATGAATTTATAATAGGTCCAAGCCATCCTGACAAGCCTAACAAGCTTCTCAAATAGTTTAAGCCTAACCTATTAAGCAAAACATGTCTTTAAAAAGGCACGGGCTTACTCCTATTTATAAACATGCCATGTAGCCGCCTGATCTATTTCTATTCTTACTAGCCACTAATAAGACTCAATGCTAGGTGCCTGAAGTTTAGCAAGCAACCAAAAGATTGATTAAGATGAGATTTGATTATATCATCTCTTGTTTTCAAGTCATATAAGGATTAGGCCACTAATATCTCTTAATAATATAGTGCAAAATATGATATAAAATAAGTATCAAATTTATTTTATACACACATATGAAATGGCTTGTTCACTCCGGCTATTAATGACTTTAGTTATATGGAATGACGAGAACAATTTAAACAGTGATAACCCTTCTCTTGAAGTCCAGCTTCTAGGACTTAAGTGTTGGTCGATCAATGACTAGTTTACCTTTAGTGATTAACAAAAACTTCAATTATATGAATAACAACAACTTACTCAGCGGCAACTATTCTCTCAAAATGCAACCTTGTTCTGAGGCGGGTTAGTCAGCTAACTCACAAAGCCGACCTGCTTTTTATATTTTAATTTTAATGAAAAAGAAGCTATTATTTTTGCATTCAATTTAAACTGATAGGGATTAGGTCTAGCAGAAGGAACTAATCCTCCACAAGGCGATGAACTAAGGTTCGAATTTTTGCTGGGAGAGGTGCCCACATTTAGTATCTGACGGTATCTTAAACAAGACTACCTCCGATAAGAGAATACTTGTAACTACCCAAATTTTTTTTTTAAAATATAACCTTATTTTTATGTTAAGAACTTCACGCACCTAAGAATTCAAAATTTCAGAGAAGGAAGTGGTTCTTGATTGGTATTTTGTAAATATAATCAAATAAATAAAATGTCTTCGTATCATATTTTTTAAAAGAAAGCTATCAAATTTGTCATTGACAGTATATTTCTTGTCATTAGCTGTTTAATACTTGTAATTGCCAGTTCACAACTTATTAATAAATAACTTGTTATTGCCAGTATATTTCTTAGCATTTGTTGTTCAATTCTTGTCATTGTCAGCTCATAATTTTTTAATAAACCTTTTGATACAAGAGTATTTTTGTTATTTAACTATATTTGTAAAATATCCAATCAGACATTACTTCCTCTCTTGGGATTTTGAAATTTTAAGTGCATGAATTGGAATATTACAATTTTTAACTTCTTTTTATGTCATGTTTCCAATTTTTTATTAGTAGATTATTGTTAAATTAATTGAATAATTATGTAAAGTAGATTGTATGTTTATATTTGCAAATTTTGTCATTAATTTAATTATATAAATTTATGAAAATATAGAAACAACTTGAATTCAATCTAACGAAAAGTTTGTAATTTAATTTAAAAATTAAAAAAAATTAAAAATGAAAAAAAAAAGGGTTGCAGGCCTAGAGTAGGTTGGGTTCGAATCTTTCCAACCCACTAAGAGGTAGGCTAAGGTTTTTTTTGTTTTTGCCAAAGAGGTACGCTAAGTTTACCCATTGATTGCCAGTGACGGTAGCAGCTGTGGGTGACCAACGTGGAGGCAATTTTTTTTTTCGCAATTAGGTTATTTCACCACAAAAAAAAATAATTTTACAGTAATATGTATCAATTTTATAAGAACTAAGCCTTTTCAAGGAACTATCTATCAATTTTTTATTCAATTTTAGCCCAATTTGGTTTAACGAAAAGGTCATGGCCTTAAGCTTTTAGTTAGGCCTATTTAATATTTATATAAATAGAACATCAATTTTTGGTCAAAATCTGATTTGACCTGACTTATTTTTATCCCTTGGTTTTAGAAAAAATTATCCAAATGGTATGAAATGGATTTTATAATAACTTTTTAAGGCTTAAACGAAATAATTTTGACTTTCACTATTGAATCAAAGGGGCACTTAAAGATGGCCAACCCTTTATCCTTTCCCATTAGTAGTCTCATCACCAAGTTGGAGAAGTCTGTTCTTGTTTAATTATTATGAAACATATGTGGTGGGAGGGACACTTCCTATTGTGTCTTTATGGATATAGCTTTTAGTCTTTGTCTTCCCACACACTTTGTCCCACTTTATCCACTTACTCACTATTATAACACTGACTGATTGATAATAACCAATTTAAAAAAAAAAGCAAAACTCTTCAAATTAATAATATGAATAAATCATAATTTATAATTTCAAATTTTAGTCTTTTTTATTTAATACAATTAAATGTTCAGACTTGAATTCAGAACTTCATCTAAATATCACGGGTGACATTATCATTAGGATAGCTAACTGTTGAAAAAGATTTAGTCTTCAAATGTCATTTCTTCAACATCATTATTGCTACACATTTATGTCATCCATCACAAAACAGCTAATCATATATATATATATATATAGAAAAAAAAGAAAATACCTAAGTCAAGTTTCATGTATTTATTATATTAAATTCTCCAATCACACATCATATATATATATATATATATGAAATTATTTAGTTTCCTAATATTATTTGGTAGTATTTAAAATTAATTAGCATACATTGATTCACGGTCCCTCAAAAGACAGTAGCCAAAAACAGCCAAATCCAAAGTGACAACTAAGCAGAAATGAACTGGAAACACACGTTCCTCAATCCAATTTATATTGACAAATATACCCCATCACATGGTTACAAGTGGATCAAAAAAATAACATGAAAAAGCAACAGAAAAAAAAATTGAAAATGCTCTTTATGTTGTTTTGTTTCAAGAAAAAATTTAATCATTCAAAAGTTAGGGTTAAGGCACTTATATCATAGGCATATTTGGTCCTCGTTATTAAACATTAGAAGAAGTATTTATTACTGTTCTTGAATATTGTTTGCTGCTCTTTTTTCCATTAAACTATAGGTTTAAATACGAGTAAAGTTGATTTTTTTTTTTCATTTTCATATATAGTTAATGAATTAACAGTTCTATTTTTAGTTTCAATAAAAATACTAAAAATCATTTATGAAAAAGATTAGAGAGAATAATTTTTATCAGAATTCTTAGACTCGAGCTCAATTGAGTCCAAATATTTCCGTAAATCTTAAATAAGAGATTGTGAGTTCAACCGTTTGTAAATATAATGGGTGTATTAGTTTCTTTCGAAAAAAAATAATATGTCAATGTTTTAGTATATTTTGTCAACATTTAAAGTTCAGATGTTGGAAATTTTTGTCAATGAAACTAAAAATGTTGCAATTAGAGGAATGAAAATATAGTTTATAGAATAAAAGGATCAAAATAAAATATCCGAAAAAATTAAGAGACCAAATGTACATTTTTATTAAATTAAAATATATGAAAATACAACCATGAGGCCCAATACCGTTGGCACTTAGTTGGTTCCTTAAATATTTAGTTAAGGGTTCAAACTCGGGCGGTATATATGAAGAGGGCTTCTTAGCCAGCACTAAAATCCATTTAGAAATTTTGCGGACAGATCTTCACATATCATGGGCAAGGCATCCCTACTTGGACATCGAACCCACCGTGCCTAAAATTACTTGGCCTTTCACCTAGGAATGCCTAAGTAATATCCTACAAAATGCAACTCATTCATTATTCAAGTTGGGCATAGATAAAGCCACTAATATAGGCTAACATGTCGATTATAGGCTAGCCCATGGCCGGCTCAAGGGCGACAAGCCAGTCCTAAAAAACTGATTTTTGACAGGCTGGTTTTACCAACTAACCTAACTCGCCAACCTTCTATTTTTTTTTAAAAAAATTTTTTTGCATATTTTTTTCTTTTAATAAAATCCATTCTGATTCTTAAATACCTAAAATGAAACATCCAAATAGAAATTATCATAAATGAAACATGGAGAAACCAAAATGCAAACATCCCAAAATATTAAATATACTTGATACATCGTTCTAAATGATTAAACATACATCCCCAGTTAAAATATAACAAATCCAAATCAATAATAACAAAAACATGATGTCATAAATAACTATCAAGTACTTAACCATAAGTCATCATTCAATATTAATAGGGTTCGAAGTATGATTTGAAGATGTAAAATTATTTAGTTGAGCTTAAGAAGTAGAACCACTTTTTTCCTCAGCTAACTCTACACAAAATTATAATACAAAGTGAAAGATATATTTGATTATAGTAATTTTAAATAATGAGAATGAGATCAAACACTAAAGGAATAAATATAGTTATATTTGATGGGAGGAAAAAATTAAAAAAATAAAATAAAATAAAATAGATTGGCTCAAAAGATTCATTTTAAAATGAACCTGATTTTTATTAACCTAACCTCCACTTTTTGGTGAGTTGGCGGACTCAACCTCTATTACTAGTTCTAGCATCAGATAAGCATCTTGCCTCATCTAATCTTACTCATGTGCAACCCCACTACAAACTATCCCTATTAATAAAGTATTTGAGAAAAAAATTAGGGAGAATTGTAATCAAATAAAAAAAAACATAATTATCAAAAAGTTTCAACAACAATATAAACATTTATAATGACAAATAGAAAATGACAACTTCTAACTTGTTATTGGAATTTGTTAGTAATTATTTTTTTTTACTAAGACCTCATTGTAATTTTTCAAAACAAAAAGTTGTGCAATTGTCGTACAAGTGATAAAAAGATTATAAAAATGAGATACAAAATATATAAAAATATCAAAACAAGTCTTTTAATCAATTACCAGCCAATGATTAGATTTTACAAATACGAAAAAAAAAAATGTTATGTCTGACCCGTAAACGTGCTGACGTTGGGTCACGTTTTAGTCAACGACACCCAACACATGTCCTAACAAGCAAAGTAAATAATTGCAAAAGTGAAGTCAAAATGATTGAACTGTCTTAATTGTTATTGTGTACGGTAAATGGGATGGCTCATCTATTATTATTTACTCGTCGTTGTTAATTATTAAATTGATTTTAATTTTAAATATAAGATCTATTTATTATATTTATCAGTTTTTTTTAAATTATCTCTATTGACACTTCCTCAACTGTAATTAAATAAGAAAAAGGTGTAGTTATTAAAAAAGATGATTATGGTGTTTTAAAAAAAAATATGTCATATTTTTTATAATCAAATCAAATTAGTTAAATAGGTCTTATATTAAATATAAGAGGATTACTTGTGTTTAACTTTTTTACAGTTTTTATTATATGAACTTTTATAATCCATGTACATTCTCATTCGGTTTTCAACTTTAAAAAGTGTTAAAAAAATTTAAAAAAATATATGGGACGTCATCCCTATCCAGTCTCCATTATGCCTTGACGAGGCCAAAAGATGGTCCCATCCCAATTATAATTGGCCCATGAATACTAATGAATGTATGCCTAAACAGTTAAGCTAAACAATTGCTATGTTCTGCAAAATATTTACTATTATATCAACTTTTTTAATCATATATAATCATTTTTTATGTGAGTTTATAGTTTAATGACAATATTTGAAAAAAATATCATGTGTAATTTGAAAACTTAGCATAATGAATATAAATATTATCTATATGTTGTATTTATGCCTCCAATCCTTCATATTTGGACTATATTCCTTTTCTTTTTTTCAGTTTTTCTTTCTCAATTGTGCATCTAATCCTTCATATTCGGACCATATTCCCTTTTCTTCCCTGGGTTTATCTTTTCCAAGAACCAGTTTATACTTTATACGGATCACGGAAGATGTGTTGCCCCTAAGTTTAAATTTTAAGAAGTAATTCCCTCTTCCTTTTTCAACCCATGCTTAAGCCCTATATTATATAATTAGTATAAATTATTGGAAATTTTATATTTTAAACAATCCAATTTATTAGAATTTTATATTTCTTCCTATACTTAGTATAAGAATTATTTAACTCATTTGAATAATTTAAGGAATTAAAAAATTAATTAATCATAACAAATGTAATATGATGGTGACAAACAAAATGTAAGATGATCTCTTTAAAGAGCCGCCATACAATTTTAGATTCCATGTACCAGTTTATACATTAGGTAAATTATTTTGAAAAAAATAAATATAAGAAATAAAATGGATCAAAGTCTTATATTTAAAATCAAACTTAATCTCCAACTAACTCTTATATTACAAATCAAAATGAGAATATCATATTGTATAGTAATTTATCCTATAATAAATATAAGACCTTAACTTGTTTTAATTTTTAAATTTATAGTGTTTTTCCTAAACTATCCTCATTATTACACATATTAAAAGAGGATTTATGTCAAAATGGTAGTTACCCGTACGAATGACTGAAATTTTATTTTAAGAAAATCAATACACATTTTCACTAAGTAGTTAATTTCACCAATATTCATATATTAATTATTTAACTTCTAGATCTAGAGTTCGAGGAAATATTATACTACATAAATATAAGATTTCAATTTATGTTGTCTGACAAATTTACAAATTTTTTTTTAAAACATCTCTATTGACAATAAATGGTTCCTACTAAGGATAGTTCTAACGCATATAATAAGATATGATAGTTTAGAAAAGTTAATGCTAGTTTGTTACAATTAATCAATTTAGTTAATTTTTTTAATCCCTCTAAATTAATTATTTAGTTTTATATTAAGTATCTCACTATTATACTTCGGAGAATCCCCAAACAAAAACTTGAAATTAGTAAATTTCAAATCAAGTTTGATAACAACGTTTTAATAGACTTTATAACACTAATGTTACAAATAACAAGATATTTTTGTAGAAATTTTTAGATTCCCTGTTGTCTTTTCTATAAAAGTTGTGGAATGTGATCTCATAAAATATTATCTGAAGCTATATTATGTATATTGAGCAAATTTGGTGTTGTCACTGTTGTCTTATATAAGTATTGGTCCACCCTCTGGTTCGAGTGTAAGTTGTAACAGAACCGTCAAGGCATGAAGAGATGTCGACGTGGCGTTTCCTTAGCCTCACAGCTCTGAATAGGCGAACAGATTCATGGAACAGTGGCTGCGGGATGTCTGTTCCGGCAGTCTCCTCTCTCTCCCCCTCCCTCCCTCTCTCTGTTTCAAGCCTCTCAACACAAACACAGAATCTAACGTCTTTTTGCATCATCTCTCTCTCTTGCCGTTAACCTTTTTCTTCTTTTTCCCTTGGTGCTTAAGATAGAACGACCCAACAGTGTCGCTCAGAGTGAGGTATGTTTCTTTGATAGCCCCTCATCAGAATTTTCAATTTTGCTCAACCCCTTTGGTCAGTCTCTCCTGCATTTCCCTTCACAGATAGGGGAGACGTATTTCTTTCTCTCTTCTGCTTTACTTTGATTCCCACTTCAGTATCACTTTTATATCTCTACTATATAATGCTATCGTTTTATTCTTTATGGTTTGTTCTTTTAATTAATTGGGAGCCATCAACTTTTCTATCCCCAATGGACGAGAAATTCTTACCGTTTTCTTGATTGTTAGCGGCAAGAAACGCTTAGCTAATAAACTATCCTTGCCTGCTTTTTGTCTCTTGCATTTATTTGATAAAATTGCGGTTTGGAGTGTTTTTGATCGCATCACTTCCTCCTTTCTACATATATATAGTGTGCATGAAGTAGAGTTTTGATGATTAGGAGAATAAGTTGAAAATTCAGCTCTATTACCTAATTAAAATTCATACACTTAATTTGGAATTCGTTTAGTCAAGTGTTATTATGCTTTATGCTTCTAGAAGTGGTGAGCTTTTGCCCGACTTGATGTTCAGCCTTTTGATTTTGTTTGCTAGAGAAAACTTTGAAGTATAAACCGGTATTTAGCATTCTTAACTTAAGTTCTTGTTTAGATCCCAGGTATAATTCTTTTTACCCTAGCTTGAGGAAGAGAGGGCACAGAAGATCATCCTTGTAGAAGCACACCGGTGCCGAGATCTGCCTCCTACTTGGGATCTCAAATTGCTTCAAGTGGGAGATGCAGGTTAGATGCAAGCTCATACTGACTATATTGTGTGCACGGAACTATTAGTTCTGAAACTGGGAAGCACTGATACAACTCCGACATAAGTACCCTAGACCGCAATCCCAAGAAATTTGAAGTGTTGGTATGCAACTTGAAGTGTCGGATCATGTTTAATATGAGTGTCTAACATGTGTCAAACACTGACACAACCTTTATGTGTGTCTGCATCATAGCTTTGAAATAGTATGAATAGTGCATAAACTCAACTTCATGTCTTAAGGTCAATGGGGGCTGTGCATGCTCATTGCAGTTTGTGAAAATCTATGAATATTACAAATATGATTAATAGTTTAGGTAGGCCCCTGCGTTTTGCATAAATTCTAAAAATGAGAAAAACTTAAAAAGAAAAAAGGTAAGAGGAAAAGAATTTACATGAGGAAATAAATATATTAAAAGAGACCATGAATTGGATTATTTGTTTTTATTTGTCAGGAGCAAGGTTTGAGAAAAATACTAAGTAGATCGATAATTGTTGCAATGGCTTATTATGTTATTTTCAAAATTGAACATTGTGATGCCAACGATTGCAGCAGCTTAAATGACTACTGAGACTAATGTATTTGCTTTTGAATAATCTGGGTCAAAGGATAAAATCGTACTAGAGATAATTATGTTCATATGTGGATTAAGAAATTGATATATCAATATAAAAACAAATCATGTTCTCTTTAATGAGTTGCTATTTCATTGGAATGAGTGCTCTTTGAATAGTCTTGTGCTCATGCACGAGGAGACTTCTCTAGTTCCCCGGAAAAACAAATTGTAAATGGAAATCACATAAAGGTGCAACTAGAGTGCAAAAGTGCAGTTAGATTTAGCCATAACTCTTACATAATTTTAGTCGAATGTCCTGAAATATAAAGTGAATCTGTTGTTTCACATAATGATCTTTGAAATAATTCTGTTGCCTTGTGTGCATAAGGAAATGGGCATACGAGGTAGCTCATAGAAAATTGGCGATGTTTGTTGTTGGTATTATTTTTTTACATAATGGTAACAGTCAAGTGTATACAAACAATTCATGGCAGGAAACCTTTTGCAACTCTACTGCAACTCATGCTATCTTATGAAATCATAATTCACCACAAGCGTCATATTGTGGTGCTTGTTGCCTCCTCATTAACAGTGTTAAATACCCTGTGGTCAGAATTTTAATTTCAATCCCAACAGAAGACAAATCTTAAATGTAATTATACTTCAGGATCCCCTGGTGGAGTGTTTATAATTATACAAGGATGAGTTCGGAAAATGAGAAGATAGAACAAAAGGAAGATTTGGAGCTTGGCACAAATGATCCTAGCCATTGCATTTGGAATTCAGGTGCAGGTGCAAATGCATCTTCCAGATTAGACATGAAATTTGTTGCCTCTGATGCTCTATCTGAACTAGTTTGGTCTCCAGATAAAGGACTGAGCCTGAAATGTGCTGATTCTAGCTTTGCTGACAAGCATACCTCCCTATTTTGGGATGTTGGACCCAGCCATATGGTACTTGCTCCTCCACAAAGTGCCATTGGTGAGAGCTCTGATGCTGATAAACCTGTTGCTGCCACATGCATAAAGACTTGTATCAATGATATAGATATGAACACCACAACTGGTCATCCCACAAGTGATTCAGGTGTCAAGCCTGAGTACAAAGGTTATGAAGAACGTGATACCGGTAAGGGTAACATCACTTATCCCTCCTTACCTCCTAACCATAGATGAAGAGAGAGTTTGGTTCCAAGTATATCCTTTGCACAAATGAACCAAACTGAATGAGAAAACGAAAAAAACGGAAGTCATCCAAATCGACATAATACTAAATATAAGTATATTAGTATACTTACCAGCTTTTACTACTTTCTGCTTCCTGGAAAACATATTTTTCATTCCTTAGAACTCTTATTTTGCAGGATTTAGTGGTAATATGGAGAGAACAAACTCTGCAGATGGAGTATTAAAACTACCTGATGATCAGAGGGAGAACGTAATGACTGGTTGGGAAAATAAGATTTGCCATGAAGACAACACTGGAACTGCTCAAATATCTCAAGTGAAGGGAAAGAAATCTTCCACAATATCAGGTGTCACACTTGTCTGAAAGAAGATTTTATAATTCTGTTCAGATTACAATAATGAAGCTTCTCAAATATTCTGTGCCTGATGTATATCATAGTTGTGAATATTGGTTTGTAGTGAACATTATCTCAATGTATACATACCTTCCCAGTTTTGAAACCATTTCCTTGTTTAAAAGTTGGAGTTCTATTGAAATTATTGCTTTTCTGAAAGAATTCATAAAAGCAGAAGTTCTTTCTTTTATGCAAATCTGAAATGTCACCCGTATCTTTATTTCTTGCAGGCGAGGTTGACAAAAGGTCATTTGATATAGTATTAGCTCAAGCAGATGAACTAAAATCAAGCACAGATAAGGATCCACTGCCGAGGGATCATGCTAATGGGGGCAGAGGCGTAGGTATCAGCAACCAAGAAATTAAAGGAAATAATAATTTGTGCGCCAAAGATGAGCTGGTGACTGAATATAAGGGTATTGATGCTCCAGGAACCAATTTAACTTCTTCTAGCAGAGGTTCTTTAGAAAAACTGGAATCAACTGCTGAAAATGATTTACGAACTTCCAAATGTGATGCTGCTTGTGGTGCAAGTGGAGCTCTTGTTTCAAATTCTAGAGAAATTGAAAATAAATCTCAGGATGATGAGATGATGCTTCTATGTGATAAGAATCTTCCAACTATGCATTCTCCGAGTAATAGAAGAATTCAAATAATGAGTGACAAAGGCAAGGAAAAGGCCCTTTCTGATGGCGATGTAAGATTATCAAAGGAGGATGAGGAGGATGACAGCCATGAAAGTGTTGAAAGCAGTGCTGGGGTTTTTTCAACAGGCAAGAGGAGATGGAACTTCCAGCATAAATTGATGGTTGAGAGCAAAAGATTCAAAAAGCAAGTCCAAGAATCTTCTGGTCCGAAATGCTTTGTTAGACAAGACAGTTCCTTCATGAGCTGGATATCAAACATGATGAAAGGATTTTCACACACAGTTCAAGATGGGGCAAATCCTTCGCCTCTCACACTTGAACATACCAATCACGGTCACCAAATTCTTAGTCCAAAATTCATCACAGACAATAAGAACCTTGATCCAGAGCCCAAAAGTGTTGGCTTTCAATCTATTTTTCAGGCCATATATTTGCCCATGGGAACAAGAATTGCGAGTGTCAGTCATCAAGCAAGAGACAGTTCTGAAGATCTAAGTAACAAAGCACATGGAATAGATGCAACTCCATTAACGTTTTGTGCAGAGAATGATTGTGTTTACAAACAACATATTCGATCAAACGAGTCTGAGCAATCTGCATGGAGATATGATGTGGGTCCATCCACCCAGCCTAAGGTTGAACCAATAAATGTTGTTTACAGTCATGAAAGCAGTAAAAATGACTCAGTGGAAAATAAAAATTGTTCCAACTTGGTACTTGTTAAGGAGAAAGAACGAATGATGTCAAACTCATCTTCTGGAAGACAAAATACAAATAATACTGAGAATATTGATGCCTCTGTACTTTCTAAGAAAAAAGAAGATAATATGTGCCACAGAAGCGATGCTCTTGGAAGTCTGTGGATAACTCGGTTTTCTCGAAAATCAACAGCCCCCTTGATAATCTCCAATAGCTCAAAGACTCCTGAACACAAGTTCAAGAATGAAGACACTGGAGATATGTATGAAAAGGCTCCAAATGATGCTAAGAATAATGTAGATATTCATAATTCAATTCATTATCTCAACCCAGCTTCACCCTCTCCAAAAGTCACAAATTCAGAGCCAATAGCTTCCGTGTCTGCAAGGAGATTGGATGCCGTCAAATATATCAAACCATTGTACAGAGCCGGTAGTACCAATCATACAAATATGACCTGTTTGTTTTGTGGGACAAGAGGTCACCAACTTCATGATTGCTTGGAGATTGCAGAAAGTGAGCTTGAAGCTCTCCTCAAAAATATCAATTCTTATGGGAAACTGGAAGAACTACCTTCCTTATGCATTAGATGCTTTCAACCCAATCACTGGGCAATATCATGTCCCGCATCAATTCAAATTGGGCAACATGATTTGAAAGTCAATGCTTTGGTCAATGATTGGGGTTCAAATGAAACTAATTTTAATGCAGGCAAAGAAAAGACTGCTAGGCCTCTAACTGGTGAGGAGGACCTTTCCTCACCTGGTGGTGCTATAAATGATAAAACTGATCCTGAAGCAAATCAAAATCTTGATTTGAAGTGGACATCAGATGAAATATTACCCTCAGAGAATATAGAGTCTAATGCACCCATCAAAAAAGTATTTGGTTCAAGTTCAATGGAAGACAAATTGAAGGAAAGTTCTGTGACATCTCCATGCGGCTCCATTGGGAGTCAGATTTCAGATAAAACAAGGAGAATCTTTGATGCAGTGAAAAAGCTTCGTTTGTCTCGCACTGAAATCCTCAAGTAAGTAATGCATAAGTCGTTTTCCTGTTTTATCAAATAAAGTTCTTGTATTTTGCATAAATTATAAAAGTTTATGTTTGTCAAATATACCTAAAGTATGCAAATTATGCCTAAAATACAGTAGTAGTTATTTAAATCATAACTCATGGGACATTAGTGTGAATCAATGTGAAACTTAATCTGATCTAATTGTGCATCCTTTTCTCAGCTTGAAGATTTTCAGAAAGAACCCTCTCCTATATTTTGACTATTGACCATATATATGCTATTCTTCATTGTTTCTTATCTGAAGAGCTTTCCTACCTGCAAGTCCCGCATTAACTAGTTCGAACAGAGCAAAAAGAACTTATCTTCATTGAAAGGACAAAAACTGCAAACATGATCGTGAACTTCTGAGCATAACCACGTCTTGATTTGTTCTCATAATTTTATCAACTTTAATTACTTTGGTTTCTTTGCTGTGCGGTAGGAAACCATCTGATTTTATTTAAATAAAAAGCACAATTTTGAGTCCCCCTGTTTTGAATGCCCAGATGCTTGTTTTGCAGTAGAAAGACTCCTCTCTTAACTTATAATTATTGATTATGAGTTTTTGAGGATCGGAAGTGATCTTGTTTAAATTATGTTTGTAAATGTATCCATGAAGGGGCCATGGCAATTTCTTTTCTTAAATTCAGTGAATTTCCTAGGAAAAAATAAATTATATCCCTGAACTAAGGCCTAATTAATTTTTAGAGAAAATGTGGACTACACATAAAAGAGACTGGGAGTTAAAATATTAATTTTTTCCAAGGAACAGGGAGTGTTGTCACCATCAGGAATTGATGTGCTTAAGTTGTAATTAGACCTAAGTTTAAGGGATAAAATATTTTTTTTTCCATTTATAAAAGCACCTTGAGATGTTTATGCATGTATTCTGTTGATGCCTCTTGATTTTGATTAGAAAGGAGGACCATCATATTGCTTTCGTGTCCGTTACAGAACAATCTGTATTATTATTATTTTACATGTTTCAAAATTAAATGTGTTTGGACTTGGATACTCTAATAGAAGAAGTGAAATGCATGTATAATTTTAAGAGGCTAACCTTGTGCTGGCCTGGACAAACACTGATACTAGAAGTGAAGTGTTCAAGAATAAATATAAATGAGATTCTTCAAGTTTCATCAGTAGACACGCTTGCATGTGTGCATGCTTGCACACAAAGCTGCAAATTTTATGTTTGTGTCAAGTCATCATAATTAGAAAACATCTACCATTTTCATGTTCAAAACAATTTCTTGCTCTTCAACTTTTACTGCATTTGACAAAAAATCCTTTACGACAGATGGATAAATTCTCATATGTCCATATCAAACCTCGATGGCTTTTTTTTGCGCTTGCGGCTTGGGAAGTGGGAAGAAGGGCTAGGGGGGACTGGTTACCATGTCGCTTGTATAAATGGTATAACTAAATTTACATCTTGTCCTTTATTTCTACATGACGTGTGCATTTTTGTTATGTTTATCAAATCATAGAGCATCTTTAAAGTTCTTTGATTCTGATGAGTCATGAATCTTGCTTTTGTTTTTATTTTGTTGTACTATTAAAAGAGGCACGAAGAGAGGGTTCTCAGCAGAATAACAGAAAATCTATCTCTGTGATTGTGGGAGGGATCAAGTGTATGGTTGAAAGTCAGTATATATCCAATCATGATTTTCTTGAGGTAAAAGCATATTTCTTTTTTATCCAATTATCGTACTGTATCTATTGTTATTGAATTTATTGATTTAATGTCCCTGATGCTTCATAACTGGTGAAATTCAAGCTCTGATAAATTCTACTAGAAGACATAATTTTCTGGCTTCTACTTTAGCATATATACATAATAATTAAATAAAAGGCAATAGTATATTTTTGGTCCTACAACTTAATGCAAAATTTCAGTCTGATCCCTTGATTTTATGATATCTTTTCAATCCTCTAACTCTAATATTGTTAGTCTCGAATGATAATCTTTTTATGCCAATGATTGTTAGTGGCAAAAAAAATTAAACTTAGTTAATATGTCAACATCTGAGAATGTTTTTGTCAATATTTAAAATTTCAATGTCAAATTTTTTTTTTTCAATAAAACTAATGGTGTTAAGGTTAAAGGTCCCAAAAATGCTTTATAAAATCAGAGGACCAAAATGAAGTGTTGTATGAAGTTGAAGAATTAAATGTTCACTTTTGCCTAATTAAAACATCATTTTATAGATTCTTTAAGTACCATATCCTATATATAGTTTCTTTTCGTAGTTATTTGAACATATCAAACATCATATTCACTTGAACTTTCTAGCAAAACCATTATTCAAGTCCCATCCATTTACTAATAAATAATAATATGGCTGGATTGGCGTTAGTATTTTTAATTACTTCGGTTCTTTTAGTTAAGATCAGGTTCAGCCACTTGAGCTGTTTTGCAAAGCTCATGAAAAAAGTTTACTGAACAACGTAGCATTACTCATATGAAGGACAATTTGATTTAATGTTGATTAAAGAAAAGAGAGATTTTCAATTAGGACTGCTTAATATTAAGTGTATATAGGTCCCCGTTTGGTACGAAAGATTGAAAATGAAGGATGAGGATTGGGATGAGAATTGAGAAAATATATTAAATAAGTGTTGAGCATGAGAGATTGCTTGTTACATGAGATTAGACAAACCCATATATGTGAGATTGAGGAATATCATAGGGAGATGTGATATTTTCCAATCTTACTTCTATGAGTTTGCCTAATCTCATGTACTAAGCAATTACTCATGTTAAAGACTTTTTTAATGATTTTTTTCAATTACGATCCTAATTCTTATCCCTTATTTTTAATACTTCGTACCTAACGAGACCATAGAATCCTTCTTATTTCATCTAAAATATATGCCTTTGTTAAGACAAACCTTGTAATTTAGGGCTTGATGGAACTCAGTGATATTATTTCTGATAACTAAGGATTAGTCAGTACAATCTCCTTCAGTGATTCAGAAGTATTTAAATTGGCTTTTTAAAAGTGATTTCATGGAGTTTGAGGTAAGTATATAAGATGAGCTTGCGTGAAAATGTTTTTTTTAAGTGCTGGGATCGAAACACCTATGGAAGAGGAAAAGATGGCATAAATGACAGACAAACCCTAGTCACAGCACTGGAAATAGGAAAACAGTAGCAATAAGCAAGGAAAGGAGGACTTCCTTGATGTGTTATAGAGGTCAGAGGCTCTCCCAACTCATCCACTGACTAGTTGCCTGTGTCACCTGGGGCCCACAACCCTAGAAAACTCACTCTGACCACCCTTGTTGGAATTAGCGGGCTATAGGCCATCCCCAGGGCCCAATTCTTGATGCTGAGTGTTATGTTCAGGTCTGGACTCCCTTCTCTTTTATATTTGGCCCACTTTAGTCTTGGGCCCATCAAGAGCGCCCATGATGCCTGATCGCTCGACCTACCAAATCACGTTGAGCCAAGTTAGGCCAGGACCAAAATGAGGTGATTATGTTTGCCTGTTTAGCTCAATCTAGTCTAGTCTAATGATTCTTTTTCAAAATAAAAATTTATTTTGTAGCAATTCATGAAATTTTTTCAAATGTATAATATAATTTATTCTGATTTAAATAAAAAGAAATGTAATTTTTACCAAAAATTTAGAAAGAAATATATGGCCTACACTAGAAACCAGCTTTACTGAGCTGAACCGAGCTCAAGCTTCAAGCTTAAAACGGTAGTGGAGTGAAAAGTTGAGCCAAGCACCAAGTTAGGTCAAAATCCCACATGACTCGGCCATGAAGACCCCTACTATGTAGGCAAGTCCAAGTGATTTATTATTTATTAATGAGTATAAAATTCAATACATGCCTTTCCTTTTACTTGGTGGAATGAATGATTGTGTCCCTTGAACGTTTTTGTTTGGGAAAATGTATGCAACTGCTAAACTTTTCCTACAAGAAGAAAAAGGAACAAAAAAGAACTAGCCTAAGTTGACAAGAGAAAACTTTGGCTGCAGCTTTTAGGCCTTTTATATAATGTTCTCTTGAAAATATATAACATGTGAAGTCAATTACTAGTTAATATAATTCGAAATATAGCTGTCTTCCCCTTTTCTCCTTGGTTCTTGTAAATGATTTTGCCTTTTGAACTTTTTCTTATTCCAACATAGGAGACAATAAACAGTTCTTTTTTAAGAGAACTTGGGTATGATTTTTAACTACCTGCTATCAGATTTCTTTGTAAAACAATAGGGATAGGTTTGTTGGATTATGAGACAGAGACAAAGGGAAGAAGGTCCCCTGAAATACCTTATAAGAAAGTTAAGAGACAAGAAGAAAACAGGAGTGGGTCCCATTTCTGTGGGGCCCCCTTGTATAGAGAGGACTCTGCCCTCTTTTTGTATGACAATTGGGGCATTTAAGTATGTTGGCTTTCTCACCTTAATTGCTCGTTTTTGGAGTAGGTTTTTTCATCCCACTTAAGTACTTATCATAAAAATATCTGATTTTAGATCATGCCTATTCTTTGTTAGCATTATTCTATTGCATTTGTACTTTTAGTTCCCCCCTTTAAATTTCTACTTCTAGTTTTTAATATAAAAGCTAGTTGGGTAATTGGATTTGGTCATAAATATAAGACCTTAATTCACTTTGTCTCCCATATTTTTTTATCAAAAGACCCCTATTGATTGTTAGGAGTTCCCACAAAGATGTAGTTCCAACTTATATGATTGAAGAGGATAGCTTAGAGAGGCCGACGCATATTTGTGACAAATAATCCATTTGACTAATTTTCTTAATATTTCTAAATTAGTTATTTAGTTTTTGTAACAAGCATTTAAAGTACTCCTCCGGTCCTAAATGTAAGACCCTTATAAGGGTCTTACATTTAGGACCGGAAGAGTAGCTTATAAGAAGAATTTGATCCCTAAACTTCTCACACCTTACCACTTGATCTGGTATCAAATGGCCTCTTTTTAATTATTTTTTATTAAGAGCATGCCATTGGTTGTTCATTATGTAGAAGGCAACTCTTTATAATGAACGATTAAAAAAAAAGAGAGAGAGAGAGAAAGATAACTGTCTCTGGATATCCTTTTGGACCTCATCTTCAATATTTCACTTCATCTTCGCAGGAAGAACTCATGGCATGGTGGTACACAACCTCTAAAGCTGGCAACAATGTTCCTTCTGAAGAAGATCTCATAGAAAAAATTAAAATGAAACAAATATTAGGATTCTAGGCGTTTATTCATTCAGGCTATTACTAAGGTAATTAAGAAGCCTGAGATTATTGTTTCCTTTGTGTAGTTACACCTTTTTTTTTTGGTTTGAATAAATACTTCTAATTCAAATCAATGTATACCAAATGAAACTGGGAATTGGGAGTCTTGCTCACTATCATCATATATTTGTGAATATTAAATAAGAATTGCCTTTATCTTCTGACAAGCTATAATTCTCAATATGCACTCCATTTTTTTTTCCTTTTAGTATTACTATTTAATATTTGACAGTATCAAATTAGTTTTGAGCATTGAGTTTTTTTTCTTCAATTTATAAAATCCTAACAACTCACCTTGCTTAAGGGAATACTCTCCACTTTTGTAATGCTTATATTGATTGAAAATTGATTTTTCCTATATGACTAGAAAATAGTTTTCCATGTGCGGTGAAGAGCTTCAAGAATATGTCATACTATTCATGGCTCCATAACGTAAGAGAATAATGTGACTTAATAATAGATTTTTTTTTTTATAATGTAAATAAGTAGGGGGAATGAATAAGGAATACATTTAAACTGTAATAAAATCGAAAACAGTAGTCATGAAAAAAAATTGCAAACTTAAACTCTTAGAAATCATCGTTTGGGGCCATCTAGAATGTAATCCAATATTAGTGTTCAGAAGGGAATTGACTAGATTAATCTGATTCGCCTCAAATTCTAATTCAATTAAAACTTCATCGTAATTGGGTGAGTTGTTCGGATTGGTTTACTTAAGTGTTTGAGCACGTTTTAAGTAAGTCAAGATAATTTTTTTTCACATACTTATCACATATTTTGTAAATTATAATTGAAAAATTATTTATAAATGATCCTCTAACCTCCACAAGGATCACTTGGAAATAAAATATTTGATTTTTTTTGCCAACGAAAATAAAATCTTTGATATACATGTACTTCATCAAGTCTTAGTCTTATATATAGGTCACTTGAAATTTAAAACAACTTCCTACTTTTCCCATATTAAATACCATACATCTTTTCTTTAAAACAAAAAAAAGGTTTCTCACTCTCCTGCATATCACTTAAGAGGGGTAAATGGAAGATTGTAATAAATAACCAATGTAATATTTTATAAAGAGAACTAAATAGTCTTTCCTATGACCAAAGGTAAAATACCCTGTAAGAGAACGTGAAATTATTAATTCTTGATTTTTCAAAAAAAAAAAAAAGAAAAAACTGGACATGTAATCCGGCCGACAAAATAAGTCTACCTATTCCATTCAACTCAATATAATTCAACATGATCAAACAATATCAAATTAATTGGTTGGAAAAAAAAATATCAAATAAATTGAGCCGCTAAACACCATCACCAATAATAGATTGAATTCATATTAATTGGTCAAAAATATATTTGTTTTTTCTTGGGCTAAAAGAGGGTGGTCTAAGTCATATGAATAAACCAGAGATTATTGCATTCAGCAATCAATGTCCTGTAAGGTTCGATTTAATGAAAGGAAATAATCTCTTGTAAAATGTGATGAACGAACATTCAAATTTTTATTAGGAATAGTATCTACATCTATGTTTAGTATTGATAATGTTTCATATAAGACTGTTTTTAATAAATAAAAAAATACATATGCCTAATACGAAAATAAAGAAAGAAAGAAATCAATATCTCTGAGATAGATATTATCAATTTATGTTTGTAAACTGACAATTAATTTGGTTGAGAATATGAAACAAAAGGAAAAAAAGGCAAAAAAAAAAAAGACACTAAAATACTCTAAAAAATACTAAATGATAAATAAGAATAGCTGAATTTTAAAATCCTAATTTAGATTCTACGTACTATTTTAGAATCTTCAAATCTTGTAAAATTATACAACCACCCTTTATTTTTTTAAAAAAATAATGCCATCTCAGCACTTCTGCCCGTCAAAGCTCCGACGCCGGTGACCTTGTCGGCAACCAGCCACCGGAGCTTCAGTAACCACTCTTTCTTATGTATTGACTACTCTTATTAAGTTATTGACTACTATAGTATTGTGATTGACTACTTTTATTTTTAAATTTTTGGTGACTACTCTTATTTAGCTATTGACTACTCTAGTTTCATTATTGACTACTTTTGTTTCAAAAATTCAAAAAATGCATTAAGTGTTGTTAGAGATCTAGTGACAACTTTTTGTTTAGTTATTTGTTACTCTTGTGGAGTTAATAGCTATATAAAAGTAGTCACCGGCACTTTAAGAACAAAAGTAGTTAACAGTTAACTTATAGTAGTCAATAGCTATATGAAAATAATCATTCAGAATAAGGACAGTGCTATCATTTTACAATATTTGAAAATTTCTAAAATAATACCTATGATTTGAATTGAGATTTTGAAATTCACCTACCCTTATTTATTGTTTATATTTTTGATGGTATTTTAGTATCTTTCTCTCAAAGAAAAAAGGACATTATTTTCTTTTTAGGTCAATGCCTGCCGACTATGCTTTCCTATTCGTTGAAACCAACAGCGGATCATCAAAGTCCTTCATGCCAGCTCCTCCCACGCAGAGAATTGCCGACAACAAAATTTAAGATAATTGTTATAAAATTATTTACAAATTATTCCCTTTAATTTTTTTTATAATTATTTTTTTACCACTTTCTTTAAGATTAAGAAAGTTTGTTTTAATATTATCAAGAAAGAAAGAAAGTTGGATTAATTATATTTATTTTCAAAACAAAGACTACATCTAGCCACATTGTCACACACTCCCTTTGGTTCCTATTATTAAACACTTTTTAAACAGAATATACAATTCTTATTACAAGTCATTAAGTAAGATAATTATTTTTTTAACAGTTAATATCACCTTTAATCCATAAAATTTGACTTAATTTTAATTTAGTCCTTAAAATTTAAAATTTGAATATGACTTTATTTTAAGGCTTCTTTATTCATAATTAAAATTCTCGTGCATTCCGTATTTACGTGTTAGAGATTAATAAATTACAGATATAGATTATAGATTATAAATATACACCACAAAACATGTGGAATATGTGATAAATCATCATGGATTAATTGAAAAAGTATCTTCCATCTGCATAATTAAAAAAAATTTTCATTTAAAAAATGCCTATTTTATATAGCAAGTGGCCATAAATTATTTTATTGAAAAGGCTCCGGCGCACCTTATGAAAATATAATATTACCTCCGATCTTAATTATAAGAGCTAGTTGACTAATTTGGTAAATTTAAAAAAAGAAGTTAAGTTAGTTATTTGTCATAAATAGGTGTTGTCTTTTCTAAAATATCTTTATTAATCAAGTGTATTGGCTAGAACTACCATTATTCGAAGGATTATCTTGAAGAAGAAAAAACATAAATATTAGAGAAAAAGTGGATTGAGGTCTTATATTTAAGATCAAAATAAAAGTCAAACAAGGTCTTATATTAAGGATCAGAGGTAGTATATTGTAATTAAAATCAACCAACGAATCATATATATTTATTGTTTTTGTTAGCCAACAACCAATAAATAATCATTATCTTTATTAGATGTGCTTAAAAAATCCAAACGATACCTTCGAAAAATACCAATTTAAAGAAAGGTTAAAAAAATCAGACCAATATCACCCATCCACTCAAAAAACTAATCCTTTTTTGAATTTTTTTATAAATATATTAATTGTTGATTGATTTTTTTTTTAATAGTTTGACTTTGTTCTTGTTCTTGTATGCGATCCAATTAGGCAAGAATAGACCCACATTGAGGAAAATGTGTGACTGTGACCATTGCCGCCACACATCAATTGCCATTTTATTGATGCTTGCCTTTGCAATAGTTTATTTAGAAACGGAATTATGCTCACCCTCTCATATTTTTTGCATTTTACTTCTGTGGTGACTTGTCATAAATCAATCTCTCAGTAGTTCATTTAGAAACAGAAGTGTTGCAATTAATCTATATTGATAAAAGTTCATCTTTTTGGATCGATTGTGAAACGACTTAGGATCTACTATTTGGCGCGATATTTTCTATTTGCTTGTCTCTTTTTTGAGAGCAGTGTTCATACACCACTTTTTTTTATTTATATATTTAAGCTTTTGAATCTGCATTTTTGTCCTGTTTCTTTTCCTTTTTCTTCCATGTAAATATTATGTTCTCTTAATATTATTTTTCTTTTTAATAAAAAAAATGTAAGACTCATTTTATAATACAAATTATACTATAATATAAGTCTTATATTAAAAACTATTGGAGTACTTTCCTGAAATTTCAAATTAATAGTTTTAGTCATACATTGCATCAGAGACTAATAAATTATGGACAGAGATTATTGACCATCTGTGCCAAACAAAAATTATAGATTATAGATGCATTATAAAACACATGAAAGACATGGTAAATCATGAATTATTTGAAAAAGTCTCCTTCTTCCACTGTCATAATTAAAAATTCTGTTTTTTCTTTAATTATAAAGATAAGAGCACAATGAGAATGCCTATTTTATATGGCAAGTGGCCACAAATTATTTTATTGAAAAGCCTCCATCACACCTTATGAAAATATATAATATATTTGTTACTTATGTTACAACAACCAATTATATTTGTTTAGTAAATTCCCATATTTATTGACCTTCTTACACTTTCTAATAATAATCATTATCTTTCTTAGATGGGGCTTTAAAAATCCAAACATTCTTTTAAAAAAAATATACCAATTACAAGAAGAGTTAAATTTCAATTTTGTACCTAATTCAACCTGTGTCAAAACTTACTGGGACCCTGAAGTTAATGGAAGCACAACGTCACCCCTGATCTATTAAAAATGGAGAATTATTCATTAATTTAATTGTCGGGCAACTGAGAAAATTACAAATAATTATTCGATAAGAAAATTAATACCAATTTGGTCCCAAAATTAATAAATAAATGCCAAGAGACTGATATTATTTCTTATTCATATAAAAATCTAAAATATCATTTTAACCGATCATTTTGATCAGCCACAAGGCGAGTGTCATATCACCATTACTCGTAATGAAAAATTCTTACATACACCTAAAGTACCACCCCATTAATGCTCTGACCAATAAAATTATGACAACTGAAATGTTCTTATCTTATATATCAGTCTACATGACACTCATTTGTCTTACTATTATTTTAATATTTTTAGGAATACATGCTTTTAGTCTCTGACACTCTCATCTTTGCATCCCTTTTCTGAAAACTCTCCCCCTATCTCTCTTCGTCACTCCCCACATCTCTTCCCCGGTCCCCTCAATGCCATGCTCTCTCCTCCCCCTTCCTCTCTACTTGTCTCTCACTCAAATAAATTCTAACTAGATTTTTAAAGAGGGAAAACAACCCATAAATACCTGTTGAAATTTATAAAAACAAACAAGTAAAGTAAACGAGTGAAAAGACCAAATGGTTATCAAGTATGAATATGGGATTTGCAAAATTTAGTGAAAAGACTAAAATGCAATTGGACTGAAATGAAAAGTGTCAGATAAATTGGAGAATGGATCGAAAACATACCGTGTCGGATCTCGGGTCGGGTCGGTCGGATCTTCTTAGCTCACGCTTAAGCTAAACTATAAAAGTCTAAACTTTTAAGTGCACAGCAGAGCACCATTTTTGCAAGAAAGAAAATAAGAGAGAGAGAGAGAGATAGTTGGAAAACTCTACAACTGGAGTGATTTGAACTGATGGGGGAAGCCTCTATTTATAGCTTTTGTCAGGGATATTTTAGGTAGCATAAAAATATCCACTGAGCCCATCAGATAAAATCTGAGATAAGATATAATATATCCTTATCTCATAATATCATGATATTTTGAATTCAAATCCAGAATCAATCACAATTAATTCTAAATATATATACTTAATATATATTTAATCTACACAATATAAATTAATTAATTTAATATAAATTAATTAGATTTATATCATAACCGATTGGATATGATTCAGGGTATTTGACCAAGTCAAACATATCATGATATTGCTTGGATATTTGACTGATATATTCTCTTTATACCCGGTCAAATAATCCGGCCCATCAAGGGCGGATCCAAGCCCAAAAATCTAACATCTCCCACTCGCACTTGATGGGCTGCCCATCGTGTGATAGCTAAATCTTTCATTGCTTCATACTAGGTGTCTGCCGTGACCGCGTGGGCATGACGTCATCGATTCGGGCGCCTGTGCACTAGGAATCCTTTATGTAGGACCAGCACACAAGAACACCCTTGGTGTATCTGCAAATTGTATGCTTGTTGCCTCGAATGCCCTAGTTTTATCCATACACTTTACTTGTGGCATATCTAATCCCTCTCGAGTTATTTTGTTTACTCAGATTGCCTTTTTCATACGTATGGTATCCACACTTGCTTAGTTGTTCTGTTCAACCTACAAGGGACATGTCACAGACACCAACGTAGATGTGTATTTCAGGATAAATCTTCCTTCTGACTGTTCATCATTTAGATTTGGCATAGTCGCTTTCTCAGTCTTGACCCGTTAGATCGCATCATTCCTGACCATGGGGTTTAGGCTAGAGTAGCTGCCACTAAACCAAAACCTTGTGATGTTGTCTAAGTCTTAAGGGCATTATGAAAGGTTTATTTCCTTTCTGGGACTCACACCGTAATGGATCAGGGATCTTCCATCTACGTCCCTTGTTACGGATTTGAGTAAGCTCATGCAGTATGAATTGCATGTTACGGTGCTCAATCCACCAAGTGGAGTATGTCGCTTTTGGTTTTTAATAGCACCGTACAGACTTAAGTTCCAAATGCACTCCAACATTTGAACCAGGAGCTCTTTCATCACAACTATATATGACGTCTTACTAGTGAAGAGTTCCTTGTCTGGTTACAGGTCTCATGGATGACACATTATCCATGATTCGGCCCAAACTTTTATGGGTCTCATCTCAGTCTAGCTGAGGTGACATTTGTGGTGATTCTTCTCTACCATCTCATGGTGATCTTCTGCTGTCAAACCTTCTATATCCCATGAGAACATAGCGAGGCAGTTGCTCGTGTGAGTGAGCCAACCTTGTGACCTGTACGACATATTTGTATTGCATACCTTGTGCCTATGCATGTATAAATACACAAATATACAAGAAAAATTTCTTTGAACTGGATAAAATGCATTGAATTACTAAGTAAGAGGAAAAGGTTCAGTACAACATGCCTTGTGCCTGCGTATTTGAACAAAAAGGATCAAAAAGAAAAAAAGGAGTTCAATACATCATGCTCTACGCATGCCCAAGGCCTTTACATGCTTAACGAAAGGATCTCTAGCTATAGGCTTGGTTAGGGGATCTGCCAACATCTTATGAGTGGACAAGTATTGAACTGTCACTTGTTTCTTAGCGATCATATCCCTTACAAAGTGATACTTTATGTCTATATGCTTAGTACGATTGTGGTACTTAGGGTCCTTTGCATAGGCTATCGCTGCTTGACTAGCGCAGTGAATCAGAGTAGATCCCTCACTCCCACCATGGATTCCCAATCATACTAAAAATCTTTTGAGCCACACAGCTTCTTGGACAGCTGCAAAACAAGCTACATATTTTGCTTCCATGGATGAAAGAGACACACACGTTTGTTTCTTGCTGCTCCAGGAGATTGCTCCGTTATTTAGTAGGAAAGCATAGCCTGACGTCGAGTGTCGCTCGTCTAGGTCTCCTGCCCAATCAGCATCGGAATAACCCTCCACACGAAGGCCATTTCCTTGATAGCATAGCTCATAGTCCATGGTTCCTTTTAGATATCTCATAATCCTCTTTACAGCTTCCCAGTGTTTGACTCCTGGATTGGATTGGAATCGACTCACAAGTCCGACTGCGAAGCATATGTCTGGCCTGGTACACAACATGGCGTACATTAGGCTACCAACGGTACTTGAGTATGGGACTCTCTTCATGCGTTCTATATCGCATTGTTTCGTAGGGTGCATTTCCTCACTTAGGTTATGTCCCTTAACCACAGGGGTATCCATAGGCTTGCAGTCTCTCATATTGAAACGCTTAAGAATCTTTGCTATGTATGCCTTTTGTGACAATGACAGTAATTTTCTAGAACGATCTCTTCTTATCTTAACGCCTAAGATATATTCTGCTTCGCCCATGTCTTTCATCTTGAAGTTCAAGGATAACCACTCTTTGATCATCTTTATTAGTTTAAGATTGGTACCAGCCAGTAGTATGTCATTAACATAGAGGGATAGAATGACAAAGTTGTCTCCAAACCGCTTGATATAAACACAATGATCTTCCTCGATCATTTCAAAGTCATAGGAGCTTATAGCTTTGTGGAACCTTAAGTACCACTGCCTAGATGATTGCTTGAGTCCATAAATGGATCTCAATAGTTTACAAACCTTTTGTTCGTTCCCTTTCTGTATGAAGCCCTCAGGCTGTTCCATATAGATTTCCTCATCTAGTTCTCCATTCAAGAAGGCGGTTTTTATATCCATCTGATGTAACTCTAAGTCTAAACTTGCTACTAAAGCCAGTATCAGTCGTATCGAGTTGAAACGTACAACAGGTGAGAAGGTGTCTACGTAATCCACTCCTTCCTGCTGTGTATACCCTTTGGCAACTAACCTTGCTTTGGGTTTATCAATTGATCCATCAGCCTTGCGTTTGTACTTGAGAACCCACTTGCTCCCAATTGCCTTTCGGCCAGGTGGTAGATCAACTAATTCCCATACTTGGTTGGATTCCATGGAATCCATTTCCTCTTGTAAGGCCTTCTGCCATTTTTCCTTAGCAGGTCCTGTTAGTGCTTCTTTAACACTTACGGGGTCTTCTTCATCGTGTTTTGGACTAACAATGAAGGTTGCTCCTTCAATTGAGAAGCGTCTCTTAGGAGTTTTGTCTCTGTTACTTCTCCTAAGTGGGGTTGTTGTAGGACTTACTTCCTGTGACTGGGTTAAACCTTGTTGTGAAAATGGTTCAACCCTCCCACTCGGATCAGTAGACTGAGGAACACTTTGTTGTACCTCATTGCCATCATCCTCATAAAGACGGCTTGTTCGATCAATACTCCCTCTGCTAGGATATTCGGTTTCTATGAATGTTGCGTCCCTTGACTCTATCTCAGTCACTGAGCCGTCATCATTTTCACCAATGAAGACATACCCCTTAGAGTTCTCAGAGTATCTTATGAAGATACACTTTTTGCCCCTCGGTTCTAGCTTGTCATATTTATGGGAAGAATCACGAATATAGGCCGCTGACCCCCATGGTCTTAGGATGCTTAGATCTGGTTTGCGGTTTGTCCATGATTCATAAGGGGTTGTTGTGACTGATTTAGAAGGCACTCGGTTAAGTATGAATGTGGCAGTTAAAAGAGCATCTCCCCAATATGAGGTTGGAAGCTCAGCTTGTGCCATCATTGATCTAACCATATCGAGGAGAGTTCTATTTCTCTTTTCAGCAACTCCGTTCTGTTGAGGAGTGCCAGGGAT
The DNA here is from genome assembly GCF_004799145.2 of Neltuma alba. Lineage (NCBI taxonomy): Eukaryota > Viridiplantae > Streptophyta > Magnoliopsida > Fabales > Fabaceae > Neltuma > Neltuma alba. Next base: position 304,938 of record NW_021636573.1, on the reverse strand, counting down.
TGTTAGTTGCCTAACAATGCCCCTTTCTTCACAGAGCTCCTTGAACTGATCAGAGAGGTATTCTCGGCCTCGGTCAGTTCTTAAGGCTTTGATTCTTGAACCTAGCTGATTTTCCACTAGATTGAGATATTTTCTAAAGCACTCTAATGCCTCAGATTTGTGGGAAATCAGGTAAGTATAGCCATATCGGGAAGAATCATCGATGAAGGTAATAAAATACCATGCTCCATGACGTGCCCTAACACTCATTGGTCCGCAAATATCAGAGTGTACCAATTCAAGAGGATGGTTAGCCCTGGTTGCCTTTCTGAAAGGCTTCCTTGTGCTCTTGCCAGCAAGGCAATGTTCACACAGAGACATTTCCTTTTTGGACATTTCCTAGCAAACCCTCTTTTGCCAGTTTGGTCATGCGTTCTTGACCAATATGTCCTAATCTAGCGTGCCATATATCGTAATTGACATCGGAAGAAAGCACATAGCAAGAACTAGAAAAATTATCATTGAAATTTTCTAAAACAAAGAAACCATCCGAAACATAACCAGAAACTGAAAAGTTGGTCCCATACGAAATGTCTACTGTGAAATCATGAAAAAAGACATTAAAATGAAATTCAACTAAGGAAATGACAGACACAAGATTTCGTCGGATTTCCGGAGCGTAGAGGACATTTTGCAGGACTAGGGTCCTTCCTCCATGCAGGGTCAGCTCACAAGTACCAATCCCTTTGACTTCTACTCTCGCGTTATTCCCAACATAAAGCCATCTGCTTCTTGCTGGTAACCGACGAAATTCTGTGAAGTTCCCACGATCCTTGCTCACGTGGTCTGTGGCCCCTAAGTCTATAACCCAAACAGGATTAGTTTCAGCAATAAACGCAGTGCTAGAAACATAAGAGAAATGTATTGAATCTGAATCCAATACCTTTTTTCTGCTCAGGGCAGTCCTTGGCATAATGTCCCTTTTGTTGGCAAGCATAGCATTTGATGGTTGCTATGTTCCGCTTCTTTGCAGGTTTCTTGCCTTTCTTGAAGGAACTCTTTCCCTTCTTCACTTTAGGGCCGCCTTTCTTATTTTGAGAGCCTTTGCTTCTCTTGGACTGGTTTTGGGAGGTTGCCCCTCCCTTTCCTTCAGTTAAATATGCCTTACTGATAGGCTTCACAGTTTCCATCCGATCATCCTCCAGTTGGAGGTGGCGAGCTACATCAGCAAAGGTTTTTATACTCTCATTATGAGTAATGGTGTGCTTCATGGTATCCTAACTTGCTGGGAGAGATCTCATGACAGCTTGAATCTGTTGCTCATCAGATAAAGCGCCTCCGGCTTCCTTAAGCTCCCTTATTAAGTTCTGCATTGCCCTTAGGTGATGCCTTATGGGAGTGTTAGGACCCAGCTTGAAATTATCAAGTTTGACGGTGAGTCTCCTAAGCCTCGCAGCAGAGGTACCGTCAAATTCGGATTTCAGCGTTGCCCACATGGCAGAGGCGGAAGGGTGTGTTTCGAATTGCACCAACACATCGTCAGTCATGGCACTCAGCATGGTTATTCTGGCGATAGTGTCCCTTCTTTTCCAGGCCGCGTAGCCGTCCTGGTCCCTTCGCGATGCATTTGCCTCAGGCTCTGGAAGAAAAGTAGTCAACACATCAGTGACTTCTTGTTCTTCGAGGACATACGATATCTTACGACGCCACATGCTGTAATGTCTTCGTTCAGCTTGTCACCTCCTACGAGGTCAGCTATAATGGACTTGATTCCTCTTTGAGACATCGTGCTATCACATAGACAACAATGCATTTTAGTACGGTATGCAATATACACACTTTATTCAAGTAGGTCATAGGTCGTCTGGGTAAGAGTCTCACCATTTTCATGATCAGGAGACAACTAGGTTGGCTCCCATCCCATTACTCCTGGTTAGTCTCTTACCTTTCTTACCTCTGACTTTCCTTGAACATATCCCCAATTGGAGTTTTCCTCATGAAACTCCCACTCAAATAAAGCATTTGAAAAAAAAAAACTTTATTTATCGAAGCATAAATGTTTACAAAAAAATTTGGATAATCCCAAAGATAAAGTCTCAAGAGTAAACATTAAATGAAAAGAAAAAATAAATGTGAACAAAAACTCATTCGTTCATGATATATTTATTATTGGTTCTCTCAAACTCTCTTTAACACCTTTCCAGCATCTATAGAGACTTTGTTTAAAAAATGCTTCACTAAATATGTGTCCCCTCCTTGCTAGTTCCTCTCTGTATTGGATTGCAATATTTGAGAAAAAGAGTGCGTCTTGCTCATTGACAATTTGTTTAGCATAATAACTCAATTTTGAAAATAGGCACTTTTGATGCTTGTATTCATCAGCATGCTTTTCTGCTATCTTTTCTATTAAATTTATGTCCTTGGGTCTGCAGACTTCTTCCTCTTGTTGGTCAGGAACACATTTCCTTTTACCACTGCTCCCCTCAGGTGCATTAGAGTTTACTTGTGATTGAGGCGCTTTTCTTTTATTTGTACTTTCGGCAGCATAATAATTTGAAGATTTCGGAGCATCAGAAAGAGGAGAATAAGTTGGATATTTTCCAAAAGAGGAGTTAGAATTTGAGTTTGAGTTGGCCATTTCCTAAACCCAAAAAGAACAAGTTAAGAAAAATATAAAAATAAATATTCAAAACATTTATTTGCTATTTTTCATACCCAAAAAGTCATAAAAAAACGGTACATAATATATTAATTTATAGCTCATGATTTTAGAAATATTTTAGGTCAAACAGGGCTCAAAAATAGCCCCTCACGCGCCTTCACGCGCCCCAATAAGCAAAAAAATATTTATATATTTTTTAAATTAAGGGGTAGGTTCGCCCACTCTCGGGACAGGCGCGTGTCATACACGCGCCGCCTTTCCGGCCTCTCGCCGTCACCTGACCTATTCCATCTGATTCCCCGCGTCTCAAGGAGTCTATATATGTGCTTTTTATGACCAAAGGATCCTTAGGTGGACCCCACGCGCCCACATGGTGCGCTTAAAAAAAATTCAAAAAAAATCCTTTTTTTTTTAAATTTCAAAAAAAAGTTTTTTTTTTTTTTTAAAAAATTTCGATCAGGTCGGTCTACTGACCCGAATTCCAGGGAGGATCCGGGTCCACAGACCCGAAACGCTGCGTCCTGGCCAGCCCAAAAAGACGCCGTTTTGGGCTGGTCAGGTCGTCCCTGACCTCCAGCCGGGTCACCCCAGATCTGGCTGGAGCTCCGGCGGGTCCGTCGTGACTCGCCATTTTCGAACCGCCATATCTTCCTCCTCCGAGCTCCGTTTTATGCATTTTAGGTGTCTATGGACTTGTATTTTCGTGCTCTACAACTCTATGGGTTTATTTTCTTTAAAAAACATCAATTTTAAAGACCCAAAAAGATGGTTCGAACGGCCGACGTTGGAAGCTTGAGAAAGTAGACTTCGGTCACGTTTTTGAACCTTACGGAATAACAGGTAATGTTTTTGAACTTCACTTATATAAACGGAGTGTGTATTTGAGTTTAAAACACAAGCATATAGAGTTCGAATTGCATACGGCATATTCATGATGCAGCGGAAAAAATGAGCGTGTAATATATATATGCACACATATATTGAGAGCCTCAAGAACATCTCGGCTCTAATGCCAATGTCAGATAAATTGGAGAATGGATCGAAAACATACCGGGTCAGATCTCGGGTCGGGTCGGTCGGATCTTCTTAGCTCACGCTTAAGCTAGACTATAAAAGTCTAAGCTTTTAAGTGCACAGCAGAGCACCATTTTTGCAAGAAAGAAAATAAGAGAGAGAGAGATAGTTGGAAAACTCTACAACTAGAGTGATTTGAACTGATGGGGGGAAGCCTCTATTTATAGCTTTTGTCAGGGATATTTTAGGTAGCATAAAAATATCCACTAAGCCCATCAGATAAAATCTGAGATAAGATATAATATATCCTTATCTCATAATATCATGATATTTTGAATTCAAATCCAGAATCAATCACAATTAATTCTAAATATATATACTTAATATATATTTAATCTACACAATATAAATTAATTAATTTAATATAAATTAATTAGATTTATATCGTAACCGATTGGATATGATTCAGGGTGTTTGACCAAGTCAAACATATCACGATATCGCTTGGATATTTGACTGATATATTCTCTTTATACCCGGTCAAATAATCTGGCCCATCAAGGGCGGATCCAAGCCCAAAAATCTAACAAAAAGCATAAGAAGGTTTTGTACAGAGTATTGTATGTAGAGGAAGGAGAGAAAGCTTAGAGCAAGGTGGAAAGCTAGAAAAAGGAAAATATAAGGTTATTAGTGTTGTCAAAACCAAAAGTTGAATTGTGAAACCCTATATTAAAGTTGTCAATGGAGGAAGTGTGCATGTGTTTTGGGTATTTTGAAAGGTGGTGGAAAGTCATTACTAGAGGACTAGCATTTTGGTTTATGCTTAATTATTTGCTGCATGTTAACAAGTTTTGACAACATCTAAGATTGGGTTAACATTTTCAAAGGGACTTGTGTGTTTTTTTCATGTAGGTGGGAACTTTGTGAAAAATGTTAGTGGTGAAATTAGATACAATAATGTAAGTGTCTAGGAGAAATTGATAAGGAAGGGCATTAGACTTAAAAATTTGAGGGTAATGATAGGATGATGGTTTGGTGTAGATAGTAATAGCTGTGACATTAAGTACACATTGAACATATATAATATAGTTCCTATCATAAACCTACTGGTTTTTGGTAAACACCATCATTTTAGTGGCCAATTTTATTGCAAGTATAGTGAATCATAAAAGTTACTATTAATTAAAATGTTTATTATGATATACTTCAGGTATACTTATCTAGTATCTATTAATTTCTCAAAATATTAACCCTCTTGTTTAATTTTGCAAAAAGGCTATATTTGTTTAACTTAATCGCCTCAAATTGCACCAAATCTAGAAGGGTTAAATTCATTTCGTAAGTTGTCTATCATGTTACATGTTTACTAACTATGTTCAAACCAATTCCCTTGAGTTTCACCATGTTTGTAAGTGGCCAATAACATGTTACAAAACACATTATGAAAATGATCCAATTCATTTCAAAAGTTGTCGTTCACTTCACAAATTTTGTCAGGGTCTTATTTGATTTTAATCAGATCCTAAGGTAAACTTAATTATCACCTGTTGCCAATCACTTTGCAAAAGTAGTGATTTATTATGTCATTTAAAGAAATTACAACTGCAACCGTAAGTCGAATATCATAATAATCATTGTATAATGCACTTGTCTTTACAATTGCTATATGACAAATATCCTATTATGATCGTCGTGGTGGGTTGTGCCAATGAAAGCATACTCAATACTAGTTCTCATCTTGAATTGAAATCACAATTAATAGCCACCATATGATTTTTTCCTGGATTCTGACACATGTTCCTCACTATAGTCAAGCATCACACTAAGCTCCTATTTGCTCATCTATGTCAATAAACATGTAACGGGATTCACAACTTGAGTAGTGAAATTTACCATTTGCTTGATGGAATTTTTGACCTATTTTCAGGGGATTTGTAACTTGTTTATTTGGAATCACTTTTAATCCATTCACACACAATTTTACTAAATGTGTAATGTGAATAACAACTTGTATAATGAAAATGGCAATTTTGGTAGCACGTTTTGCAACTTGTTCTTAATCTATTTATATATAACTTTACTAAACATGTAACAAGATTCACAACTTACGTAGTGAAACTATTAAAATATTAAAATAATGAAGAGGGTTCCAAAGGCTCAGAGTACGTATTCCAAAAAAACTATTAAAATAATATTGAGACAAGTGAGTGCCATGTAGACTGACATATTGGATCAAAACATTTCACCTGTCATAATTTTATTGGTTAGAGCATGGATGAGGTGATGCTCTGTAAGAATTTCCCCTGATATGAGAGGTGGGTAGTGGGAGGTGAAAAGAGGCATGAGAGTCAAAGAGGGAGTGGTTGGCATAAAAGAACTAAAGTGACATCATGACTGAGGGAGGTGAGAATATGCATTAAAAGAAATACAATGAGAGATAAAGTAAAATTTTAAAAAGCATTCTAAGAGAGTGGAAGGCCACTACCATGAGATGACATGTTTTATTTTCATTTAAGCTAGTACACTGTGTGCCTAAGAATTTCTTAACAGATATATCTAGTAGCCAACTGATCACCCTTTCTTTCTTGGTTGCCCTCCACAGTGCTGTGAAGTGACAAATGACAAAGGACTGAGAAGCTACAAGTCTAGGTAAATGCTTCTTCTCCTTCATTATTTCTCCGTTCTCTTATTTCTCTATCTCCTCGTTGTCTTCTCCATTTATGACTCTACTTCTTCTCTTCTACTAACCTTCATTTCTGCTTGATTTTTGCTTGCGTTATGGATTTAATAACGAGGAGGAGAAGAGGGTCTAGGACAAGAACCTAGGGGGAAAAAGATGTTGTGATGTTATTAAAGGCAACATCAGAGTGTAATAAGACAAACTCCAGCCAAATTCATGAATGGCTTCTAAACAAAGGAAAGAGGTGGTTTGTAGGTAGCATTCAAATGAAGATAGATAGACTCACTAAGGTCTGTCAATTTTGCTTGATAGGAAGACATATTGTAAGTTGTTATTCCTTTTGTGCTTGGTCAAACACTATTAATTCTCTACTAATGAAGCTCTCTTTCAGCTTTTTTCCAGGGAGCGAATAATGCAGCAAGTGCCCTCTACTCCTTGATAGGGAATAGGTAGTAGAGGAAATTTTTAAAGATATTTAGATTGTTAACCGGACAAGAAGATGCTCCTCCTCCTCAACAACCTGCTCCTCTTCCTCCTTAACCCATTATCGTTCCATAGGAGCCATCTCAAAACGATTGTATATAAAGGATATAGTAAGCTAATGTGTCGCATACCTTAATAAGGAGAGCAGGGATGTATATTAGAGACCTTTTGTTTAAAGAGACATTGATGGGACTGCCTTCTACCCATGCCCTCATGCAATTCATTGAACAATATAAAAAGGAAAATGGTAAACAGAGTCTAAACTCTTTATCTCTCTCTCTCTCTATGTGTAATCTGATCTGTTGTTTAACATACTACCTTTTGGTTATTTGTAGGATACTTTGTATTGGGTTCATCCAAAAAAAAAATCTAATTTCTCAACCATTTTTTTGAAATTAGTTTAGAAAATATTTCTTCTTTTCCAAAATGTATTTTGGGTTTCGAGTGGGTCTTTATTTTGTTACTTTCTAAAAATTTCATCTCATCTTTGCCTTTTAGCTGTTTGCTTGTTCTGCTTGTGTTTTGGGGTCAAGCTTCGCTCCTGGGTTGTTGTGTGGGTTGCTGTGGGTTACTGTGATTAATGAATTCCAACTTTCTTTTTTTAAAAAAAAAAATAAATTCTAGAGGAGTCTTTTTTCTATTATTTTTCTTTTATTGGAAGACATATTTTCATTGTGTGAAGAAACGAAGTTTGGTTTTTGGCTTCTCTAATGATTAGAAAAAAAAATTTCTATGATGGTAAATCATATCTATCCATTTCTTCAAGCCTGCCTTATGCCTTTGTGTAATGTGTATCATGTATCTATACCTCCAAGTGCAACAAGCCCCTGGCTATTGCAATAAGATGAAGATGCTTGCTTAGATATGGATAATGAATTCTTAGGATGACTAATAATGAAATGGCACGTACCACTTTACACTAAACAAACTCAAGCACTATATAACCTTAAAGAGGACAACTTTGATGAATAATAAAAATACATGACGAGAATGTAACGCATATTAGAATTAAACTTCGTGGCATTTTCAACAATGAAAATACACTTTTTTTAGGTCATTTAGATGTGATAGTGGAAAACGGTTAAGTAAGGATAGCGAATCTTTAAAATGACCTTCACTATTACACTAATATGTAGCCTAACTAAACTCAAACTTAAGGAATATGTGAGGAATTGAATGGCACTATGTGTGCAGTACACACTATAGTTAAAATATGTTGCAACAAGTAAATATTTGAAAATGTAATACATCTTGGAATATAAATAAAAAAAAGTAAATTTGAGAGACTTTTTGAATAATGAAAATATTTTTTTTATCATGGAAAATGGTTTGATGTGGATAGGGAATTCTTAGGATGACTAACAGTGGAGGAATAACGAAACTATGTGACAGTATCTAAATAAGTGGGAATGTACTACATCTTGGAATATAAATAAGCTTCTAATACATCTTAATTTTCAATAACAAATCTTGCTTTTTCAATAATGAATCTGGTTATTAACATGTGATATTAGAAAATGGTTAGGCGTAGATAAGGGATTACTGGGATGACTAATAGTGGAATGGCACTATCTATACCACTCTACACTAAGAATAATCATTGAGATGAAAAATGGAATAAGAATGGAATAAAAATGAAATAGAGTGGAATAGAAGGCAAATGAGAGAGATTGGGAAACCAACCATGAAACACTTGATCCATCTTAATCCTTAAAAAAAATACCTTTCTGGTCATTAAGATGTGATATCCTAAACGGTTAGGTATTACATCTACACTAACCAAGCTCATAGTCATAAAGAGAATTAGTAATGAAAATATGTCATAGTAACTAAATAAGTTAGAAAGTTTTGGTGACTTTTTTAAGTAAGGTTTTTGGTGACTTTTCTGAATAATAAAAATACTTTTTGGTGATATTATAAAATCCTTAGATATGGATAAAGAACTCTTAGAATGACTACTGATGAAATGCACAATGGCACTATGTGTACCACTAGCACACATGAAATGGCACAATGGCACTAATAATAAAAATACTTTCTAGTCATTAAGAGGACCGTACAACTTTGATAAATACTAAAAATGTAGGCCCCACTAAATATGTGGGAATGACATACATTTTGGAATATAATTAAGCTTCTAGTGTTTGCAATAAGATGAAGATGCTTGGTTAGGTGTGGATAAGAAATTCTTGGGATGTACTATCTCTACACTAAACAAAGCATAGCATTGTACAATTTTGATGAATAATTAAAATATGTGGCAAAATGTAATATAAATAAGCTTCTGGTTATACAATTTTTGGTGACTTTTTTGATAAATGAAAATACTTTTTTTGTCATATGTGATATTTGAAGATAATATGAAGAATTCTTAGGATGACTACTGGTGAGCAAAAAGGATTATACAACTTGACCAATAATAAAAGTAGGTTTTTTAGTCGTTAATATGTAGGAATATAATCCATCTTGGAATATAACAACTAATGTAACTTTTGGTGACTTTTTGAATAAGAAAAATAGGTTTTTTGGTCATTAAGATGAAAAAGGGAATGATAATGAAATAAAAAAGAAATAGAGTGGAATAAAAAGTATTGTTTAGGTAGTGTTGTTAAAATCAAAAGTTGAATTGTGAAACCCTATATTGAAGTTGTGAATGGAGGAAGTGTGTATGTGTTTTAGGTATTTTGGAAGGTGATAGAAAGTCATTACTAGAGGACTAACATTTTAATTTATGCTTACTTGTTTGCTGCAAGTTAGCAAGTTTTGACAACATCTAAGACTAGGTCAAACTTTTTAAAGGACTTCTGTGTTTTTATTATGTAAATGAGGACTTTGTGAAAAATATTGGTGGTGAAATTAGATACAATGATGGGAGTGTCTGAGCAAAATTTGTAAGGAAGGGCACTAGACTTAAAAATTTGAGGGAAATGATAAGGTGATAGTTTGGTGTAGATGGTAATAGCTGTGACATTAAGTACATATTAAGCATATATAATATAGTTCATGTCATAAGCCTGCTGGTTTTTGGTAAATACCATCATTTTAGTGGCCAATTCTATTGCAAGTATAGTAAATCTTGAAAGTTATTGTTAATTAACATGTTTATTATTATATACTTGAAGCATACTTGTCTACATTTACTAATTTCTCAAAATATTAACCCCCTTGTTTAATTCCCCAGAAAGGTTATATTTGTTTAACTTAATCCCCCAAATTGCACCAAATCTAGAAGGGTTAAATTTATTTCTTAAGTTGTTAATCATGTTACATGTTTAGTAACTATGTTCAAACTAATTTGCTCAAGTTTCACCATGTTTGTAAGTGGGTAATAACATGTTGCAAAACACATTATGAAAATGATCAAATTCATTTCAAAAGTTGTCGTTCACTTCACAAATTTTGTCAGGGTTTTATTTGATTTTAATTAGATCCTAAGGTAAACTTAATTATCACCTATTGTCAATCACTTTGCAAGAGTAGTGATTTAATATGTCATGGTAAAGAAATTACAGCTCCAACCGTAAGTCAAATATCATAATAATCATCTTATAATGCACTTGTCTTATGACTGCTATATGACAAATGCCCTATTGTGATTGTTGTGGTGGCTTGTGTTGATCAAAGCATACTCAATGCTTCTTCTTATCTTGAATTGAAATCACGATTAATAGCCACCATATGAATTTTCTTCTAAATTTTGTAACATGTTCCTCATTATAGTCAAGTATCATACCAAGTTCCTATTTGCTCATCTATATCAATAAACATGTAATGGGATTCACAATTTGCCTAGTGAAATTTATCACTTGCTTAATGGCGTTTCCAACTTGTTTTCAGTAAATTTGTAACTTATTTATTTGAAACTATTTTTAATCATTCACACACAATTTTACTAAACATGTAACATGAATAACAACTTGCACAATGAAAGTGACAGTTTTAGTAATGCATTTTGCAACTTGTTCTTAATCTATTTATATGTAATTTTACTAAACATGTAATGGGATTCACAACTTGTGTAGTGAAGTTTAATACTTTCTTAATGGGATTGCAACTTATTTTTAGGAGATTTGCAACTTGTTCATTTGAAACCATTTTTAATCCAGTCACACACAATTTTACTAAACATGTAACGTGAACAACAACTTTTCACCACTTGTCACCACTTGCCACAATATTATGCTTATTACTTCTATGCAATCCTCACGACCATGCAATCACTTGCCACCACTTTTCCATTTTTGATATACCAGTCTCTCATCCTCATCAAATACTCAATCTTAATCCTCCTTATTAACAAACCCATCCCTATCTGACCATGAAGAAGCCACAAAAATAAAGAACCTAAATCCTACCATCAACTTCCACTCATGCAATGTAGTACATTCAATCTCTTTCCTACTACAAACCTACTTAGCCACAAGCAAAATCCACCTAAATGAACAATGTTTGCAAAGCAATAATGGTGAAAGGAGTAAGATAATAGCATTTTGACAGATAAATGACTCATACTTCCCTCTTTCCAGCTTTAGACGTGTTGCTTCAAGCTTCCTCTTTCTAGCTTCCATCCTTCACATGTTGTTTCAACGTCTTGCTCTGTTTTGAGCATTTTCACCTTGAGCTACTTTTTCTCACACTTCATACGCATTTTAGTCACTTTAGTAAAACTTGAAAATTCCAAATTACTACCTCATGACCATTTAGGCCTTTTACTTATTTAGATTCACTTTTTGTCTTTTAGATTTTCACAAGATATTTTCTAGTCATTTTTCTTTTTAAATATAGATGTTATGAAAAAATAAGAAAGGTATGAATAAAAAATCAAAATTAAATATGGATATTATAAAACAAAAATTGAGTATATGTTATGAATAAAAAATTAGAGAGATATTATGAAAAAAATAAAGCATATATTATGAAAAAAATTGATTTAAATATAAATATTATGAAAAAATAAAATCATTTTTAAATTATATTGAAAGGTAAAAAAATATGAATGAAAAGAAATCAAGTTAGAATTTATTGGATCAAATGCATACAAAACAAGAGGGAACCAAAATGTGCAAAGAATAAAAAACCGGACCGAACCAGCTAGTTCAACCAAAAAGCTGATGAACTAGCTAGTAGTCCAATTTAGTTGGGATGTTAAACTGAGATGAGTTGAATCGATAGAGAACTGGTCAAACCAGAGTGAACCGATAAAAACCGTATGAACCAGTAATGAACCGGTTTGGATGATTGTGTTGTTATTGGTCTTATTTTTTTCCAATGAACAAAAAACCGGACCGGACCGGCCGGTTCAGACCGGAAATCGGTGAACCGGCCAGTGATCCGGTCTGGTTCATCAATAAAACCGGTGGGGAATCAAACCGAAATGAACCGAAACAAACCGGTGTAAACCGGCATCAAACCGGAAAAACCGCCGGTTGGGTTCGGTTGCTCGGGTTACTGCTAAGAAAATCACTCAGGAAGGAAAAAAAACAAAGAAGCCTGATGAAAAATGAAATGGTTGATGGAAAAAGAAAGATAGGAGAGGAGGAAGAAGAGGACCGAAAGAAGGAGAGCACAATACCTGTCAGATCTGAAGGAAGAAGGAATGAAGGTGAGAAGGAGAAAGAAGGACAATGTCCGAGAGGGAGATCGCAGGGAGGAGATGAGCTTGCAATCATTTTTTGGAGTTAAAACATAGAGCCTACTATTGTTTTCCTTTTTGAAACGTAGAAGAAGAAGGAAAAAATTATTACATTTTCAGTGGAAGAACTCTTCAGAGAGAGAGAGAGAGTGGCGGAAGAAGAAGAGACAAATGAATAAAAGAAAAAAGAGATGAAGGGGAAGGGTTCAGAGAAAGAGAGGGGGAGAACCGTAGATGAAGAAGAGACAAATGAATTTTAAAAAGAAAAGAAAGAGAAAAAATTTTGAAAAGCGCCGTATGCCTATGCTTTGGAAGTACAAACAATTGAAAGGGGATGGGAAGACTTTGTAGGCTTGTCAGAACTTCTCTTATTTTTTTCGTTTTCCAAAGATTTGAATTTAATTTTTTATCTGATACATATTATATAATTATATACTTAATAAAATAAAATGGAAGTCTGGTCAAATTTTATAGCTTCTTTTATTTTTCAGAGTGATATTATTTATGAATTTTTTTCTATTTTAATGTTATGAATTAAATTATATTATTTTAATATGACCGGTTTGATTCCGGTCTGACCCTGGTCCAACCAGTAACCCTTAACCCACTATTTTAACCGGTTTAATTTCCGGTCCGGTTTTTTGTTCCTTGTTTTTTTCATTCAGCCCCTATAGATTTAAATGAATTTTAATGATGATTTTGGTATCAATGATTATTAATTTTAGTTAATGATGGACCATAAAGATCAAAATTCTTAATATTGTTATACTTTGTTATTATTACAATCAAACTATTACTATATTTCCTTATATTTTATTATTAGTGATTATTAATGTTGTTATATTTTGTTATTTTCAATCAAATTATATATTTTAATATGACTGGTTGGACCCCGAGTTAACCTTGGTCCAACCAACTGACCATTAAACCACTACTTCAACCAGTTTAGTGTGCAGTCCGGTTTTTTGTTCCTTGAAAATATGAGAGACAAGTGGAGGAGAAGGGGGGCAAGAGAGAGATTGCATGAGGGTGGAAGACAGATGTAGGGACTGATGGAGAGAGAGGAGGAGGAGATTTTCAAAAAAGAGATGTAAAGATGAGAAGGTGTTAGAGACTCCAAGCACGTATTCCTAAAAAACTATTAAGATAATAGTGAGATAAATGAGTTCCATGTAGATTGACACAATGGATAAAAATATTTTAGCTGTCATAATTTTATTGGTTAGAGCATAGATGAGGTGGTGCTCTGTAAGAATTTCTCCAGATATGAGAGGTGGGTAGTGGGGGGTGACAAGAGGGCAAGAGAATGAGAGGGAGTGGTTGGCATAAAAGAACTGAAGTGACATCATGACTGAGGGAGGTAAAAATATGCATTAAGAGAAATGCAAATGAGAAAGAAAGTAAAATTTTCAAAAGCATTCCGAGATAGTGGAGGGTCATTGCCATGAGATGACATGTTTTCGTTTCATTTTAGCTAGTGCACCATGCGCCTGAGAATTTCTCGACAGATATAGACAATAGCCAGCCTATTGGGCTTTCTTTGTTTGTAGCCCTCCATAGTGCTATGAAGTGACAAATGACAAAGGAGTGAGAAGCTACAATTTTATGTACGTGCTTCTTCTCCTCCATTATTTCTCGATTCTGCTTCTTCTCCTCCATTATTTCTCGATTCTCTTATTTTTCCATCTCCTCAATGTCTTCTCCATTTACGCCTCTTCTTCTTCTCTTCTACTAACCTTCGTCTCTGCTTAATTTCTGCTTGAGTTAAGGATTTAATAACAAGGAGGAGAAGAAGGTAAGGGACAAGAACCTAGGGAGAAAAGAATGTTGCCATGTTATTAAAGGCAATACATTAGTGTAATACAATGGATCCCAACCAAATTCAGGAATGGCTTTTAAACAAAGAAAAGAGGTGGTCTGTAGGCAGCATTCAAGCACAAATAGATAGACTCACTAAGGTCTATCATTTTTGCCAGATAGAAAGAGATATTTTAAGTTGTTATTCTTTTTGTGCTTGGTTAAACACTGTTAACTCTCTACTAATGAAGATCTCTTTGACCTTTTTCCAGGGAGTGAACAATGCGGCAAGTGCTCTCCACTCCTTAAAAGGGAATAGGTAGTGGAAGAAACTTTTAAAGATATTTAGAATGTTAACTGGACACAAAGCTGCTCCTCCTTCTCAATAACCTACTCCTCCTCCTCCTCCTCCTCCTCAACCCATCATCGTCCCATAAAAGTCATCTTAGAACGATTGTATACAAAGGATGTAGTAAGCCAGCGTGTCGCATACCTTTAATAAGGAGAGGAGGGATGTATATTAGAGACCTTTTTGTTTAGAGAGACATTATTGGTACTCCCTTCCACCCATGCCCTCATGCAATTCATAAAATAGTATGAAAGGAGAAGGGTAAACAGAGTCTAAAACTCTCTCTCTCTCTCTCTTTCTAATATGATCTCTTGTTCAAGATACTACCTTTTAGTTATTTGTAGGATACTTTATATTGGGTAAATCCCAAAAAAAAATTTTCATTCTCTCAACTATTTTTTCCAAAATTAGTTTAGAAAATATTTCTTCTTCTCCAAAATGTATTTTGGGTTTAAAGTGGGGTCTTTAGTTTGTTACTTTCTAAAAATTTTGTCTCATCTTGCCTTTTAGACTATTTGCTTGTTCTGCTTGTGTTTTGGCTTCAAGCTCCACTCTTGGGTTGCTACGTGGGTTGCACTGTGTTACTGTGATTAATGAATCCCAGCTTTCTCTTTTTTTAAATAAATTCCATATGCATTTTTTTCCTATTATTTTTCTTTTATTGGAAGACATATTTTTATTGTATGAAGAAACCAAGTTTGGTTTTTGGCTTCGAAGAAGGTAAGGGACAAGAACCTAGGGAGAAAAGAATGTTGCCATGTTATTAAAGGCAATACATTAGTGTAATACAATGGATCCCAACCAAATTCAGGAATGGCTTTTAAACAAAGAAAAGAGGTGGTCTGTAGGCAGCATTCAAGCACAAATAGATAGACTCAAGAACCTAGGGAGAAAAGAATGTTGCCATGTTATTAAAGGCAATACATTAGTGTAATACAATGGATCCCAACCAAATTCAGGAATGGCTTTTAAACAAAGAAAAGAGGTGGTCTGTAGGCAGCATTCAAGCACAAATAGATAGACTCACTAAGGTCTATCAATTTTGCCAGATAGAAAGAGATATTTTAAGTTGTTATTCTTTTTGTGCTTGGTTAAACACTGTTAACTCTCTACTAATGAAGATCTCTTTGACCTTTTTCCAGGGAGTGAACAATATGGCAAGTGCTCTCCACTCCTTAAAAGGGAATAGGTAGTGGAAGAAACTTTTAAAGATATTTAGAATGTTAACTGGACACAAAGCTGCTCCTCCTTCTCAATAACCTACTCCTCCTCCTCCCTCCTCCTCCTCAACCCATCATCGTCCCATAAAAGTCATCTTAGAACGATTGTATACAAAGGATGTAGTAAGCCAGCGTGTCGCATACCTTTAATAAGGAGAGGAGGGATGTATATTAGAGACCTTTTTGTTTAGAGAGACATTATTGGTACTCCATTCCACCCATGCCCTCATGCAATTCATAAAATAGTATGAAAGGAGAAGGGTAAACAGAGTCTAAACTCTCTCTCTCTCTCTCTTTCTAATATGATCTCTTGTTCAAGATACTACCTTTTAGTTATTTGTAGGATACTTTATATTGGGTAAATCCCAAAAAAAAATTTTCATTCTCTCAACTATTTTTTTCCAAAATTAGTTTAGAAAATATTTCTTCTTCTCCAAAATGTATTTTGGGTTTAAAGTGGGGTCTTTAGTTTGTTACTTTCTAAAAATTTTGTCTCATCTTGCCTTTTAGACTATTTGCTTGTTCTGCTTGTGTTTTGGCTTCAAGCTCCACTCTTGGGTTGCTACGTGGGTTGCACTGTGTTACTGTGATTAATGAATCCCAGCTTTCTCTTTTTTTAAATAAATTCCATATGCATTTTTTTCCTATTATTTTTCTTTTATTGGAAGACATATTTTTATTGTATGAAGAAACCAAGTTTGGTTTTTGGCTTCTCTAGTGATTAGGAAAAAAAATTTATGATGGTAAATCATGTTTATCTATTTTGTCAATGCCTACCTTATGCCTTTGTCTAATATGGATTACGTATCTACACTACCAAGTATAACAAGCCCAATGACTATTTGCAATAAAATGAAGATTCTTGGTTAGATGTGGATAATGAATTCTTGGGATGACTAATGGTGAAATGGCACATAACACTTTACACTAAACAAACCCAAGCACTATATAACTGTAAAGAGGACAACTTTGATGATTAATAAAAATATGTGATGGGAATGTAACACATATTAGAATTAAACTTTGGTGGCATTTTCAACAATGAAAATACACTATTTTTTATGTCATTAAGATGTGATATTCAAAAATGGTTAAGTAAGGATACCGAATTCTCAAAATGCCCTTTACTACTACACTAGTATGTGAGGAATTCTTAGGCACTCTGAGAGTACCACCTCATTCAAACTCTGTCCAATAAGTAGGCTCCAGTTAGAGACGTTTCAATCTAATACGGCATTTGCGTAAAATCAGAAAAATAATTGTGGGTCCCACTATTTTTTTTATTTCACTGAAATCACTCCCTCTTCCTTGCCAACAATTCTCCCTCCACCTCGACTCCTCCCCCTGACCCCCACTCCATAGTGCCTCTCTGTTTTTTCACTACCAAAATCGAAGTCTCAACTTCTAACAATGGAATCTAAAACAAATAATTTCTAATGATTTATTTGAGCATGTAGCATTGTAGCTTCTCCAAGTATAAGAGTGCTAAGAAGCTAGTTTCAATAACAAAGGCATCATTGCCAAGGTAAAGATCATAGAGATCTGTCAATGGGGGAAGGTGATGGAACAAACCTATGTGCTGGCATTGATGATGGAGACAAGGATTTAAGAGAAGGAGGTTGGGCTTGGGCTAAGGGATCTAGGTGATAATGGAGGTGAGGAAACAGCAGAGATTACAAGTGCAGAAGCCACCTTTAGACATGGTGGTGACATAGTGCTAGACGATGGAATCACCATGGGTGCAGAGGAAGATAGTTGGCCCTTAGAAAATGCTACAGGATTCTCTAACTTGGGAAAATACTTCCATTGTTAAAGGTGGATTCAACTTTGGCAATTTGGCACCTAGATGCTAATAACTTCTCACTCCATTATTAATACTTGACTACTTGCAGCTGACACTATGATTAAGTTTTGGTGGTGAAAGAAGACACAAATAATATGGATTGAGGGAGGGGGAGGAGTCAGGGAGGAGGGAGAATTGATGGCAGGAAGAGAGAGTGATTTCAGTAAAATAAAAAAAATGGTAGGACCCACAATTATGTTTTCTAATTTTATGCAAATGCCATATCAGATTGAAATGTCTCCAGCTGGAACCTACTTATTGAATAGAGTTTGAATGAGGTAGTACTCTCAGAGTACCTAAGAATTCCTCCTAGTATGTAGCCTAATCAAACTCAAACTCAAGGAATATGTAAGGAGTTGAATGGCACTATGTATAAGGTACACACTATAACTAAAATATTTTGCAATAACTAAATATGTGAAAATGTAATACATCTTAAAATATAAATCAAAAAGTAAATTTGAAAGATTTTTTGAATAATGAAAATACTTCTTTTTTTGTTATGAAAAATGGTTTGATGTGGATAGGGAATTCTTGGGATGACTAATAGTGGATGAATAATGAAAATATATAGCAGCAGCTAAATAAATGGGAATGTAATACATCTTGGAACATAAATAAGCTTCTAATACATCTTACTTTTTCAATAATGAATCAAGTCATTAACATGTGATATCGGAGTTAATTTTAGCCTAAAAAGCACGACATTAATCCATTTTGTTTTTTATATTTATTATTTTTCTTTCAAATTAATTTATCTAACTTATAAACTAATATAAAACTAATATTATATATAACTATTTTAGTAAGTATGCATTATAATTAAGTACTACCTCATATCTTTAAGATGAGAGATGGATAATTAATTTGAAAAATTAAGGAGATTAATTAAGTCACTTAACTATAACAAATGTGTAGTAACTTTCATAAACGAACATATTTAATCATATATATTAAAGTTAGCCGTTAGTAAGAATTTCTTACCATCAATAGGGATATTTTATGAAAAAATTATAAATATAAAAGACAAATAGAATTGAAGTTTTATATTTGGAATCAAATTCAACCCCAACTAATTCTTATGTTAAAAGCTAATAGTAGTACTCCCTCTATCCCTTTTTATAAGCAACAACTACCATCTCTCTCCTATCCCTAAATATAAGCAACATTTACAAGTTGTCTTAAATTTTTGTAGCAAACTCTCTATTTTGCCCTCATTAATTACTTATTTTAATACTCAATATATTTAGGGAAAATGACATTGAGGTTCCACACAAACAAATATACAGCAAAAAAGTCCTCTCAAATCAGATAATTCTTTTAAAGTCCCAAAGGGACTTGGCTGCAATATTTAGAAACTTAAAAAGACATTCTTCCTTGTTTTCAAATGAAAAGTGCTAACTGAATGCCCTACTCCATTTCTAAATCATCATGCATCTTCACCAAAGCTGAGGATTGGTTGCTCCTTCAAAGTCATCGTCTATGTCTATTGAAGCTGATGACTAGTGATTCTTCTCTCATTTCTTCCAATTTCTAGTTTGATTACGTCACTCTCGACATTAACAACTGACTCCAAATCCTCTCAGCAACCTTCCCTAAATCACTTGACCGTCGTTGGAGTCTTGAAAGTTATCGTCATCACTAGAGTAGTTACAGTGAAGACAATTGCCAGAGTCATTTAAATTCAATTGTCATTGACGGAATGGTTGTAGTGAAGCTCCTCGTGATTTCTGCCAATCTCCACCAATATGTTCATTAGTGTTCGAAGCAGAGCATTCAGCAATCCTCCTTATGGTGAGTAGTCATTTTCATCACGGGGCTCACTCCATCGTTGTTTTTCCCTTGTTATAATGTTGATTTGATTTGCTTAAATTGAATGTTGTGTCTTTAGTATGATGTGGTGGTAATTTCGTGGTTTTCATTAATTTGTGGGTTGCGGTTTTTGTGAATGGGTTGAGTTTTTTTTTAAGGGTTGGGTTTCTTTTAATTAATTTCTTCATAGTATTATTATCACATGAATATTTCATAGAACTTGGGGAGGTGCGTGATTCCCAAATTTTTAGAAGAGAAAATTATAGTTTATGTGAAATTTGAATTTTTTTTTCCCACTCTTTCTTCTTCATTCTTTCGTCTAATATTGTAACAATGGATTTGGTTAAAAAAATATGAATTTGGAAATGTCATTTGAAACATATATTGTGATATATAGATTTAATTAGACAGATTATAGAGAGTGCAGTGAAGAGGAAATGTATGGCCTTTCTATGTCCTAAAACTATTACTCCTTCGGTCCTTAATATAGGACCCAATCGTTGAGTTGATTTTTGTCCTTAATATAAGACCATTTCTCATATTTATCAATTTTCTCTAAATCATCCATATAGATACTCTCTCAACCATAATTAAGTTGAAGAGGAAGATGGGGTATAAAGAAAGATGATTATGGCATTTTAGAAAAAAAAACATGTCACATTTCTTATAATTAACTAACTCACCTAACTTCCTTAATTTAATCAAATTAGTTAAATGGGTTTATATTAAGGACTGGAGGAGTATATGTTATTTTTTCTGGTGTTGGGTGATGGCCATAAATATAGATTAGGTAGAACTGTAGTGATAAGATGGTTGAATATCTTTAGAGTTTGGATATGAATTTTTGGGATTGGTCTAAACAAGTTGTTATGAACTAGTTCTACGTTAAATATGATGCTTAGGTTATTTTTTAATTTTAAGTAGCAAAGAAGTATTGCAAATTTTGATTTTTGAACAAATATTTGTGTTAATATATTCAAGTCAGGAAAATAAGCTTTTGAATTCATATGAATCATAAGGGAGTCTGGATTTATAAGAAGCCTACATCTTTAATTACTATAAGGCCCAACTTAATAATGATACTCCTTGTGAAGAGGCTGAAATATCATGCAGAATTACTCACAATTCGCCTTTTTTTTTTACAGGTTAAGAAGATGAGGAAGGATGGAGGCAACAAAAGTGGACAAAGGAGTTCCAATTTTTTTGGTTCTGCCTTGTTCACGAAGAAGATACACTAGTCAATTAATTTTTTATTTTGTTAGGCCATGATATGTGCTGTAAGAGATAATTGGCAATTAAGGGTATTAGTAATGAGCAATAATGTTCAACTGGTTGACAAGTCATTTTGTAACAAATTGATCAAATCATATTTATAATATTATTACTTTCATCATCATATGTTACAACACCAATTAAGGGTGTTGTACCTTTCGATTCTATGCCTTTCTTTTGAAAATAATTGTTTCTATATAATACTGCATGTGTTGTTAAGCCAAAATTCTTTGCCATCAAGGAGAAAATTGACAATGAAGTTAAATGGGCTAAAGTTTATGTGTAGAATGATTGTTGTTGATAACGCATTTTGTAACAAAGTTATCAAATCATGTTTATATTCAATATTTATTTGAAATTCTATATTGTTTCTTATTATTGTCATTATATTACCAATATTATTTTGTGTAGATATATTGTTTCTTATAAAAGTAAAAACTTAGTTATAAAGTGATATTTGACTTTTAACAAACATTGATATTATATCACATGATCACAAAAAAAAAATATTCACAAAATAATCTCTCAAATATCACTAGATATATTGGCAAGTGACAGTACGACCATTGATAAGTGATATGGCCACCATTGACAAGTCACAGTACAACCGTTGACAAGCTATAGTGTTACCATTGACAAGTCATACTACAACCATTGATAAGCCTGATAAGCCCAATCCGCCGTGGCCCCTTGAGAAATCCGTCGCGGTGCCCTGAGCAGAAAGAAAGGGAAGCATTATGTAATAGGTGTTGTGGTGCCTAGATAAATCCGTTGTAGTGCTTACACAAAATTCTTACCCTTGATTCCATGGTTGACAAGTCACAATGCAATCATTGACAGGCTACAATGCCAATATTGACAAGTCACAGTGTGCTTGTTGACAAGCTTGATAAGCTTAATCTGCCACAGCGCCCTGAGCAGACAGAAAGAATGAGACGCATTCTGTAATAGGCATCGTGGCACCTAGACAAAATTCTTACCCTTGATTTCATGGTTGACAAGTGATAGTGCAACCATTGACAAGTCACAGTGCTATCGTTGACAAGTCACAGAGCAATCATTAACAAGTTATAATGCAATTAATTGACAAGTCATAATGCAATTAGTGACAAGTCAAAATAGGTCTCTTGACAATACAGGGTGCAATAATTACAACTCAAAGACAACAGAATGTAATATACCAATTTATAGCTAACTTTCATTTTACCTTCATATACATGGAATTGCACCTATTTCACAATGCAATTAGTGACAAGTGATAATGCAACTATTAACAAGTCATAATGCAATTAGTGACAAAAAAATCTTCAGGTTGCATGTAATTACCAAACTAACTATTGGTTTGTATCTATTTACAAAAAAATTCCTTTACATCAATTTACAAAATATTCCTTTCACTTCCATATACAAAAAATAGCTGACTTTGATATGTTCTTAGTTGGGATTTGGGTTTTTGTATGTTTTGGTAATTTGTCCAATTTTTTAACATATTCCACAATGATAAACCTTCTTGTTTTGGAACTGAGATTCAATTATATTAGTCCTTAATCGATTATATTAGTCCTGGATCATTTCAACAGCATAAGCAATTGATAGTGGCTCTCTAGTCTCATCAAACAAGGTAAGTAGAGACATAAACAATCCATTTATACTTCTAAAAAATTGATCAATCCTGCAGCAAATAACAAGTTAAGGTGTATGCATTGAAAACTTGGTAGCAAGGCAGTAACAACTGACATAGCAAGAAATGACAATAACATATATGTTCAAACTAAACTTATACATCTTGCTCCTCCATTGCATTATCCCTTTGTTGTTTCTATTTGGTCCTTATTTTCATTCTCTTCTAGATATACATGACCACTTTCTTCATTGAACTTTGTCAAAGTTTTGTCCCATCATCATCTACCAACTCCACAAATGTTTTTTTAATCAAACACAACTGAGAATTTTAAACGAAATGATTTTCTTTCTTTTCAGCAATTGATGATATAATTTCTTTCAATTCTTTATAACTTGTGCCCTCCTTTATATTTGTTGTTGTTACACTACTTCCCACATATCTCATATCATTTTCTCCATCATTTATAAACTTTTTCCCTATGTGAATAAAGCAAAATAGATACTTTCCAGATGTACTCGCCATCAGTAATATAAACCTGTATCAAGAATCACACAACAATCTTTGACAAATCAAGCAGCTATGGATTACGTAGACTGCGACCTACAGTGTCAGAAACTCAGACGCATTAATGGCGGAGCGGTTGAAACCAGCGAAACACGCAAACGAAGTCACAACGGCTAGAAGCTCTTCCGTCTAACGGCTACTTAACGGTATCAACTATAAAAGGCGCGAAGAAGCATTAATGAACAGATTGAATACCTGAACTACCACCTGCGATTATTCAGTTACGCATTCAATACTCTGTTTTTCACATTACTACTGAGCATCAGTGTGTATCATTGAATTCACTCTGTAAGAGAGCCATTCACTACGTTTATTAAAAACTTGAGAGACACTCAAGAGTGTGGACTCTTGAGAGGGTTGTATCCTTACGGGAGTAAGGGGGAGTGATTGAGCGATTCAATTACTGTACCGAGGCACCAAGAGCCCTGTCGATCTTGGAAAATAGTGAAATACTCAGAGGTGTTCTGGGGACTGGAAGTAGGTCACGTGGTTTAGACCGAACCAGTATAAATCTTGTGTCTCCTCTCTGCGGTTAAAATTTTCCTTACTCTGACTCTCTGTTTCATTCAATACTTGCACGCTTTTAATTTTAAATTTTTGTAACTCACCCAATTCACCCCCCTCTTGGGTGAGATTGTTTCTAACAACTACTTCCCACATATCTCATATCATTTTTCTCCATCATTTATAAACTTTTTTCCTATGTGAATAAAGCAAAATAAATACTTTCCAGATGTACTCGCCATCAGTAATATAAACCTGTATCAAGAATCACACAACAATCTTTGACAAATCAAGCAGCTATGTTGACAACTGTCATGGCACACATTGACAACTATCACGACCTGATTGACAACACAATATCCCATTTCGTGCTAAGGGTTTCTACCCACAGTTACTTCATCTTTTTCTTCCTTCGCCACTAAAGTAATGTCAAAACAGAGCAAAACCACCCACAGTATACCAAAAAACAGAGCACCCATGATCATCCTACACATCCAACTTAGATCACCAACACACACTAACCGAAAATATAGCTTTTCTATTAATTAACTTGTGAATCTTAAACAAAAACAAAAGCTTTACAATACCAAAGGAAAAAATGATTTTCTAATTTTCCATTCCCAAACACAAATAATCTATCAAGAAAGGTAGGAGAGGAGAGGAAAGAAAGTTCTAGACCTGAAGATTTGTGGAGATTCAAATGGAAGCTCTTTGGAGTTTACTAATGGTAATGGAGAAGATACTTCATCATCAATAGCTCCTTTCTTCTTTCTTCATGTCCTCTCTCTCTCAACCATACTAGAGCCACTGCGCGGGAAACTCAACTCACCCAACTCACCATCTTTGTTTCTGATATGCTAGGGCAAGAGAGTCATTTTAACATTCTAAAAATTACAGCCAAGTCTCTTTGGGACTTCAGAAGAATTATGAGATTTCAGGGGACTTTTTTACTGTATATTTGCTTGTGTGGGATCTTAATGTCATTTTCCCATATATCTATTATCTAATTTCCTGAATCATCATCTTTCCATCACACATTCTCTCCTTTTCATAATTCTCTTTATTATAATAATTTTCTTATTCTCTTTCTTTTACTCTCTTCCCCATAAATAAGGGCATTTTAGAAGGAAAAAACTTCTAATTTTTACACATTTATTGCCTTTAAACAATTTTAACTAATATTTTGATTTACATGATGAGTTCCAATATTGCTTATAGAAAGGACGGAGTAATTTATTTAGCTTCCTTGATAAATTAGTTAATTACCTAAAGCCGAAGAAGCAATTAAACATAACTAACTAGTTGAATTAGTTTAGTGAATTCCCACAATAAATCCACTGCTCACTCTTTTCTAAGAACCATCATTATTACTCTCTCCATTTCAGTCTATAATATGAGAGCTAGTTTGATATTTAATTTTATACTAAATATAAGATCCCAATTTAATTTTTCTCTTATATTTATCTATTTTTTTCTAAGATGGTCCTTGTAGTAATTACATATGTTAAATGTTTCATCAAATGAAAGTTCTAGCTAATACACATAATTAACAAGGATATTATTAATCTCTAGAATTTCATGTCATTTAATCACTTCTTCTTTAATTTTTATGCACTCTTTGATACAATTGTGTATAATTTGACTTTAATCTAAAGGTTACACTTTTGCAAGGTTATTTCGGTCCAATAATTAAAGTTTGAAGATGCTTGGAAGTGTTTTGGAAGAATTTGAAGATTAAGGTTGCTTAAAAATTACATTATGGTGACGAAAGAAGAACAAATAAACTCAAATTATGGGTGAAACTCTTCATTTGATCTAAAAAAGCAAAATTTTCCAAAGACAAAATGAGTTGTAATGCACTCTGATTTGATTGCGGTCCAACTGAAATATAGGCAAACTTAGCCACAGTGCAAAATTTTTAGGTCATGATGTGGCCGCTGACAACAAAATGCACAGTAGCCCTAAGTTAAAAATTTTTAAGTTTTAAAGCCCCAAATTTAATTTTAGCCACCATTCTTCATTTCTAGGTGATTCTTGGGAATATTGTACTCTATTAGGGCTTCTTTTTTTTTTTTGAAAGAGATTGAGCTAAGAGTTAGGGTCTTGAAGAGATTTTGGCTCTTTTCTTGATTTTTTTTTTCTCTCCATCTTGCTTTCTCTACTCTCATTTCATGTTTGTGCTAATATATATATGTATGTTCTCATGGATTTTCTAAGTATGTGTGGCTAAATACTTTGATTCTAGGATTATTTTGAATTCTTGTATGGATTAAGTATTCATTTCCCCTTTATATCTGTGATTAATGATATGATTGTGTTGATTTTACTCTATGCTTAATGCTTCTTATTGATTGGCCACCAATGAGATTGTTAGGTTCACTTGATTGATACTTGAAATGATTAGATCGAGTATAGAATTTGAGTTTAATCGTCTAAGAACTTGAAATTTGTGAGTTTTATTAATAAGACAGAGATATACTCATTAACCTTATAGTCATATAAGGTTTGCAATGAAAATTGTGGTTTAATTAATTAATTAAGAGGTTAATGAATTAATGGAACTAAACACCTATTTGGAGACTTGAGAAAACATTTATAGGTAATTTAATAAACTTAGCTAGCATAATCTATAATTAAGAAATAAATATAATGGGGATTTAATTGAGTACTTTTGAAATATAAGGGGGATAAATAATCCTAGATCCATGGGAACAATACTTTACTCATCACTTTATTATTATCACGACCCATGTACTTGCAGTGTGAATTTGTATTTTAAAAAAGACAACACCTATTTATTATAAATAATTAACTTACTTAATTTTTTAATCTACTTTAATTAGTTAACTAGCTCTTGTATTAAGGATCAGAGGTAGTATAAGCATTAAATAATTAAATTATGCAATTTAAAAATTTAATTAAAATTAGTTAAAAACAATAAATATTTAAAAAAATATAATTTATTTTTCTAAAACATCCTTAATTATGTAAAGAGTAGGTAAGAGGGAGAATGAGTAGGAAAAAAATGAAAGAGGATGAGTGAAAAAGTAGATGAAATATATATATAATTAATTAGAGATAAAAATGACAAAAATACATTAAATGATCAGTAAAATCCATATTCATATTGATGTTTATAAAAAGCCTCAACCCCTTTAAAGATTTGAAGCTTACATTTGCAACTGTAGGGACTAATGTCTAGAGAAATACTCTAAGATATATATTTTTTTGTTTTATTATATCTTTCAAAATAGCTGTCATATTTTAATTTCGAAACTTTCTTTCGTTGCAGATACCTTCATACATCATGCCTTTATTAATCATTTTTGTGAACTTCATGATTCAATTTTAATATTTTATTCATATACTCGTATATATATAGAATAAGAGAATGGCAGAATAAATGACGTTTTTATCAATATACTATGAACAGTAAAAAATTACCTAAATACTATCGGATGAAAAGTATTTGCCCATATAGTTCACGGCCGGAACAACTTTCACACTGACACCTTTTTTTTTTAAATAAAGAATGGAAACAAATGAAACCCGTTCAGGCTTTGAAGTTTGAATGAATTTAGGCTCTGCCATTTTCATATTCAGCAAAAACTACAGCTAATGCCCCCATTTCATCGGCCCCCGTCGCGTCAATGTGCCTTCTGAGTTTCAGGAAAATTATAATTAATTGCCCCATCTTTTCATAACTTCCTCCACTAATTTTCCTTTCTATTATATTTCCACTCAATTCCCAAATAGAAGAGATCCCAGTAGATTTTGTAGGAATACTACTTTTTATCCGAATAATTAAATTTATAAAGAATAAATTAAATGAATATATGTGATCTATTATATTCAAAATGTACATATATTTAGTTATAAAATAAGCGCTTATGAACTTCTATCTTTATCATAATTACTCAGTAATATTAAAATCAATAATTATCCTCTCTTCTTCATGTGCTTTCTTCCTTTTCGACTTTTTTTCTTAGTTATTCTTTCCTCCAAACATGCTTATTATTATTACTTCTAGTTCTTAATATAAGATTTTATTTGTAATTCAATTTAAACTCTAAACTAAATCTTATAGTACATAGAGCATGTGTTAGGATAGGGTTAGACCGCTTCGAAACATGGCTTCGGTAAAAGTAACAATGCCCTTATCAAATCTGCCAGAACTAAGACACAATAGCATTGGTACATGTTGATGTAGTAATTGTATATACGTAGTTGTCTTCATAAGCAGCTAATAATAATTTTATATAAATTAATTTAGTTAAAATTATTTTTTGTGAAAATTTAAAATATCTCCAATAAAATTTATTAATTTGAGGAGTTTGTTTAATTAGTTGGGAAATGTTATACTCCCTTTTGTCTAAAATTTGGAAGTTAGATAATTAATTTATAGATATGTATAAATACGTGGTATTTTTTTTCTAAAATATCTCTCTTAATTATTTGCATTAAAAATTGCCTCAACTGTTAGAAACTTTTTTTTAATATGTGTGATTAATATGAATAGTTTAAGGAATTAATATCTTGCATTTAGGATTAAAACAAATTTATTAACTATTGCAATTGAAGACAATAGTTAGTTCCCCATTTTAGTGTTCGGAAGGAAAGAAAACACAAACGCCAATTTGATCAACTCGTTCAACCCAATGAGTTGACTAGATTAATATGATTGGCCCTCAAATTGTGATTCGATTAAAATTTCATCCTAATTGGGCGATCATGTTAGTGCTAGTTTGGATTAGCTTATTTAAGTTTTCAAGCACGTTTCAAAAATAAATCAAGAAAAAATTTCTCTTACATACTTATCTTATATTCTGTAAATGATAATTGAAAAGTTATTGATAAACAAGCTATCAACTTACTAGAGTGGTCACTTGGAAATAAAATATTTGATTTTTTTGCCAACGAAAATAAAATCTTTGATATACATATACTTCATCTAGTCTTAGTCTTATATACAGGTCACTTGAAAATTAAAACCACTTTCTACTTTTCCCATATTAAATACCAAAACATCTTTTTTTTTTCCGAAACAAAAAAAAAAAAGGTTTCCCACTCTCCTACATATCACTTAATAGGGGTAAATGGAAAATTGTAATAAATAATCAATGCAATATTTTATAAAAAAAACTAAATAGTCTTTCCTCCGAGTACTTTATAAATATGACCAAAGGTAAAACACCCTATAAGAGAACGTGAAATTATTAATTCTCAATTTTTCAAAAAAAGAAAAAAGAAAAAGAAACTCGACATGTAATCCGGCCGACAAAATAAGCCTACTTATTCCATTCAACTCAATTTAATTCAACATGATCAAACAATATCAAATGAATTGGTTGGCAAGAAAAATATCAAACAAATTGAGCCTCCAGACACCATCACCAATAATATTTTGAATTCATATTAATTGGTCAAAAGTATATTTGTTTTTTCTTGGGCCAAAAGAGGGTGGTCTAAGTCATATGAATAAACGAGAGATTATTGCATTGAGAAATCAATCTCTCCATCAGATTAGGTTTAGTGAAAGAAAATAATTTTTTATAATGTGATGAACTGATATTTAAATTTTTATTAAGAAAATATTCACATCTATATTTAATATTTAAGAATACCACAGATAATACTGTTTTTAATTTAAAAAAATACATGTACCTTGTACGAAAAAAGAAAGAAAGAAAGAAAAAGAAATCAATATCTCCGAGATAGATGTTATCAATTTATGTTTGTCAACCGACAATTAATATGAATGAGAATATGAAATGATCTGTGTTTAGAATTTATAAAGAAGAAAAAAGGGCATTGTATTTTTTTTTTTTTTTGGCATTATTCTCTTTTTAGGTCGATGCCTGCCAACTATGTTATCCTATTCGTTGAAACCAACAATGGATCATCAAAGTCCTTCGTACCAGCTCCTCCCACACAGACAAGCGCCGTCAACAAAATTTAAGATAATTATTTACAAATTATTTTCTTTAATTTTTTTAATAATGAGTCGTTAACACTTTCTTTAAGATTAAGAAAGTGCGTTTTAATATTATCGAAAAAGAAAGAAAGTTTGATTAATTGTATTTATTTTCAAGACAAAGACTATATCTATGGCGCATTGTCACATAATGCCTTTGGTTCCTATTATTGAACACGTTTTAAACAGAATATACAGTTCTTGTTACAAGTCATTAAGTAAGATAATTGTGTTTTTTAAATGGCTAAGATCATCTTTAATTCATGAAATTTGACTTAATTTTAATTTTGGTCCTTAAAATATGACTTTATTTTAAGGCTTCTTTATTCATGATTTTAAATATGCTTATATTTGAATTTTTTTTATTTTTAGATAAAGTTAGTTATTCAATCATCTCTTTTTAATATGTTAGGAATGTATTATGATGAGGATTAGAGTAGTAAACACTTTCTTTTTTTATTAAAACATTATTATTATTATTATTATTATTATTATTATTAGCAGTTTCACAAATGAGCGTTGATGATGCCACATTGGCATGAGCAATAACATCAATATCACAAAATCAATACGCACTCTATCCTATTTTAATTATCCGATCCGTGATTTTTTTTATTGTTCCAGATTTAATTGTTATTTTATGGATGATAATCATCACTCTATCTTGTCCTAAATATAAGAAAGAGATTTATTTTGATTTTAAATATAATACATCAATCCATTTTTCTTCTAAATTTATTAAAAAAATATTTAAATCATACATATTAAGATTGTTCTCATCACAAAGTTATTCCAATGCAAATTATTAAAGAAAATATTTTAAGAAAACAGATACACATATTCTTACAAATAACTTATTTAAATAATTTTCTTAACATATATAAGTTAATAGTTTATACATTTAGAATAGAAATAAATTATTTGGTTTCTATATTTAGAATAGGATAAAAAAAAATTGCTTGAATATGCTTGTTTTTTTTTTTGTGTAAATTAGGGTATCCTCGAGTCATTTTAAATTTAAAATTAATGAGCCGGATTGTTAAGATTAAAACTCTTTCAATAAATGTGTTTTTTGAGATTTGAACTTATATTTTTTTTAATGGGGTTGAGACTACGAATATAATACCTTGATACCAAAGTTCTTTAATTATTTTTTAATGTTATTTAAATTTTTTTTTGCCAACTTAATGTTATTTAATTTTAACACTATAAAATTCTCGTACGTTCCGCATTCACGTGTGAGAGATTAATAAATTACAGATATAGATTATAGATTATAAATAGTACGCTATAAAGCATGTGGAAGATGTGGTAGATTATCATGGATTAGTTGAAAAAGTACTCCTCCGATCCTAATTATAAGACCCAATTGACTTATTTGAGGAGAGTAAAGAAGTAAATTAAGTTGGTTATTTATAATAAATAAGTGTTGTCATTCCTAAAATATCCTTGCTAATTAAGTATATTGGCTAAAACTATCATTATTAGAAGGATTATCTTGGAAAAAAATGCATAAATATAAGAGACAAAATGGATTGGGGTCTTATAATTAGGACCAAATAAAAAGTCAAATGGAGTCTTATAATAAAGACCGAGGAGTACCTTTCTTCAATGGGCATAATTAAAAGTTGTTTTTATTTAAAAAAATGCCTATTTTATATAGCAAGTGGCCGTAAATTATTTTATTGAAAAGGCTCCGGCGCGCCTTATGAAAATATAATATACTGTAATTAAATTCAACCAACGAATCATATATATTTATTGTATTTGTTAGCCAACAAGTAATAAATAATCATTATCTTTATTAGATGTGCTTATAAAATCCAAACGATACCTTCAAACATTATCAATTAAAAGAAAGGCTAAAAAAATCAGAGCAATATCACCCATCCATTAAATATTTATTAATTTGTTAGTTGACGAAAAAAACTACAACTAGTGTAAAAACACATTTACTTAAAAATCGAATATAGATAACTTAAGTCCTTATAATTATTTTTCTTGTTATGCACTTTTTATTGTTCGCCTAATTTTAAAGTCAATCTTCCTATTATAACGTTGTTAATTTCTGGTTGATGTGGGTTTGACAATCTCCTCCCTGGCCTCTCTTTCTTCCTCTTCCACTCAGTTTCTGAGCCAGCGCTTTCATATCTCTCTCCCCACTATGATCGCCCTTATCTTTTCTTTTCTTTCTTTTGGCGTAAGCTTTGCTGTGTGTTTCAGACACATCATTTCTTTCTCCAGCTATAAAAAGACCCTCCTCCTCCTCCATTCTTACTAAAAGACAAGTCTTTTTATTATGCAAAAAGTGAAACCTATCAAACATCAAGGGGGAAAAAAAAAAAGTGCCACCTGTCTTTGTGGTTTATGTTCTTCACCTCTCTTTCTCTCTCTCTTATGGATAGACCCGTGAAGAATGTCAAATCTGCATTATGTTTGCAGTTTTTCACCACTTGTTATTCTTCTGATGCAAAATCTGACTACAACGATGTGCCATATGAAGGGATTACAACCTAGATATTCTTTTATGACATCTTCGACGAGCAACACGACCCAAATTCAATTCAGTTGTCTGAATTGCAGTTCATGAAATGGATAAAGTTCGTTGGTGCTCTTGGACACTCTGCATTTCTCCAAGAAGTCTTCTTCAAGACAAGTTTCTATGATTCAAGGCACAATCAATTCTCTTAGCAAGAATGGAGGAGAAGGGGGAGGGTCTTTTTAGAGCCGGAGAAGGAAATGATAGCGCGAAGGTTATGGGGCCCAAAAAAAAAAAAAAGGGATAAAAACGATGATAGTGCGGGGAGAGAGCGAGATGAAAGTGGTGACTCTGAAACTGAGTGAAGGAGGAGTAGAGAGAAGCAAGAGAAGAGATGGTCATACCCACGTCAACTAGAAATTAACAGCGCTGTAACAGAATGATTGACATTAAAATTAGGCAAACAATAAGGAGTGCATAAAAATAAAAAATATTATAAGGACTTTATTCAAAACTTGATACAATTATAAGGACTTACAAATTAATTTGCCCGATATTAAATAATTTAATATTTTAATACGTTATTATTAAGTAAATATAATTTTTTTTTAATTACTCGTGGTTTTGTTGCCAGCAGTGATCCAATAATCACGCCACAACCAATCAAAGTAGTCTGCTAAAATATACTCTTTCGGTCTTAAATATAAGACCTATATATAAATTATAAAATAGGTTTTATATTTAGAACCGAGAGAGTATTTTATATGAGTAAGAAATAACAGTAATCTCTTAGTATTTATTTGTAATTTTAGTGGTTTAATCTGTTTAAATTTTTTATAGGGTTTTTTTTTTGTAATTTTTGCGAGTATATTCAAGAACGAATTTTAACTTTAACCCATTCAATGAATTAAAAAAAAACAAATTTTGAGGCCAAGATAAAGGAGGGGAAACGATCGCCCAAATGTCTTGAGGTTTATTTCATTAACCTGAGTCCCAGTACTCCCTAAAGCATGTTTTGTGTGAGCTTATTTATTGGACTAATTTTATTAATTATTGTTCTTTTTTTCAATAATTTTAAAGAAATTTTAAAAAATATCTCTTGAATTTTAAAATTCTAAATCAGTTTTGTTTACTACTTCTTTGCTTCTACTTATAGAACAGAGATAGAAGATATTTTTTGGTCCTATTTATAAGGTATGAAGAGAAATTTTTTATATAAATGTATAATTTTACCCTTTATTTATTATTGTATTGATTTTGTTTACGATATAATATATATTAAATAGGGATAAAATTGGAGAGTTATTGAATTTTTGATAAGAGTTTGGTTTGTATGAAATATATTAGAAATGACTTAAAAATAAGACTAGAAGAGCATATTTTAATAACAATTGATTATACTTTAGAAGCAAATAGTAATTCGGATTTGGGATTTTCAAATTTAAGAGATTTTTTTAAAATTTTTTTATAATTTTATTAATTATTGATTGATTTTTTGTTCATAGTTTGACTTTGATCTTTGTACGTGACTCTGACCATTGCCGCCACGCATTAATTGTTGTTGTTTTTTTTTTCAATCTCACTTCCGTAGTGCATTGTAACGGACCAGTTACTCATAAGTTTACTTGGAAACGGAAGTGGTGCAATTAATTTGTACAGGGAAAAAGTTCATCTTCTTGAAGGGACTGTGAAACTAATTGGGATCTACTATTTGAAGCGATATTTTCCATTTGCTTGTCTTTTTTCGAGAGAAGATGTTCATAAAGCAAAATCTTCTTTTATATTTAAGCTTTTGAATCTACATTGTTGTTCTGTTTCTTTTTCTTCCATATAAACATTATGTTCTCTTAGTATCATTTTTTTATTAAAATATTTATTTACTCATTTAACTTTATATAAGGTTTTAATTTAATATTTTAACTTTAAAAAATATTTGTTCGATCCCTTAACTCTGAAATTATTAACAAGATCTTAAATGTTGATAAAATATTCTTAAATACTAGCATATTAAGTTTAATTATCAAAATAATCATAATTGTTATAAAAAAATCATAATCTAAGCCTAACAATTTTTAGAGTTAAATGACCGAATATATAATTTTTTGAAATTAAAAGACTAAATTGAAACATTATAAAAATTTAAATGACCAAATGTATACTTTAGCTTTTTTTTAAATTAAAAAATAAATTTAAAACTTATTTATAGTGCAAATTAAGTTATGATATAGGCTTTATATTAAAGACTGGAGGAGTACTTTATCTGATTCTAAATATGAGGACGAAATTTATTTTCATTTTAAGTTCTTAAAATTTAACCTCATTTTGATTTTGGTTTTTAAAATTTAAAGTTAATGGTTTTGTTCATACATTCCATCAGAAACTAATAAATTATAGACCAAGATTATTGATTATCTGTGGCAAACAAGAATTATAGATTATACATGCCTTATGAAACACATGAAAGACGTGGTGAATCATGAATTAGTTGAGAAAGTCTCCTTCTTCCATTGTCATAATTAAAAATTCCTTCTTTTTTTTTTTCCAATTATGAAGATAAGAGCACAATGAGAATGCCTATTTTATATAGCAAGTGGCCGCAAATTATTTTATTGATAAGTCTCCATCACACCTTATGAAAATATATAATATATTTGTTACTTATGTTACAACAATATCTGTTTAGTTGCTGGTCAAAAAAAAAAAATATTTGTTTGGTAAATTCCCATATTTATTGGCCTTCTTACACTTTCTAATAATAATCATTATCTTTCTTAGATGGGGCCTTAAGAATCCAAATATTATTTTTAAAAAATATATACGAATTAAAAGAAGGGTTAAATTTCAATTTTGTACCTAAACCTGTGTCAAAAACTTACTGGGACCCTAAAGCTAATGGAAGCATAACGTCACCTCTGAGCGATTAAAGATGGAGAAATATTCATTAATTTAATTGTTGGGCAACTGAAAAAATTGCAAATAGTTATTCTATCAGAAAATTGACACCAATTTAGTCTCAAAATTAATAAATAAATGCCAAGGGACTGATGCTATTTCTTATTCATATAAAAAACCAACATATCATTTTAACCAATCATTTTGATCAGCCACAAGGTGATTATCAAATCACCATTACTGGCAACTTAGCTTTTTGGAGAAATTAGTTAATTACCTAGAGCCGAAGAAGTAATTAAACACAACTAAGTAGTTAAATTAGTTTAGTGAATTCCCACAAGTAATCCACAGCTCACTCTTTTCTAAGAATCATCATTATTACTCTCTCCGTTTCCAAAATTTAAACATTAAGTAATTAAATTATGCAATTCAAAAAATTAATTGAAATTAATTAAAAACAGTTAATGTGTAAAAAATGTAACTATTTTTTTAAAACACCCTTAATTATAGGAAGAGTAGGTGAGAGGGAGAATAAGCGGGAAAAATGAGAAAAATGAGTTAAAAAAAAGATGAGAGATATATTTACTCCTCCAGTTCTGTTTATAGAACAGAGAGAGAAAATAATTTTTTATCCTATTTATAAGACACTCAGAAGCATTTTTTGTATAAATATACTATTTTACCTTTTATTTAATATTATATTGACTTTATTTACATAAGATATAATGTGTGTTATTCCCTCTGCCTCTTTTTATAAGCAACCTTGGATTCAACTACGTAGATCAAAAAGTCAATTAAAATTTGTTAAAGACAATAAATATGTAGAAATTAAAAGTTCTTTCTTCAAAATATTCTTATTTATGGGGGGAAGAGAATATGAGAAAGAGAATAAAAAAATTATTACAATAAAAAGAATTATGAAAGAAAAAAAATGTATAATAGAGAGAGAGATGATGACTTGGGAAATATGATAATAAATATAATGAGTGTTAAAATAAGTAACTAATGGGGGTAAAATAGGAAATTTGTTACAAAAATTTAAGACAACTTACAAATGTTACTTGTATTTAGCCATAAGAGGGAGATGGTAATTGTTGCTTATAAAAAAGGACAGATGGAGTAAATAGGGATAAAGTTAAAAAGTTTAGATTTTAAATGAGAGTTAATAAAGTTTAAAGTTTTCTTGGTTTGTATTAAAGATGTTGAAAGTGACTTATAAATAGAATCAGAGGAGTATTAATTAATTAAAGATAAAAATAACAAAAGTGCATTAAATGATCCGTTAAATCCATATAGATGTTTATAAAAAGCCTAAACCCCTTTGAAGATTTGAAACTTGTATTTTCAACAAGAGGGACTACTGTTTGAAGAAACGCTCTTATATATATATATTTTTGGTTAGCTGTCATACTTTACTTTCGAAACTTTCTTTCGCTGCAGATGCCTTCACGCATCATGCTTTTATTAATGATTTTTATGAACTTCATGATTCAATTTTAATATTTTACTCTTATGCTCGTACGTAGAATGGGAGAATGGCAGAAGAAATAAAGTCCCGCGACGTGTACTTGAGCGGGAAGGAGGGGACATAAATTGAGGGGCCTGGAAGTCTGTGGAAAAATTTGAGTTGTTTTTTTGGTGTTGAAGTGGACTTTTTTTTCTTTAACAAAATTTTTCTTACTTTAGCCAAAACAAAAACAAAATTTTTCTTACACGTATGATGTGAAATCATTAAAAATCAGCCGAGGTAAGAAAAAAATCATTAAAATAAGCTAATCGAATTAAAATTAGGGATTTTTTTTTTTGGTGTGAAAAACATCAAATGCAATGAACGACCTAAATATATAGGTTCTTATACAAAGAACCAAAACAAATTCTCGCATTGATTCTATATTTATAAAGTATTTTTTCATCTTTATTACCAAAAACAAATCACTTGATGTGTTGGGTACGCATACTTCTCATTCTTTAATTTTAGGATCGACGTAGAAGTGGAGACAACAAGAAAGATATTTGCACGGTTTGGTGTAGTTGAAAAGAATTTGATGATGTTATGGATTTTAACCTATTGCCAATACAACAATCTTAATGATGGCCAATGTATAAATATATTTACTACTACTTCTAGTCCTAATTATAAGAGCTAGTTGACTGATTTGAGAAGATTAAGGAAATAAGTTAAGTTAGTTATTTGTAATAAATAGATGTTGTCTTTTCTAAAACATCTTTACTAATCAAATTTATTGGTTAGAATTACCATTATTAGAGGGACTACCTTGAAAACAAATACACAAATATAAAAGACAAAGTATTTTAAAGTCTTATAATCAGAACCAAAATAAAAGTCAAATGAGATTTTATATTAAAGACCGGAGGTAGTATATACATTAACGAAAATACCTTAATAATTTTATTAAGTATTCCCTTCCACTTTCTTGTACTTTTTTTTGTCAGAGGATTGTTTTTTGCCCCCACCTTTTTAGAATACTTTATGCTACTTGATCACCCCTCTTTATTAGTCCATCCAAATGGGTTCTTTGAATATATCCAAACTACTTTAAAATGATTTTTTATTATTTTCTCTTCAATAAATGCCACCTCAATTTTTCATGTATATATCCATTATAAATCTTATATTTTTTTTATGTGACCACACATTCTCATGATGCCCTTTTAAAGTCATACATTCAGCGAGTATTTAAATGAAAACCAAACTATGATTTTAGAAGTAATTTTATGATATACGAAGTAAATATGTGAAGAAATTTATCTCAATTTGAAAAAAAGTGCTTTTAAAAAAGCATTTCTAGGGATATCCAAACACCCCTTCAATATCATGTGGCATTGCTAGTTTTTAATGCAATGGGATAACACTTTTCTTTTACCATTGTAAACATCTTAATATATATAATATAAAATCTTTTTATATTATATACAAGTTTATGAGAGTGAGTAAAAAATTTCAAGTCGAAGATCAAGAGATCCATAGGTGTAACCCTTTTTTTTGTATTTGGTACAATGCACAAAACCTGTTTACGAAATTTTCTTTAATTTTATTTAAATATAATAATGCATTTTTTAAAATTTGATGTTAATTTCGGCTTTTCAAAATGATTTTATATTTGGGGAATAACCATTAGCTCCTAAAAAGAGATTTAATTATTCAGAAACCTGTTAACATCTAAAGTGTTTGTAATAACAAGTTTAAATATGAGAAATGATAACATATCTAAACTGCTCATTTGTTATTAAGACTTTTTTATAATTAAATTTATTGTTTGAAATCTTATAATAATTCTCCTTTTTATATTTACCAAAAGAATACGTGCATGTTAAGGTCTGTTTGGTGGGAAGAAATGGTTGGAATGGAAAGGAATAGAAGAGAATGGAATGAAAAATTTATAAGTCATGACCTGTTTAGTTAGCACTGGAATAGATAATAGGTTGATGAAAAATTTTATGTTTAGTACAACAAAAATGGGGTTGAAAATTTTGAAGAAAGGCCTCTGTACCCTTGATGAAAGAATAAAGTAAAATGTAAAAAAGAAGAATATGTTGCCCGATATTAGCCCTAAACTTGAGACCATTCCCCTATTCCCCACAGACAAAGGAGAGCTGAACGAAGGAGGGAAATGGCGGAAGGAGGAGCGAGAAATGATGGTGATGGGGTAACAGTGACAAGCCTAAACAACACACTGGTGAGGAGAGGTAATTTGTTGTTATGGGAAGTAAATTTTCTTCTAAATGGGATTTTGTACGAAGATAATTGAATGTTATAGGTAATAGGCATTGTCTGTGGCATGCTAAGAAGACTGCCATTCTTGTTGATATACTCTGTAACATGCGATTGATGGGAATCTTCATGAATACGTCAAGCTGCAATACTGGTTATCTAGCATACATAAAAAATAGGATGGAAGAAAGGCTTCTAGGGTGTGGGTTAAAGGGAATAAGCGATATACATCCTCACATAAAGAAACTTCGTGAAGGCAGGGAGATTTTGTGTGATTTTGGGGACCTGATGGACATGGATTTAGGTGGGATAGTCGCATAAGTTCTATGAGGGGTGATGTCACTGCGCGGGATGCATATGTTCAAGTAAATAAGTTAGTTTAGAAGTGAGTATTCGTTAATGAGAATTATGTAATGGGTGAAGTAAATTTAACTTGTTCTTTTCATGATTGATAGGTTCATCCATTAGCTGCGAAGTTTAGAGGTAAATGTTTTCCCTACTTTGTGGAGCTTTGCGCAACTTGGAGAGCTTAAGGAAGATGCTAGGGATTGTTTGGGTGTTTGGGTTTATTTTAGGTGTAGTATGTTAAAAGGGGAAGGAGAAGATGATATGTGTTGTATTGATTTGTAGTAAGGTCAGGTTTAGTGCAGTATTTAGGGTGCATGAAAACCTTCTTGTATGATGTGTTGCTCCTTATTGAAATATATGTTGTAGTATTTGTTTATAAATGTGCAAGTAGAGAAGTGTGATGTATTTTTTATTGTCCTCATTCAAGAGAGGGAATGATAAAAGCATGGTATAAATGATGAATTATGTAAAATGAATGCTACTGTTTTGTAAATGAGAGTGATGCCATATTAAATAAATATCATATGAATCAATTGGAATTCGCGAAGATTAATTTGAAATAGCCATATTAACTTTTGAGTTGTGACAGATATTGTGTGATAAACACCAATTTGAAGGACTTCAACTAAAGTATGGTCAAAAAATTCCAATTTACATGAGGCACAGAATGGACAT
Source organism: Neltuma alba (assembly GCF_004799145.2). Classification (NCBI taxonomy): domain Eukaryota; kingdom Viridiplantae; phylum Streptophyta; class Magnoliopsida; order Fabales; family Fabaceae; genus Neltuma; species Neltuma alba. The sequence goes on along the minus strand of NW_021636573.1, from coordinate 265,402 downwards.
TGTAATGGCTGTGAATTGGAAGTTGTAGAACAAATTTCCAATTTGTTAGAGCTAAAGGGAGGTTTTATTACAAAATTCTAATTCACCTCCATTAGAAAGAGAGGACAGATTTATGCAAGTGTGGACAATGAAATAAGTCAGTAATAAATATAATAAGATTTATGGATGTCAACATGGCAAATAACACTGATTAGACGAAAAATCCCAATTCATGTGATGCACACAATGCACATTCTCATAGCTGTGAATTAGAAGTTATGGAACAAACTTTCAATTTGTTAGAGCTAAAGGGAAGTTCTATTACAAAATTCTAATTCATCTCCATTAAAAAGAGAGGACCCATTTATGCAAGTGTGGACAATGAAATAAGTCAATAATAAATATAACAAGATTTATGGATGTCAACATGGCAAATAACATTGACTAGATAAAAAATCCCAATTCATGTGAGGTAGACAACACACATTGTCATGGTCATGAATTGGAAGTTGTGGAACAAACTTCTAATTTGTTAAGGTTAAATGGAACTTGTATTACAAAATTTAAATTCAAGTCTTGCAAACACAGGACACAATTATGCAAGTGTGCACAACAAAATAGATCACTAATAAATATAAGTCAAGGTAAAAAAAAATTGAGCTAGACTTGTCGGTTCAGACCAAAAACCAATGAATAGGCTTTTGTTTGGTCTGGATTAGCTTAAAAACCAGCCTCCAATCAACCCAGAACAACCTGAAATGAACTAGTAAAAATTAGGCAAACCACTAGGTTGAGTGGGTTGCCTATTTTGACTTTTTTTCATTTTTTTTTGCCACCGTTCATAGGAGAAATGAGGAAGATAGAAAGCAATGAGGTAGAAGTAGACGAGATTATAGAAATGAAGACCTATCACTTTGTTTGAAAGTCTGTTGTGTGTCACAATGAAGCATCAAACTCATTCTGCTCATCGTTTTGCTCCTAGAAGACTCAAAGACAAGGAGTAAGATAAAAGAGAGAGGAGGATGGAAGAGATGCAAGGAGGAAAACTAGAAAAATGATGATAGTTCACTATTTCTCATTTTTCATCTGGGAATAAAAGAGAAATGAGGCATGTTTAAGAAGGTAAAATCAGCCCATTTGTTCATTGTTCAAGAAAGAGAGAGAGGAGAGAACAAAAGCAAAAAAAATAACTTGGCAATGAGTGCTATGGAAAGGAATACGAATAATCCTCACGTGGGAGAGAGAAGAAAGAGGAAGATTGGAAAATAAATAAATAAATGAAAAGAATAAGGAAGAAAGGAAAAAAAAAGATGAAAATAGGGAAAAAATTTCATTTGCATCGATATTTTATAACATGAGTGTTCATTTAAAAATTAAATATTATTTTTTATAATTAAGATATAACTATTTTTACTCATTTTAATTAAATTATGTTATTTTAATTATCACCGGTCTGAACTTGGTTAGACCCCGGTCTGACCCACCAACCCTTGAACTAGTGTCTTAACTGGTTCATTCACCAGTCCAATTTTTTGTTCCTTGATATAAGTACATTCATTGATGTAAACTTCACAAATAACATCGACTACAATGTCCAACAAACTAAGATTGTAGTTATCATTTGATATCAAAAGAAGAAGATAACAATCATCATCAAGAGTTGCTTCCAAATGCATGAAGGTAATGACAAAGTGAAGTAGGTGAAATAGAAGGAACAATAGGTTAATTCTTCTTTGACCTCTTGTTTGGGCTGGTCCTCATCCTTGTTACTCATGGGAAAATGTCCAAAAGGGAGAAGCTCAACTGGAACAAACATGGAATCACAGCTGCATGTAGTTAAAGGCCAAGGGAAGGGATTTATTTGTTTTAGATGTGACTTGACTTTAAGTAAATTGTTGTAAGTTGGGTATGAAATTGAGATTTGGTATAAATGAAATAGGAACAAGGGCCTCTATCATTTTAGAAAACATTTGTGGCCTCAAGGGTGCTGCAAAGGGGTCAAAAGGTGGAACATAAAGAATAATTGAGTTTGGGCTGACTAGGTCAAGCTATCATAGTTCAGTGAAGGTCTGAGAATAAGTTGGGAAAGTGGGAGATTGGTGTGAGGATGGAGGAAAAGGGTCTTCAAAAGGAGGTGGGGATTGTTGTGAGGATGAAGGGATAGGATCCTAAGAAATAGATAGGGATTATTGTGAGGATAGAGGGATAGGATCTTAAAAAATAAGTGGAGATTGCTGTGACGATGGAGGGATAGGATCCTAAGATATAGAAAAATCAAAGGGTACATCAATATTCTGGTGATGTAGTGTTTCAGAGAAGATGGGTGGCTAGTAGAAATGGGAGTTTAAGGGTCTTGCTTGTCTCATTTTTACCCCTTCAAGTATCTCAGTTGCATACAACTAAGTAAAGAGGTTAAAGGTCCTCACATCACCACTAATATCATTTTGGCGAGATTGTACATACATAAGCTTGACTGATAAATCATCCTTAATTTCCTTAACTTCAGTGACTAAGGCTTCCTACTGTGCTGCCAATGTGTCCAACTTTACATTGACCTAAAGTTTTAAATCATGAAATGCCTTATCCATTATGTTTACCAGATGTTGAGACAATGACGATGGTGATACAGGGGGCATTGCATGTCCTCAAGGGAGAGAGCTATGAAGTTGCCACCTTTGTTGACAAAGTTCCTTGAATATAGGTAGTGCAGAATCCTGTACTTGGTTTGAAGCATAGAAGACCTGACTTTTTTTCACATTGATAGATCATCTGTGTTCAACAAAGTTATAAAGCAAACTTCGGGAGCATAGTCTTCCCACCCCTAACCAGGAGTCCAGGAGTGGGGGAGGATCCATTCTAAGCCAATTCACAATCTTAGCTTCAGTCAAAATAATCTTTGTCCCTTTAACTGTGGTGTAAATAATACCTCTCTAATCCACAATAAAGTTGGTATAGAATACCATAACCACGCTTTCACTATATGGCAAGTCTAGCTCTAGTAAGTTCTTATATGGCTTAACATATTCATCTAATCCTAAATTATATTTTCCCTCTAAGTTAATAAAATTTATCCTCCGCATGGTACAAATCTTATGTGTCAGGAACTTTGGGTCATACTTCTCCAGAGGGGCCACAATAAAGCCTTGTTTGCTATTAGGAAGACCAAGTTCTTTCTTACTTATCATTCTCATTCCAACCCTGGAAGTCTCAAGTAGGTACCCTAGAAGTAGGGGTGAGTATTCGGTTATTTGGTTCGGTTAATGCAAATAACCAAAATAACCAAATAACCAAATATAGCATAATTGCAACACCGAACCAAAACCAAACGTAGTGAGCTAATTGAAATGAAATAACTGAAAACATTTCAGTTCAGTTAGTGGACTTATTAGGTTATTGGGCCTTTTTAATAGTATAAGTATTGAGGCCTAACAATAAGAACTATTATGGCCCAACCAAGCTAGGCCCATTAAAACTTTTTTTTTTGGTTGAATCCCATTAAAATATTTATCTCTGCTTCATGTTTTTGATGGCTTATGACAGCAAACAGCCCATTAAAAATATGTGTCCCTTTTGAAATGCCACTTGCATCTCACAAATTCCAGTTTATGCATGTTAGTTACATATCATATTTTAAACATAAATATATAATAGTAGAATAAATAATAATCAACCTCTTTCAAGCATCAATCGATAAGATCATACAAACCAATAACAAATAAAAATCTAAACATATCATAATAGCAGGATTTGAGCTTCTCAGACTCGCCCTGAAGATTATCAATTCAACAGGATTTCCATAAAAGCGAGCTTCTTTATGTTTGTTGCTAAAGTTCAAGCATATAAGAACACTAGATTTCGATGATACTCCTCTTAATTTTCTTTCTGATGATATCAGAGATCTATACCTCCTAGAATATTTGGGTTTAAGAAACACAAGGGTCAAGAAGCTTTCTAAATCAATCGGCAAGCTTCAAAACCTTCTCACTTTAGGCCTTAAGAATTCTCAAGTTCAAAAGCTACCTATGGAAGTAAACAGGCTTGTCAAGCTTCGTTAGCTTCTGGGTTATCCCTACCACGGCGGCAACACTGATTCAAGCATGGATTTTCCATCCAAGGATTGGAGATAATAGAAGGATGTGGGAATTTCCAGTCTCTACAAATACTAAATGCTATCAATTTTCAAAGGAAACCTTCCATAAATAAAGAATTAAAGAAGCTAAAGCTGTAGCTAAAGAAGTTGGGTATCACTAAGGTAAGAAGCGAACATGGAAAAGAACTATGTGGTATCATAGATGCTTTAAACACCCTTACCTCATTGTGGATAGGAGCCATGAATGAGGATGAATTTCTAGAGCTGGACATGGTAAACAACCCACCTAAGAACCTTAAGCGACTTTACTTGGAGGGTCGTTTAAGGAAATTACCAAAATGGATTCCAAAACTCAAAAGGCTCAAGAGGCTATGCTTGATTTGCTCAGGACTAATAGATGATCCTATATTTGCTCTCAGGAAGTTGAATGAACTATTCCACAAAATAAAGGAAATCAACTGTTTGTTTATATATGATGGAGGAACAGATTATTAATCACGGACTCACCTCTCATGGATGCAAATAAGGCCGTGTCGTTGTTAGAGATTGGAGAGGATGTCTGAGCAAGGAAGGCTTCGCAAATCCTAGGGATGGCAGAGACAAAGCAAGGGTAATGTCCGAATAGACTGAGACTAAAGCCACAAACCAAAGGCAAGGCAATGACAATGAGTCGGCGATGGACAACAATTGAGGTTAGAGAAGGTGAGAAGTTGAGTGAGAAAGAAAGAGAGGAGGCTGTGGCATGCGATTTAGGGTAAGAGTTTGAGAGAGAGAGCGTCTGTGTTGCGTGCATTCAATTGACTAGGTAGTGCCTAGTGGTTGCGTTATGTTTTGCATGTGAGAGTGAGACTGAGGGTCTGAGTGAGAGAGACCAAAATATTTTTTTAAAAAAGGAGGGAAATAATAAAAATAGGTGAAAAAGAAGAAAAATAAAAAAAGGTTAAATTCCATTATTCAGTTATAACCAAAAAAATTTTATGCACATCGAACCAAACCCCAAAAACCAAAAAAACTGAAAAAAATTAACGGAATTAACTGAATTGAAAAAACCAAAAAAATTTGATTCGGTTTAGTTTTCGATTACAGTTTGGTTTTGCTCACCCCTACCTGGAAGGCCTACTTTCATGTTGTTGAGGGATATGCTTCTCAAATAAATGTTCAATGACATTAGTTTGTGAAGGTTGTTTGTCATCATCATCATCATCTTCACTTTATTTAGATGGTGTATACAAAGATTCAGAATGTGAGTGGCATTGGGAAGGATGCTAGACTTCTCCTCTAAGTCACTCTTTGAAGAAGATTCAGAGTCATTATCAGAGTCACCACTGTGTGTTGAAGTACTGGTTTCATCACTCTGATAGACTAGCTCTTACAGGACAGCCTTTTTCCCCTTTTTTTAGGTTGTGATGTCTTTGCTTATCCCTCCCTACTTCCTTCTGCCTTTTTTTAACCAGTATGAGAAGGTCTACTCTTACTTCAAGAGGAAGGTTACACGGTCTTCTTCTTTTGTTGCTGCATCATCTCTCTATCCTTTTGCATCTTCATCAGGCTGTCAGGTCTAAGTCATCTAGCATATTTCTAGCCCTAGTTTTGGACATCATTGGTGTGGCACGTGAATGCTTAGTGAGCTCCTCAAGTTTCACTCTAAATATGCACACGACATACATGGTGATGTTTAGCTGCTTCAAATGATCTATGGAGTACTTTCTCCTTAGCATTACGGAATGAAGCACAGTACGAGCAGTTTCTCAACTTGATTTTAGGGATGTTGAGAGTAGTTATGGAAAGTTGGGGTGGTTACAGACGAGAGAGTACAGGGTGCCTGTTGGTATGTAGTCAGGAATCATGCATTCTAGGGCACATAAGTAGGAATGCTTCCTTCAAGTTAGAACACAACTATGAGCCGACTCCACCAGTTATAAATAAAACATAATAAGAAAATAATCTTTCAAAATTTTCCTACTTAGTGACTGTTGCTTATTAGTTCGCCTGTGTTGAATTCCAATTTAACTCTTAAATTGGAATCTCAATACAGAAGTTGGAAGTTAGTAATGCAAATTTAAACAAACCACCTTCAAAGGCACCATGTTTCGGGGTCAATGTGAAATTCCAATTGAATAATCAAATTGGGATTATGAACCACAAGTTGGAAGTTTGTCATGCAAATTAAAATAAATGAACATGAAATAAACAATATGTCAGGGGGTATGTTAAATTCCAGTTCAATAATCACATTGGCAGTTAGGCACTACAACTTTAAAGTTACAACTGCAAATTCAAGGAGGAACATGAAATTATAACATATGCTTTATACATAGCAAAATATATAATGTGTGTAGAATACTATAGCAATCAACTAACTTTGTTGTGTCATACCTAAGGTTAATTGCAATAAGATATATTTACATATATGATAGATCTTTACAAAATATCATAAAAATTGAGCTCAAACTTTTTAGCATGTTAACTGGTCCCTTCAATTAACATGTCCAAAATCTGAGTTTCACAAAAAACAGTGTAGCATCTACCAAAAACTGTAACCAATGGCCCATATCACGAAGCTCCAGTAAGCTCTGAATCCAATCAGCTTTGAAAGCTGATGTCATCTTTTTGAATGACTTCAGTAGGCTTGGGTCCTTAACAATTTTTATGTGCGTAACATTCATTTCATGTCTTGACAGGCTTTCCACATTCATCAACTCTATGAACAAGGCCCCTTACATCTCATGAATCTTTTCTTCATGCATTTGGGTTGATATTCGATTGCCAAGATTATCAAAGCACTGCATGATGGTTTTGTCCAGAGAACTGACACTTTCATCCAAAACCTCAGCCAACATGTCACACCTCCCATTGCACTTTCACTTTCTCAATGATGATGAAGCTTCACTGGTATAGAGGACCTGCATGTTCCTACCATATGAAGCTTCCAGTTCAGGATCCTCTTCACTGTGTGCAGAGTCAGGAGACTGTATTTGTTCATGTGGACTTCTTCTTCCATCCCTCTTGAAGAGTTGTAGAATTCACCTTTTCCTCTATCTTTAGCCCAAACAAAAGAAAGTTGCTCAAAGTGAGGGAAGACCGATGGTAAAAGGGCCCAGCTTTCTAGTGGACCTATGTCATGAAATATACAAAGTTGGATTTCTATTGAAAACGTGACATGTTTAATGCCTAAATTAAAATTTCATGTGATGTGTTCCAACTGGCCAAGAATAATTATTGCATACCTTCACATATTCATCCCCAACCTCCTTCTCAGTAATCACACATTTTCTGTTTGGATCCCAACCAAAGCTCGATGTGTTTGTCCCACTTACCATATCAAACACAACCTGCCATGCCTTGATAAGATATGGGGCTATGCTCTAATCCCACATCCTGAAACTCTTTCTTACATCATTGCCTAAGTAAGTAGCATACCCTAGCTTGAACCTGTTCTCTACTATGAATTCCTACACAGCTTTAAGCTGACAAGATACTCAACCAGGATTTTGTCCTCATCAGGAGTCTACGCATAGAACTTACTCTTGCTCAATTCCTCCATTCTATACCTCATAAGTAACAAATGTATTATTTCTTCTATTCAGCATGCATACGCAAACTTGTAAATATAAAATACAATATAAAAGCATTTATAACCCACATAAGTCATGGTTATTCATTTCATCTAATGACATGGACTTCTACAGATAAATACAAACTAAACAATCCATACACCACTAATGAATGTAACTTTCAGTCCCTACGAACTGTATATGCATTATAAATATCATTTGCCAATTCATTTCCAAAATTGTTCTATGAATAAGAAGTTTCCATGGTTGTCATAAGGCTATTTTCCAATGTAGAAGTAAGGGTCGCCAAGGAATCTATTTCTGCATCTAGAGGATCAGGTATACTCTGTCATCGAATTAAATTATAAATCAAGCAGCATGCCATAATATATCTATTCTGAATCTTTACAGGATAGAAGGAAGGACTGCTCAAATATCTCTCTATCACATTCTGGGGAGCTGAGTGGCGCATGTCAAAGCACTCCTATAGTGTTTTTGTTGTCGTCCTTCCTTCCACTCATTAAGATGGTATCTCTAACCTCAGTAGGGAGCAAGAAATCCTTGATAGTTTGTATAACAAGCATCAACTAAGTAGTAGTTACTTAAATCAAATAAATTTGAATTCTCAGTGTTAAATAACAATTCATACCACATAAGTTCCAATTTGCATGATCAGAATTCAAAACAACATCAACTAAGTTCTAATGACCTCAACTACCATATCAAATTCCAATTTCCAGTGAAAATTGACAATGTAAAGCACATGTATTCTGATCTTCATTAACATATTGGAATTTAACCAAAACACAATAGCAATTGGTCGTGCATAAACCTTGTAGAAGTTCAACGCATGCCTTCTCCTTATAGCATCTCTTAGCACTCTTCTATCAGCGACAAAATGTTCCCAACCAGGCAGCATATATATAAATTGCGCATTTGGCAAGCATACCCCAATACATTAGCTGTTATATCACCTTTTCTTTTACCTGCATCTACCCTTGTATCGAGCTGGCACTTGTACTCATATATGAGTCTGATCTAACACAAAAAAATAATTCCAAGTGATCACACAGAAATATAATTATCATATCAATTAGATAGTAAAATGTGGTGCTTTACTTGAAACCATTTCCAACGATCATCTGTCGAGTCCTTTGTTATTGGCTCAGGAGTTTTAAATATGTGAGATTGTAGTTTTAATGTTGCATTCAACACAATTTTGAAGTATCTATTAATTATTTCTCTAGATCTCCCAAACTCAAATTGAATAACTCTGTTTTTAACATAATTAGCCAAAATGTGCAAAAAAAATTGCTACTTGCTCATCTTCTAGCATATGTTTATTTGGTTTTAGTCCACCGATTGTGTCCAGCATGTGATATAGTTGATCAAATGTTGCCCAGTACATCCTAATCTAAATGAAACATGTACTATCACAATTGTATATCATTGCCCTCAAGTTTGCTCGCTTCGCATGGAAATCTAACCCATATGACCTATCCCCTCTATCCCTTGGTCTATAATTACATGTACCACATGCAATCGTAACAAACATTGTCACAATCACAACTAGAACAACAGCTAAACAAGCAGCAAGATTTTCCAAGAACATTTCTTGGTACATCTACAATAGGCGACTGAATACATGCAACAAGAACAGAACAACTATTATACATATACATATATATGTACATTCGTAGTAGTCAATCAAAAAACTCCACACATGCTCTATATTTAACAAGCATACAAAAAAAATGCAAGCTCAATCCTCGACAACATAATACAACCCACCTTTTTACTATTCAGGTTTGTTGGAGGTGACAATACTGGTTGCTCGATGCTTCTTATCTGTCCCCTGTAGCTTCAACACTCTCGTTATCTTTAACAACTTCATGCTTTAAACACCCAGCTCACCATTTTTAGATATGTTTTTTATTATCGTCTTTAATCTTGCCTAATTGGTTCCTGTGCTCGATTGAAAATGGCTTCCCCCTAAATTTGGGAGGATCCCATTTTCCTTTATTTAAAGCAAAATCTCTATCCCACGAAATATTGGTTCTTGCAAGATGGTGCCACCAAATGTGTCCGGCCCTTAGAAAATTTGAATTTTCCAATTCCATCGCCATATTTTCTTCCAACCAAATGGGCCCTAAGTCCTCAAGTACAATTTTCTCTTTTGCAGATTACCCTCATGCTTTCTATCCGTCATTCTAAAAGCAACCATTTTCACTTATGATAAAATAAAATACCCCTCTCCTTCTTTGAAGTTCTTTTGAATTAAATTACACAATTTAATAAAATAGTTAAAAATATTTAAAAATAAGAAATATGTAAAAATTAAGTTGTTTTAAGTATGGCCTTATTTAATATGGGAGTAAATAAGAGAGAGAAACACTAATGATAATAGGAAAAAAGAAGAAAGAAAATAGTATAATAAAAAAAATAAGGAAAGAGAAGTTGATATAATATTTGATCCTCATTGCTTGCCCTCGTTTTAGTTTTAGTATTTATAGTTTTAAATCAGAGTTTTGATCCCTTAAATTTTATTTTGTTTATAATGTTAGTCCTTATAATTTAAAAAGAAGATGAACAACGAGAATGCCCCTGATTCTACTAAGAAGATGATGACATTATTTTATTTTAAAAAAATCACATATCTAGTCAGCTGGCTAATTAGCTTGTCATGTTAGCAAAATAAATGCTGTTAGTGATACATAAGCAAACTTAACACTCTTAATTTTGGGTCTAAGTCCTTATTAAATTTTAAGGTCAAACATTGTAAATGAAATAAAACTTGAGAGACTAAAACTTTTCATTAAAAACTATTAGGATCAAAATCAAAATGATGACAAATTATAAGGACCAAACATTATATTAACCTAAATAAAAAATTAATTAAGAGCAAAATTAGTAAAAGTGTATTTAATATTTAGACAATCCTAAGTAGGATCTTATAAAAATTACCAAACTAATATACATTTTGGGATCTTATGAAGAGTACTTTCTTATGTATGACAAAATAAAATACTCTATCATATTTTAAATATAATAATTATTTGAAAGTTAAATTTAATTTTAAATATAACATCTCAATTTATTTTATTATATATATCTTAAATTAATTTATTTAATTTGAAAATAATACATAATTAATTATATAAAAATATTTTAAAGATACGTGTAGTAATTTTATAATTTAAAGATTTATTTAATTTTTTTGAAAATTTTATATATTTTTTTTATAGAGAAATTTGGGGGAAAATACCCATTTAGAAATTTATTTGGGAATTGGTCCTTAAAAATTTGTGAAAAGATTAATTATATTTAGAGGGATTTTTATTTGCACATATGAATGTTGTGTTGCGATCTATTGAAATTTGGTTGCACCTAGTCTTAGGTGAACATAATGGAAGATCAATAACATTTAGAGGGATTTTTATTTGCATATACGGATGATATGTTGCACTCTATTGAAGTTTGGTTGCACCTAGTCTTAGATAAACACAGCGGAAGGTCAATTGCATTTAGCAAGATTTTTATTTGCACTTACGGATGATGTGTTGCACTCTATTGAAGTTTGGTTGTGTCTAGTCTTGGGTGAACACGATGGAAGATCAATTACACTTAAGAGAGATTTTTATTTGCACTTACAAATGATATGTTGCACTCTATTAAAGTTTGGTAGTATCTAGCTTTAGGAGAACATAATGGAAGATCAATTGCACTTAGAGAGAGTTTTATTTGTACATACAAATAATACGTCACCCTGTTGAAATAATTAATTTGCAGACCTCTAGGTTTGAGTGTCCCTTCATGGATTTGGCATCTATTATGGTAATCAATATTCGTGAAGCTCGTAGTTTCTACAGTAGTCTTCCATAGCTACCATCATCAAACCATTCGTAGATCTGTGTTTGAGATTCATTATCTTTGGACTTCTTTGATTTGTGTTGCTCAGTGGTTTCAATTTCCTATGATTTAGATTTTATTGTTCTATGGTTTCCATTTCTGATGCTTGTTTCCTGGTTTTGATTGAGAGATGGATGAGTTGTTGTTGGTTTTGGTTTGGGTGGTCGAAAGTTTAGAGCTGAGAAAACCTAGGGTTGGAGACCTTTTTCTCTCTTAATTTTTTAAGGACATTCTGGTAAATTGCAGCACAAAGATGTGTGCATATCAAATAAAAAGTTTGAGGTCTATGTATTAATTATAGTTTCAATTGGGTACTTTTCTCTGATTTTCCCTTTTTATATTTAAAGTAAGGTTAATATAATTTTTTATTCTTAAAATTTGAGCATATTTGGATTTTAGTTCTTCATTGTGGTTTTAATTTTTAAAAGTATTAAAATCTACTAAAATACCATAAACAATATTAAAATAATGATACAAACTTAACAGATAGCACCTAGTTGGCTAATATCACGATTATATAGAGATGAATGAATTCTCAAGATATGACCGACTCTTCAAACGAACCACGAAGAGAAAATGGGCTAAGCAATTGTGTTTTAAAGATCTGAATTTTTTTTCTCTGTTATTTAATAAGTTCACATCAAGCATAGGTTTGAAATTATACCGAAATTTCAAGCCCAAAAATGATAATGGATCGAATAATTTTTTTCTCCCCTAATGCGCTCGAAGTTAAATATCTTTGGCTTCTCCTTCGAATGAAAAAAGAGAAATTACAATCAAATCTCATAGAAGAAAAATAATTACCAAAAAATTTCAATAACAATTTTAACAGTCTACAATAATAAATTTTACTGTGAGAATGACAATATCTTATGATTGGCTTTTAATTGTTTTTCCTGGGTCCTTGATATAATTCTCTCAATGAAAAAACACAATAAAAGAATTTAGTGGCTCTTCAAGTCCGCTCTGACACGTTCGCTCTGCTTTTCTGGTAGGCTCAGGAGGACTCGTCTTCCTCACAGTGTGAGACCCAGCATAGCAAGCGCCATTTCCATTATCGTCTTCCTCTGGAGCTTTTCTCCGAATCTGGAACAAGATGCATCGCCATGGTACTCTATTATGCCTATGTCTCTACCTTCATCTCCTCTCTTCGTAAATTTCACTTCTATTTGCACTCTTCACTCACTTTCTCTCTTTTCAGATGGCAGCCGAGTGGATTTCTCTCATGCGTTCGCCGTGTCATTCGCCGGATTTGTTGCCGTCTCTAACGCCTTGGGCCACCGACACGCGGCGTCGAAGCAGGTGGATAAAGACCACAAGATCATCCCGAAGCTGGAACGGACAGAGTCTGGTCGCGTCGGAAAGCTAGAGAAGTTCTCCCATTATGTTGGTACGCAGTGCTCGCAAAAAATTTTCGGATCGAATAATGAGATCCTGACATTAAAATCTCCCTGTTTCTGTGTTGAGAAAAGGAGGTGGTTGGTTTCATCCTGGTCTCATCTAACTTCTATTCGTTTATTTTGGTTGAATCTCATGTTAGCTCGGTATCATTGTCGCTTTTCAACTCTACCTGATCCGGATTGGGGATGAGATTGATTTGTTGCTCAAATAACAATACAGAATCTCTCATATTTGAAAATTGAGAGTGATTACAATTTGTTTGATAAAATGAATCCGAATTATCTAGAGGGCGAGGTTCTGGTTAACTCCCGGATTAGTGTTAATTAATTTATGCTTATCGTTTATGCAGTTATCTAAAGAAAGCACAATGACTTATGCCTGCTTTTCATAGAAACTAGTGGTAAACTGGTCATGCTTTTCTTTAAAAGGGCAATAGAATGGCAAAACTTTACGCTTATGTGTTCTCTCTTTGATGGGACTTGAAATGAAATGTGGGGTGTTGTTAGAGAAACACAGACATGAACTCTGTGCGTGGATCAATAATTTGCAGCTAGGCAAATGGGATTTGAAGACCCTGAGGAAGTTCCTGGGCTGTGCAAGTTGGCTAATGACTTCCTGAGAAAAACCAAAGACTGTGAGGCAAGCATATACGGATATTTTGATAAGGAGGATGGAGCTGAATCTCTTTATGAGATGTTGATTCATGAGTTCGACAGATGCATTCTCACTTACTTTGCTTTTCATTGGAACCAAGCTTCTGCTGTGATTAGTCAGGTAAAGTCGTTTTTTAAAATTATTTATTGATTTGTTTAATTTTTTTAAAATATCAATTGACTTGTTCAATTAATGATTCCCGAACATTTTATTTAAAAAAATGGAAAACTATCTGTCAACTTTATTTTATGCAGGGAAAAATAATTATTTTAGATAAATATTAGCCAAAAACAAACTAAATTTAAAAATAAACTATCAGCCTGAGAATGAATAACGATTCATTTATTGCATGGGTCAATGCGTGGCTCTTATATATTTACCTATATGTTTATTTGTTTATTATTAGTAATTTACTTGATCAAGTTCCAAGAAAAATTGAGAGGCCCGAGAATTGCGATTTTTTTAAAACTTATTTTCTATGAACTTTTTGTTAATTATTTATATGAAACGTGTTTAAATACTACTAATATATTCCAGGTCTAAAATTGATCAAAATAACCATGTATAAAAAGTGATCAAAATAAATAAATAAGTAAATAAACTCAATATCTTAACGCTAGTTTCGAGAGGGCAATTCTTACCTGAATAAAAAAATTATAGGGATTGAATAATGTGAATTTTCTCCCCACGTTTTTTCCAATTATTTTTGGGATTACGATTCTGTATTCATGATTTTGATGGGCAGATGAGGATGTATGTTGTTTTCTCTTGCTCTCTGTAGTGATATTAGAAATTAGAAATAATCTACTTACCAAAAAAAAGAAGAAGAAATTAGAAATAATCTGAAACAAGTTGCAATTTTGTTGGCAAAAGAAAACAACAAAAAAACAAGTTGCAATTTTATAATACGTTGAAATAGGATGTTGGGCACGTGAATAAAACTCAAGATATTATTAAAGAACTAATTATTGATAGCTTTGGATTTTCTTTCCCCCCCCATTGTGATAAGGATGCAAAAAAGTCGGACAGTCATGACTGCGACCCCAAATGGAGATAATACTTTTTTTTTTTTTTGGGGCTGAAACCAGAAATCAGATGAAATTGATTATAAACATGTGATGATTCGTCAAAATAATTTTTTTTTAAATGGTAGTTTAAAATAGCTTGTTGATTTTTTTTAAAATACCATTAATAACATGTTGTATTGTGTTAATTATCTATGACTGCAGCAAAACGAAATTTCTACTTCTAAACCAGCACTTTTATCTTAACATGATTTCATATGTTTGTGGTTGGTATAATTTATTTTTATATATTTTTGGGGTTTAATCGAATTACATCGAAAATAAAAGTTTTTCGGGTTTCCTTTTGGGTTATAGGCATTAAGCAGAGAGTCTGGGAAGAAAACTCAGCTGAAGGAGATGCTGTTGGCTGCTACGAGGTGACTCTCTCTCTCTCTCTCTACATACATATATATATATATATATATATATATATAGATGTAAATGTCATACGATAATAGTATAATACATTTATTTCTCGAATAATGTTTATAAATGAAGAACTAAAATATTGCTCTCATTCTAACACCCTGTTTCCACAGTAAAGTTTATTGATTGTTAAATTAGAATATGAAAGGGAAATTTTTTCTCAAAACTTTATCATGGTTCCTAATTTGAAACTTTTCTCTTCTTTTTTTCTTTTCTTTTTACCAGCAATTTGAAACTTTTCATATATCAATGTAAAACATGGAACTTGTAGAGTGTCACACTATTTTCGGCTTGTGAATAATGAATCTATTTTGGATGGACGAGTCTTCCCCTCCTCTATCCTCTTTTTTCCTTAACCACAGTTAGATAAAAATTTCAACAGTTCAGATTTGACGTTTTATGAAAACAAATATTATTATAACTTTACTTAAAAAGTATATAAGTAAATTTCAACTATTAAAATTTGATCTGAACAAGTCATAATTGTAGTGAAATTTTTATTGTTACTGTTATAAATAGTTTAGATCAAATTTTAATAATCTAAATTTATTTATATATATTTTTTAAGTAAAATTATAATAATATTTATTTTTATGAAACGTTAAATCTAAATCATTTGATTTTTAATGCAATGGTAATGAATGGAAAATGAGCAGAGAATCTTTGTTCCGCAAGCTTAGCACTAGGTTCACACGAGGTTTAGTGCGTTACTTCTCATTGAGAAAATCATAGGAAAATACCATTGAAATATCAATAGGAAATCAGAGATTGGAAAGAATTTTGAAATGTTGTGAAAAAGATATCATCACCTCCAAACTTTTTAATAAAAAATGACCCGGAAGCAGCACTTCAGGTCGCCAAAGCTTTGGCAAGCTGGTAGTACACTTTTGGAAATTTCAAAATAATAGTAATAAATAGCAATATAAATTTTGTAAATAGTAGGTAACAAGGACCTAAAATATTTTTCAAATTTTCAGAATAAGAGTATTGATTAACGAAATAAAAGTGAGGGACATCAATATCTTTTTAACAGCATTTCAAAATTCCAAATCAATCCAATGAACTGATTTAGGAGGTGCTTGGTTTCCTTTTTCACATAGATTGAGACAAATTTCTCTCACATATTTAAATTTTTAGATCGTGATTTGGTTTCCACTTTCCATCCAAATACACTCTTACTTGGGATTTTGATATTTTAATGGTATATTTCTAGAATTTTTCTATTTTAATTTCATTGAAGAGTATCCTAAACTACAGCTCGAACAAAATGAGTGCTCGACACGTGTGTGCCAGGGTAGGGCCTGCGTGTGCTTACCTAGTTTACGTGACAGAGAAGTAGCGGGCTAGTCCCTACGCATCGTAGGCTTTGATATTGACTTAGTGGCCCATCAAATTATTGTAGCTGTTTTCAACAAGTACAATGAAAATATAGAAAAAGGACAATTATTGTTTTTCCTTCGGGAGGGCAGACAAATTAGTTTTTTTAATAAAAAAATCGAAATATCTATCCTTAATTAAATTTCAGTTTTTAAAAAGCGTCTAAATTAAAACTTATCTCGTCTTTCCTATTCTTGTTATTCTAAACATATCTTAAGCAATTAGGAAATGGCATTTTTTTTAAAATTTTTTGTTTTGATTGTTTGTGAATAACTTAAAATTTAAAAAATACAAAAGAGAAAGAAAATAGAAAAAATCTGTAATTATTGTGTAAGTAAATGAAACAAATGAAGAGGAAATTGATCTGATCAGGGATTGTGGTGTGTATGCAGGAAACAGAGGTTTGAGAGAGTAACAAAGGATTTGAAGGTAACAAGAGTGTTCTCTACATTGGTGGAGGAGATGAAAGTGATAAAAGGAGAATCCAAATGCACAGATGTCATGGTCCCAGTGGCCCTCGGTGAGAGGAGTCCTGTGCTGCTGCTCATTGGGGGTGGAATGGGTGCTGGCAAGAGCACTGTTCTTAAAGACATTCTCAAAGAGTAATCATCTTACTTCTCCTATTATGCATACACAGGTTTTGAAATATTTGTTATTCTGTTATATGATTAATAATTAATATTAATAATAATTTTAAAAAATTAACATTGGGTTAAGTTGAAATTTGGGACAAACAATTTAGTGATTCAATTGTGTTATTGAAATGTTTTTCTGAATATGCGTGCATTCGTGTAATATATGAATGTGTTACAATTATAATTATAAATTATGAATATTACAAAATACTATTTTGAAATGTATAAATATTTATAAATGTAAAGTATTTAAAATTAAATATCTCACATATGACAGTAAATGTGTTGACTAGATATCCCAAATATTTGTCATGCAATACCAAAACTCTATTTTAAATAAAGAAAGTCAAATCAATTTCTGACTGTTTGGTTACCAAAACTACTAGTTTTCAATTGGTTTAGTTGATTTTTTAACAATTTTTCCTGAGCCAGTTTTGAGAGTTAGATGAATTGATTCCATCATCACTTAGTCTGTTTTTGTCTATAAATACATTTTAAACATTCCAAGTATTCTTATCTACTCAGTTGTGCCAAATAGTTTCATATCCTGTGTACGATAACAATTTGTCCTTTTGGGTTTTTTGAGATTAACAAGGAGATAGTTTTTAAAATTAAAAAAAATTCATTGAACAATATTTTCAAGTGACTAAAGGATATCAAAAAGATTAATCTACAACTTCACCAATTCTGAATGATAGTGTGATGCTAGGATGGTCTATTTGTACCACACAACCGTACAGTACATACATGATGATGATGTCATTCAATTCCAAGCTTGCGTTTTTGAAACTATCATTTTTTTTTTCTCTTGGAGAAACTTTGATTATATCTGGGCAAACTATGCCATCAATCATGTGGAAATATCACAGCTTTTTAGTGGTTCTCTTGCTAAGATCACATTAGTGCTTTCTCTTGCTAAGTTCACATTAGTGCCCTCTCATCTCAGTCTAATTAGAGTATTTTCTCTCCGAAATTTTGTTAAATTAAATTGAATGAAGTTATCTGTGTACGACATCTACTAGAGTCGCGAATGTAATAATTTTGCAAGTAACATCATTTAAATACTAAAGCATAGTTAAGTTTGTTTGCTTTTTCTTTTTCTTTTTCTTTTTAATGAAAAAGGATAGCTTTCTTTGTCCGTTCAAGAGAGATAAGTTTGTTTGCGCTTTGTAGACTTATATATCAAATGGATCTGGCAGGCCATTCTGGGAAAGAGCATCGAAAAATGCTGTGGTGGTTGAGGCAGATGCTTTTAAGGAGTCTGATGTTATATACAAAGCCCTGAATTCTAGAGGCCACCACGATGACATACTCCAAACTTCTGAATTGGTGCGCTCCTAAAGCGACTTCTTCACATAATTTTTTTGCCTGATGATTCTGTTGCAGTTGGGGGAAGTAATGCATAATAATTTGATGTTATATAATTATTCATTGAGGTTTAATATTCGATAGTGCGTTATTTTGTTGAGTGACATTAATTCTTTCGGTAGTTTCTCGCTATTTCAATATATTCCTGTTTTACGTCAAATTTAAATTGCATGTTATCTAATAGCGAAAGCAAGAATGTGATGTACAATTAAGTGCATTCATATGACTGACTCTTACCTAAACTATTTTGGGGTTAGATAGTGAGTGGTTTTATAATAAATCTCCTAGTCATACTGGACGTATATTATTTTTCTTTCTTTTTGTTTTTCCTAATACAACTATTACATTGGAGCACTGTTGGACTCAAATGGGATTAGCTGTCTCAAGTTTCAACTTGGAACTTTTTTTTTTTTTTTTAACCTTCACAAGGTTCAAATCCTCTGTTGAAGGGGAGAATTGAATCTCATTCACTTTGACCCAGCCTTCGTTGGTATGTTGGATGTATATTGAATTGATTGAAGTGTGCATAGATAGACTCACACAACTTTAACGTTAAAAAACTTTTAAAGTTTGAGCTATTGAAAAAGTAGAGGGGTTACTATATTGTAGTAAACGATGTTCAATTGATAATTACCCTCGATTAATTAATGGAGATTCAAACAGGTGCATCAATCTTCAACTGATGCTGCATCATCACTGTTAGTGACGGCACTAAATGAGGGGCGAGATGTGATAATGGATGGCACCTTATCATGGGAGCCTTTTGTGGAGCAGACCATCGCCATGGCAAGGAATGTCCACAAACACAGATATCGCATGGGAGTAGGCTACAAAGTTGCTGAGGATGGAACTTTGACTGAAAACTACTGGGAAAAAGCTGACCAGGAAGAAGATGCTAATGGAGACACAGGCAATAAGAGAAAGCCTTACAGAATAGAGCTATGCGGTGTGGTCTGTGATGGTTATCTTGCAGTTGTTAGAGGCATCAGGTACACGCTCAAATCCATCTTTTGGTTAAAACAATTCCAATTATATATAGAGCTGGAAAATCAGATCCTTATGTGATGATAAATAAGTTCTACTTGGGTCTTGTCCCCTTTTATCTGACAAAGAGGAAGGGTATCCGTTGACTAGGCTTCAAGCCAAGCTGAAGCAAAGTGAGAGATTTATTTGATTGGTTTGGTTTGATTATAATGCGGTTTACTTGATTTTTTTTTTTTAATATATACATAAAAAAGAAAAGAGGGTGGTCGGGAACTGATGCAAGAAGTTGTTATGTGATTTAATTACCTAACGGACTAAACTACCTGCATGGGATCATTTTTAGATTTTGAAGATTTGCACTGACATTTCATTGAAATTATTATTTGACAGGAGAGCTATAATGACAGGGAGGGCAGTGAGGGTGAATTCTCAGCTGAAATCTCACAAAAGATTTGCTAATGCTTTTCAAAGATACTGCAAACTTGTGGACCAGGCCAAGCTCTACAGCACAAATGCAGTGGGTGCTCCACCAAAGGTAAAACTTCAAGAGTATTATATTACTCGTTGCCTTTGTAAAATCACATCTCATGGTGAATGAACTAAAAAAAAAAAAGTTTGTGGATGAGCATTGTGGGGCCGCTTTGGATCAAAACAATGATAAAAAAAAAGTTATTGTTGAGTAATGATGATGAAAAAAATAATGAATATTATATAGATTTCAATTTGTATATAACTAGGTTGACCTCTATGTATTACATGGAGCTTGAAAGATACAATATTGTTATAACTTTTGAACAAGGTGACTTGCTTTACCTTCTATGCTTTAGATTATTGATATTACAACAGTATCTTATCCCACTAGGTGGGGTCAACTAGATGAATTATATGATGTTATTATACTCTATCAATAACCAAATGTTGGGAATTTTATGTGATTGATAAAAGAGAGAGCATTTTTTCCTTATAATTAACTTACATAAGGAGAGTTTTATTCTTAATCCCTACCTATCTCTGTCCTTCATTTTTACCACTTGAACTAGCCACAAGCGGCTGAATACCCGTACTATATATCCTTAGCAAATTAAATGGTAATTTTTTGAAGTACCCCACAAACACATGGTTGCATTTGTTTAGCTCATAGGATGGAAGGAGGGAGAGCAGAATCTGCTTGTGGATCCTGAGGAGATCAAGTGCTTGGAATCAATAGGTAATCTGAATGCTGATGCTGATTCCATCTACGAACTGTACAAACCTCCCAGCCCTGCTCTGGGGCCTGGCTCCATCTGGAATGACATAGTTTTGTCTCCTTCAAGAGAAACTCATCAGAAAGTGTTGAGAGGTTCCATTCAGAAGATTGAAAAACTCCTCACAAACCAATAACTAACCATTGTGAATGCCCTTGTGATGTACCATGAAGCTGGAAGTTATTCTCATTTAAGGAGTGTTGACATGTCAACGTACTCAGTGTGTACTTAAAATTGACATTGTCACAGCATATTGAACAGACATGTTCAATACATACCGTGTATCTTATTTGTCAATGTTCATGTTCTATAAGGTTACTTATGAGAGATGTAGGCCGTGCCCTTGCTTTCATGTCAAGATGTAAATATATTCGGTGTCTTTTAGTATGGACCTTTCTATTTGTCCTTTTTTTTTTTTAAGGGGTTGGGGGGGGGGGGGGGGTGTGTCAAGGCTATGTTTGGTCAAGGGACGGCTTTTTAAGGGAGAGGGAGAGGGAGAGGTTTAGGGAAGCCTCATTTTGTTTGGTACAGAAAGGAAAGATAGGGAAGATGTGAGCAAATGAATCAATTCATTGTAAGTATGTTTTTCTTGTTATAAATTTGTTTTATTGTCCAACTGGACTTGTGTAAAGTTTCTATTTCCAGTTCTCGGTGTGTAATTAGTCGCTAGATACACGTTCTAATCATTACTCATTCAAAATGGCTATTGGGAGACGCAATAAATGCAACTATCAGGGGGAAAAAAACAACAGTAAATGAATATTAAATCTGAGTACAACAGAAAATCACTTCATATTATATTCATATTGTTTCGTTGTTCTCTCTTTTTTTTTTAATTATTTAAAATAATTTATCTGCTCGTTATCTTAGTATAACTTTTAGGAAAAAATTTGTACATAATTCCTGTTTAAAAATTTAATTAGTTAAAAGACTTGAATTTGTGCGAGTGCAAGTATATGTGGGTGCAATGTATTTTTTGCTATATGCAAATAGTTTCTGTATTGATAATTGTTGTACATCACTAATAATATGTTGTTGCAGACAACGAAAGACAACAAAAGATATGTACTTACGGATTATGGCTACATTCGCTCAAATTTAGATTTTTTAAACTAATTAAATTTTCAAACAGGGATTTTTTACCAATTTTTTCTATCTTTTAAACGCTTCTTTTCTTATATATCATTTTGTTTTATTTTTAAAAAAAACACGCGAATATTAAAGAGTAAATGTTTGCTGTAGTTTTTCAGAGACAAATTTTGATAGTGTAGATGAATAATGGTTAGTAAACCAATAAAGCAATGATATTTTGATAGACAAATGCAAAGTGGAATAAACAAATAATAATGCAAGCGGAATAAACAAATAACAATTCGACAGAGAGTAAAACCACTTTGTAAAGCAAATACTCTAAAACCACTAATGGCTTAATAAACGTATAAGATTGGTTCAGAAGACAATCAAGTTGAGTAGAATACTTTTAGTAAACAAATAACACTTAAGCAAACTCCTACTGTATTTCTGGAAGATATTTTTCGGGGGCAAAAACATGTAGTAAACAAATCCACAACCGCCTACTAACTAATAAAGGAATATAATTGTTCACCAAAAAAAATAATAAAGGAATATAATTTAGTAACCGTTTGCTTATATTGAGACCGAAAAAACTTAGCTTCTAAACTTTTTTTCTAAAAATAAAAAAAAATTCATTAATTTGAAAAGCTCATCATTTTTACACTTTTACAAGATAACTAAACAACTAAGTCTCAGAAACTAAACATTAAACATTTAGCTCTTTCTTCTTAGACTTGTTTGTTCTTCCATTTTTGGAACAAGATCTCTTCCGAAATTCTCTTCCTCTTCGTCAATATATCTTCTCTTTATTTTCAAATCTTTTCTTTAACTTGGATAAACCTAAACAAACAAGTTCAACTCAATATCCATGTTATTAGTTCAAGCATGATATAAATATTGATAACAAATATAAGAGCCAATATCACGCAAACCTTTTGCCTTAAAGCTACTATACCATTAGCTTTTCCAATTACCTAACAATAAAAAAGAGACTTCACACTTTACTATTGAGGGTTTTTGGAGCGTACCTGGAACTGTGAATAAGCCCACACAAGATCCGATTACACAGAGAGGAGTTGGAGTTTTGTTATACGTCAATTGCACAATTAAAAAAAAAAAAAAACAGAGAACAGAGCTTTTGTGCACAGAGGAAAAACTGTTGGAAAGATGTAGGGGTGTGCATGAAGCCCGCATGCCCAATAAGCCCGTCCGAGCCCACAAGAAAAGCGCCCAGCCCAGCCCAGTAAAAAGCTGCCCAAGCAAAAATGGGCATCTTCGGGCTGGGCTGATTCACGGGCAGGGCAGGGCCGCGGGCAGGGTATGCTGCCCTGCCCATTTGGCCCTGCCCGAAAAAATATATAATTATATATATAAGATAATATTATTTTAAGCAATTATCTCTTTTGTTTTGGCCAAAAAAATTAGGTAAAATTAGAAAAAATGAAAGGAACATAAAATTATAATTATATAAAAGAGCTAAATATCAAAATATAAGATTCAATATGCTAAATTACTCCAAGTCAAATTTCTTTCTTTTTCTCTTACATCCAATTTTTTTTTTAAAAAAAGAAAAATAAAACCACCTTTCAAATTTTGTGCTTTCACATGATTATAAAAATCTGCCAACTATATGAATAAACTAAGGAATTGAACTACTGATTTAGCTTGATTATTAAATGTTCTAATTATTAAATATATTTTTTTTTACCTCCCATAAGAAATTGAAAGTTGAAGAACAAGACTACATAGGCCTTATATATATATGAGTGATAGACTCATTCGTGATAATTTTTTTCCTCTCACTTGTCTCAAAACACGATAATTGAATTTTTTTCTACATATGATATAAGGCATGGTGTCATTACGCTGGGCAGAAAAGCCCGCCCTGCCCAGCCCGTCCTTGCCCTGCCCAAAATGGTTAGGGCTTCTACTGGGCAGGGCAGGGCAGCGGGCTGCAAAACGCAGCCCGCTCATCTTTCGGGCTGGGCATCGGGCAAGGGGTTTGCCCTGCCCAGCCCTGCCCATGTGCAGCCCTAGAAAGATGTGTGTTCTCAGTTTTGCAGTACTACTAAATAAGTAAATAACCCGGACATGATTTATTGTTCCGTCCATCACTATTTTGAATAAAATGGAAAATATACGCAAAATGACCCCAAACTTTCAATCAAGGATGGATCAGGTTTAATCCAACAAATATTATTAAATAATTTGGGGAATTAAGTATAGTGGATCAACACCGAAATTCTCTTCGGAATTTAATTTCATCAAACTTATCACATGTGATTGACGAGATTGTGTGGGATAATGAGATCACTATGAAGTTCCAAATATAAAGACAGCAAGGGATTTCCTTGACAGAAGGAACTTACAAAAGCAAGTTACCGTTCTAGCTTTTTAACAATTTTTTTAAGACAGTGTGTTGATAGTCAAAATTTAAGAAGGAAAGATGATACAAAAATAACAATTAAACTTGGAAATCCCAAAATGATTACTTAAATAAGCAAAATCTCAATTCAGGTATAGATGATCAAATTGGGATTTGCCACTTTGCTAAAATGACTATATTAGCTTTTTTTTAAACAAAAACCAAATACCCTCACCGGCCAGCTAGTGGCCGGAGTTCCACTGCTGGTGGTGGCTGCCAGAGTTCAGATAAAAGAAGAAAGTGCCTGTTTTGATCCGTGTTCTGCCGTGTTTAAGCAGCTTTTAAGACCCAAAAGCACAATTGGCATGCTATGAGGTGTTTGGACAAGTTTTTGACCTATTTGATTTATAGGCCAAAAACTATTTTGAAAAAAAGGCAGAATTACAAAGTAGTTTTTAGGTGCTTATGAATCGTGCTTTCGGGTTGCGCGTGATTTGCGTTTTGCTTTTTTGCTTGATGCCCTTGCCTATGCGCGTACCGTTAGATTTATGTATGGCAAGCATTTTGCTTCTTTTTGGTTCCCCAATATCCTCCTCTGTTCTTTGATAAAACAGTAAAATATATCAACCTCCCCTCTATTTAACCTAAATTATAAAGACATTCTTTTTATTTTGGAAACATATATGGACCTCCCTTAAAATCAAAATATATATTGCACAAACCTGTTTTCTAGTTTAGAGATTCAATTCCCATCCACCCATCCGTTAAATCATAAAATTGATCCATTATTTTGATCAAATTACCCCTTCTTAATACAGATATTACTAATAATTATCATTTAATGACATATCATACATCTTTATTTGAAATTAAAAAAATAATTATAATATTTTTTGTTATACTATTGAATTAATTACCATATTATAAATTTTATAAATACAAATTTTTATTTTACAATAAATATTTTTTATTTATTTAAACTTACTTGTGATGTAATTTTTTAAATATATACTAGTAAAAAATGTTTTGTAATTGTATATGTGTATTTTTAATAAAATTATAAAGTTATTTCTTAATTTATTAAATTTAGTAAAAATATTAAATAGATTATTAATAAATATTAATATTAAAAGATAAACTACAGATTTAATATAATGACGGGTAAAGTAAGAAACAAGGTTTATTCTAATTTTTTTAATTAAAAAATGTATGTAAAGAATCTTTTCAGAATATTTCTTAACAGTGTTAATAGTTTGTACCAAAATGTATGTTATCAAAATATAGGGGAGGTCTGTGTAATTAAGATAAAACAGAAGGATGGTCAGAGTATTTTACTCTTGATTAAATTGAGATTGGACTTGATAACAATGCAAAATTTGAATTTGAATTTTCATAATGAGGTAATATTACTCTTCCGATTCTAAATATAAGACCCTTATACTAGTGTGTATAAGGGTTTTATATTTAGGACTGAAAAAGTATTTGAATTAAAAATTTTACAATATTTTTAATTTAAATATATTTTAGCAATTACATATAATTTTTTGCTATTACATATATCAAATTTCTTATATTTAAAAAAAATAAGATACTTGGTCATATGTAATTAAAGAGCTTGATATAATAAATATAAAGAATTTGAGCCAATTATTTTTCATAATAGATATGTATGTATATGTATTACTTAATAAAAATTCATGCTCTTTTTAGTTATTTACAAAAGTTAATCCAAATATGAATCATACTATCCAATCTAACTTTTTTTAAAAATAAAATTTAAAATAGATTATTATTTTTACCACCAATTTATACGGGCTCAAGAAGAATGCCGAGAGCATGGTGGGATAAGAGGATAAGTAAAGTCCCATGTCGTGTACATGGATAAGAAAGGCAGAAAAGAGAGTCCATAAAAAGGGAGAGGAATGTCCCGACCAACTACCCTTCACCTTCATTTCCTTTTTACTTGATGTTTTTATCGTTAGCTCAAATTTCCACAGTTGAGATTTATTTGGTAAAAAATATTACTCCGATCCTTAATATAAGACTTAATTGTTAAGTTGATTTCTGTCCTAAATATAAAACCTATTTATCATATTTATTAATTTTTTTCTAAATTATCCATATGGATAATCCTTCAATCATAATCAAGTAGAAGAGGGAGGTAAGATATTGAGGAAGATGATTATGGTGTTTTAGGGAAAACATGTTATATTTTTTATAATTAACTAATTTATCTAACTTCCTTAATCTAATCAAATTAGTTAAATAAGTCTTACATTAAGAAACGGAGGAGTATTATAGTATTAAATCATAAATAAAAAAATAGATAAATAAATTTATAGTTTACAATCGTAAAATATTATAATAATATTTTTTCTCAACTATAAAAAATTAATCTAATAATAAAAACATTAAGTAGAGAATAAGTGGAAAGGAAAGCTTGTCTCCCGCCACGAACCCCATTGTTGAAGCCATAAAAATTCAAACATTCAGGTCTGTTACTTTTTTCATTTTTTTTTTAAAAAAATCAATGTGTCAATTTTTCAATTAATGAGCTGACAAAGTTTATATGGTCTTCTTTTAGCCACCTCAGCATCGATTTTGACCATAAGCGACCTGATGAAAAATTGAGTAAAACTATAAAGACAATAAGAAAACTATAAATTAAAAATTAACTGTAAAGATTGGGAGATTACTTTTTTTTCAAATTATTATTATTAACATTTCGTAGATCTTAACTAGTAATAATTTTTATGGCTGAAAAAAGGAAAATTAGTTAAAAACTCCTCTTTGACAAATTAATTGGGAAATAGGATCTGTAATAAATGTAAAACTTTGGGCCCATCAAGCTTCAGTAAATGTGATAAGAAAGAAACTATATTACGCTAATAAATGCCAATTACATATGATAGATCTTCACTTGCAAATGATAGATGCTCATTTACATATAATGGATACTTATTTGTGTATGACGGATGCCTATTTGCATTTAGGTTTATTATGTATTATGGATGATAATTACCTATAATGAATGCTCACTTGTATATGACGAATGCTTATTTGCATAAGATGGATCCCTCTTTGTATATAGGTTTATTCTGTAATACAAATGCTCAATGTATCTGACAGACATTCACCTGAGGCGTCTATCATATGTAATCAACATTCGTATTAAGTAATAATATCTAATAAGGATCCATACGTAACTAGAGATTCGTTACATGCAAGTGAACAATCATCATATGCAAATGAGCATTCGTATTACATAATAAATCCATATACAAGTAAGGAATCCATCATATGTAAGTAAGCATTAATTATATGCAAGTAAACATCCATTATATGCAAGTAGCATATATATGATGTAATAAACCGATATGCAAGTAGGCATTCATCATATGTAATGAGTCATGTGCAAATGATCATCCATTATATGCAATTAGTCATATACAAGTGAGGATACTTTTTATGCAATTAGTATATGTCAAGGCAATGTGATCTTTTTCCTATCCTATTTATTGACACTTAAAGAACTCACATCTTTACATTTATTGCAGGTCTTATTCCCCAATTAGTTTGTCAAATGGGATTTTTAACTAGTTTTACCTTCAAGAAAAAACTAGTAGTGAATTTTTACTATAGAAAATTAAGCATAAATTAGGAGTTCTTTTGTTGAAAAAACATTGAATACAATGAACAACATAAATATTACTTATATAAAGGATCAAAAATAATTTTACAACTTTATTAAAAAAATCATTTGGGATGTGCGATTTTATGTATACAAACTTCTCATTATATTCTTTAATTTTACAAGCTATTATTAATGGGGATCTAGGTAGACTAAAAAAATTACCTTATCTTTCATCTTTATTATTTTTTAAACTAATTTATATAATTTATTTATAAATATTGGAGATGTCATATGATAATTTTTTGATTAATTAATTCATTTGACTTTTCTGCACTACTTAAATATAAATATCTTTTGCATACAGAAGAATAATGGATGGGATTAGCGGCTTCAACGCTAAACTAAAGATTGTGTCTCTAGCGATTACGAAGCTTATAAATTTCTACATGATTTAAATTTATGCTGGTCTAGAGGTTTCAAGAAGATTTGTTTATTCTCGGATTGTATAGAGATAGTTAATCTAGTTACTAGAGGGTGTAATAATAATTACCCTTTCAAAGATCTAGGTGATGATATTAGAATACGAAAATCGTAAATAAAAACCTTAAAATATATAAAATTGTGATTTAAGTTTGAATATATATAATTTCTGTTACAACCACATCTCAAATAAAAATTATGAAATATTGATTAAAAGAGGAAAACACCCTTCTTTTTCCCAATCCTTTATCTGTCCCTCAACGTGGATGAGACTAGTCCTCTTCTAGTCCTTTCTCTATTCCCCGAATCCTCATCCTCCCTCGACGCTGCCGATAATTCCTTGTTCAGAGTCGAACTTCATCTCCCTTGGTCCTCACTCCTTACTCTGTCTCAACCTCGATGGCAAGCAAGTGTGGCTTTCACTTTTCCTTCCTCTACCTCTTCGCTTTTGAACAATTGGGGTGCTATGTTTGAGAGAGCTATTGAAAAGTCTCTGAATCAATATTTCAGAATTCTTTCTTTACAAATTGAGAAAACAGATCAACCTCTCGACTTCTAGAGACATAAAGCTATATTTGACCCAACACTTCTTAAGCTCCCACTAATCCTCCTAGTTGTTTGTCTTATTTCCTCCTAAACCCTAATTTTTTATTATTCTTTTAACATCATTGTCTAATTTATTGTTGATTCAACCGTTTGTATTGCTAGCTTTGGTTCTATTTGCTAAATTGAATTGTTTGTTGATTGGACATGAAGGGAAAGAGAGGGAGATGTCACATAAATTCTCACTAGCTCTTCACATTGGATATCTCAATGATTTCATTGCACCATCTCAGGCATGCGTAGTCTCTCTAGAGGGATTAAAGTATAACACTATGAAGCTTGACAAGATTGAGGTAAGTGGTTTTGGTTTCAATGTTCCATTAAAATTTGAATGAAGTTATGCCATTTATTTGGTTGGGCTTGCTTGTGAATCAGATGTCTTTTTTGTTCTAACCTTTGAGCAACCCTCCAAATGTGTGACAAGAATATGCTATCCATGGATGGTGATATTTAATTCTTTTTGAATTGATCTTATAGTTTTATTTAAAATTTAAAATTGGATAAAGTTTTAAATTTGTTCTATATTATATTCAATGGTTAGTAGAAATAAATTGATGATAGATAGTATTAATTTGACGTGTTTCATGTAAATATCACTTAGGGTTTTCAACTGTCAAAAAGCAATCACAACTGTAACCTGTTAAGATTTTGACTTGGAATCCGTGCACGAGCTATTTTTGTGGGTTTTATGTTATTATTATTTTTCCAATGATCAAGGTTGTTGCCTTGTTGGATTGTTAATAATGATTTCTTGTGACAACTTTGATGTATCCAATTTTGCACGAGCTTAATCCTTTTGATAGTGGTTGCAAATGCCTTGCTAAGGGCATGCTTCTCAAACTGATTCTTGATAAATTTATCTGATCAATTTAGCCCTGCACAGAAAGAGTAGTTTTTGTGCCTTCATAGGATTGTGATGTACAATTGTTTTTCCCCACATTGATATTTCTTAATTTGGTTTCATAAATATAAATGCAATTTACAATGTAATGACATGTAGCATGCTTTATATAGTTGCTTTGTGATCTACTTGATCTGAGAAGAGGTGAAGATATTGTGTGACTAGAAAGTCAATGTATTTTGTATGAGGCTAATAGAAGAGCCTAGAGATATGCTTGTTCTCATCAAATACACAAACATGATATAACAACGGTTATCTCTAACCTGTTACTAACCATTTTAAACCCAAAATTTAACAATACTAATCATAGTAGAAAAGAATCTTAGTATAATCTTTGAAAAGGCTACCATGGTTATAAAAAAAAAATTTTGATTCATCAGAAATGTTAACCATGATAGAAAGTATTTCACAATAATTAGGTCTTGGGCTTTACGAAGTCCAAAACATCACATTTAACTCTAAACCCATAACATGATATTTTCTGAACAACATTCTTTCAAACCAACAGTGATTAGCTATTTTCGAAAGTCATTATGAATCGAAAACTTATAAACACAAGAAACCCAACAATAAAAGTAACAAAGACCATCAGTGATATAAGGTACGGATACGGATCAGCTAGAAACAAGTTAGGAAACTAGATGAACGATCGAAGGTAGGACCTTAAAAGAACCTATCTCTTACAACCCTAGCCATAGAGACATCACAAGGATAATTAGTCCTTGATATAGTCGAGTATTCCCACAAGAATACGAGGCGAAAAGCAAAACTCACTCAAGAGAAATAAAATTCTCTAAAATTCATTCATTCAAATCTGATCCCCAATTACAAAAAACGTAGCCTTACATAGGCAGCAAAAGAACAATCTAGAATAAAAAAACTCTAGGTCATAAATGCCATAAATGTGCCTTAATGATGATTGACTATCTTGGTTGGCACCAATTAAGGCTAAAGGAAATAGGAAATTACCTTTTCTTGAAGAAAAAGGCTACTATCTAAAAATAGGAAACTAACCTAAAATATTCTTATGCAATCTTTGACCAAAAGGCCTTATTTAATGCAAATAAAAATGGAAACTTAAAAAAATGAAATTAACCATAACTAATACATACAGACGCCTTCTTGATGCTTCTTGAATATTCTTGGATGTCACTTATGCTCCTCCTCCAAGGCATATGCTTGTCACATGCTATTTTGAGTGAATTCTTCAATCTGGATTGCACATGGGCCTTGTACATCATCTTGTTTGGCTTCTAGCAATGTAATCACCATGTTTGGACCATTGATGGGCTGATTGAGGGATGCTTCTTCCAAATAAATGGGCTCTAATTCTTAAAGATCTTTTATCAAACAATTCAGCGCCTCTTTCATAGATTTGGTCCTTGCTCTTGTCATTGGGCCTGAAATGCCTTGTAATGGGTCTTTTAGAATATTAGACTTCCATCTTTTAACTTGGGCTCCACGCTCTGTGTTTTGGTCTTCCTTTGATGCTTGATCATGCCATGCTCCTCTATCATTCCCTCCCTGCTCAAAAGGATTCGCCCTCGAATCTGCAACATCAAAGAGAGATAAATCAGTCACATTAAATGTAGCACTTACATTACCGTAGGAGCTAGGCAAATCTATTTTATAAGCAATTATCATTGATTCGCTCCAAGACTTGGAAAGAGCCACCTCCTCTTGGCTGCAACTTAGACTTTCGTTGTTCTGGAAACCTCTCCTTTCACAAGTGTACCCAAACCCAGTCTCTAGGCTCAAAGACAACCTTCCTACGACCTTTGTTAGCTTGCTTTGTATATTGCTCATTCTTTTTCTCGATGTTGGCCCTCACCTTAGCATCTAATTCCTGCACAAACTCAGTCTTTTTTTTGCCATCAAGGTTAGCTCGTTCACTAGAAGGCAAAGGCAGAATATCCAAAGGAGATAAAGGATTAAAGCCATAAACTGTCACATCTAGCATTATGATAATTAGAGATAAGAAATATTCTCAAATTATTGAAGATTAAAAATAATAAGGAAAAGTCAAAGAATTTTGGTGGAAAATAATTATAGTAATTTTCCAAACCAATTATAGGAAATTGACTAATTAAAGAAAATTGGTCAAATGTAAATAAGGAAAAATATTTTTGAGCCATGGAAAATTAAGAAAAAATAGGGATAATATCCTTTGAGAGTTATATGAAATTATAAATTTGGTTTTATGACCAAATTACCCTTAGAGAGATTATAAGAGAATTTAAGGGTGATTTAGGCTAATTGAGGGATTTTATTTGGAAAATTCCAAATAAATATTTTAAGAGGAATAAAATTCCAAGAAAATTCCTATGAGATCCCAAGGAATTATAAAGAATTATGGAATTAAATGGAAACCCTCAAGTGTCCAAGATTTTTCCAAATAAATGTGAAAAGTGGAAAAATCCCTAAAGAGAAGGAAATTAATTTTCCTTTTTATTTAAATATTAGGAAATTAATTTTGAGCCAAAGAGGACAATTTGGGAAGATAAAAATGAGGAGAATAAATTAAGGATATAACATAAAATAATTACAGAGACTAAGTTACTGTAATTATAGAAAAGAAGTTAAACTCAGAGCCTAAAGTATACCGATAAAACAAGATTGGTGTCTTGCAAATCCAAAGGATCCTATTGAGCCATGTGTCAAGCTCTTGAAGGAGAAGGTTTAAATTAGCCAAGTGTCATTCCATGAATGGAGAGGATTTTGACTTTAATAAATAATTTCATTTGGAATTATGTTAATTAAGAGAGAGGAATCAAGACTTAGTAGGATAATGACACTTGGACTATCATTAAAGAAGGTGGTTGGGATATTTTGAAGCCTTAATCAGCTCATTCCTCCCCCATTTTCAGATGTCCATTTCGTCCAAAAGAGAGAGCAAGAGAAAAGAGAGAGCTTGAGAGGAAACAAGAAGAAAAAGAGGCACCTTTGGTCATTCAAGCAAGCTTTCAAGGTAGATCTTGGTACTAGAGGTGTTCTTACTTTGTTTTCTTTCATTTTTATGGTTTAAAATCTGTCTCTTCCCTCTCTTAATGTGGACTGAACTGATTAATAAAAAGGGCAAAGAAGTTTTGATCATAACACTTGCTAAGACACAACAACACAAGCTAGATCCTAGTGTTGGCAAGTGAGTTTAAATGATTTTAAAGCATTTTTCATGGTTGTTGTTGTGAGAGTTATTTTCGGCCAAGTGAAGAACTGGACCCTAGGATGAGCTTTTCATTGTTTTAAGGCTTCCATGATGCTTAAAATGAGGAATGGTGTAGGGTAGACTAAAAGAAACAAGTGTTGGAAGCCTAAAAGCAAAGCTGAAAATTTTGGGTCAAAACCTCTAGTGGTTTGGTCAGTTTGTGGCTGGAAGAATCAGTTTTATTTTCACAAATCTAAGCCCATTTTTGGAATCTACATGAAAATCAATGTAGAAACAAGTTAAGGAGTGATTTTTAGGGTTAAAGAGAACCAAATCTAAAACTAGTGAACAAAGGAGGGAACTTTATGGTTCAAGAATCATTTTGATGTATGTTCTTGCTTTTTCATGGTTGGATAATGATTCTTGCTGTCATTTTTGTTGGATCACATGGTTAGGGTTTGATATTTGCCAAGGGAAAGAGGAGAAGGAAGAAAGGCTAAGACTTTTGAAGCAAGGTAGTAAGTTAAACCTAGCTACTACCACTAACTAGCATTGTTGATTATTGTATGGTTAATTGCTATTATTGTGATTGAGCTCTCTTGATTGTTATGTGGCTTCTCTTGATAGTATCTTGCTTTGGCCTTTGCATGATTGAGTTTGCCAAATGATAAGCATGTTAGTTCATCCATAGTAGCTAATGTGATCATGCATAATAATGATGCTTGCTTGGTGTTATAGTTGGTTAATTTGCTACTGGGATTTTCAAAAATCTCATCCCCCAAAAAAAATGTAACATTTTAGGACCTGAATCCTCCAAGGGGAAGCTGCAGATTGAAGGTTGATTTGTGGAGTTTAGCCACAAAATTTCGTGATAATATTTTGGTCATGTACATATTAAACTAACAGTGCTGGAAGCACACTGACCCTGACCGGTTCATGTGACTTTTTGATTATGTTCCCGAACGTATTAAATCGTGAAATTTGGTATGATGAAATATGACATCCTGAGCTTCAAATTGATAGCTAATGCGTTAAAAATGGACAAGTATACGATTTTTGGTGAATTTCCAAAGTTAAAGGAAAGAATCTGGGAAAAAGAAATTTTGGCACTGGACAGAACGGTGTTCCACAAAAACTTGACACTTTCTCATAAAGAATTGGACAATGATATTATTTTTCTTGAAAAAGGACTTAAATAGATTTAAGTAGAATTTTGAACCACCCAAATTGGATTTTTGTAGAATAAGTTATGAATTTTTGAAGTTGGGCCAGAAAAACTGGATTTTTACCCGATGAATAGTAAAAATCCGAAAATTAGCGTTTTTATGGTAAAAAGTGAGCCCAAGACCATCCAATGTGGTCAAAAATGATTTTGAAAGGAACCTAAGTCAATATTATAGTAAGGTGTGACATAAACAATCTCAAATGAAGAGAAAGAAGTGGAAGAGTGAATAGCCCTGTTATATGCAAATTCAATATGAGGCAAGCAGTTGACCCAATTCTTTAAATTCTTTTGAATTATTGCACGTAACAAGGTAGTGAGTGTTCTATTGACAACCTCAGTTTGCCCATCCGTTTGGGGATGTGCCACAGTAGAAAACAACAACTTAGTTCCAAGCTTACTCCACAAGGTCCTCCAAAAATGGCTAAGCAACTTTACATCCCTATCACTCACAATGGTTTTAGGCAATCCATGCAATCTAACAATTTCTTTGAAGAACAAGTCAGCAATATGCACAGCATCATTTGTTTTAGAACAAGCAATAAAATGAGTCATTTTACTAAATCTATCCACTACAACAAAGATGCTATCTTTCCCAATTGAGACCTAGGCAAGCCCAACACAAAATCTATAGAAATATCTACCCACGGTTGGGAAGGCACAGGTAGAGGGGAATATAAACCATGAGGTTGAACGTTAGACTTTGTATGCCTACATGTCACACATTTAGCACAAACAGACACAACATCTTTGCGCATACTAGGCCAATAAAAGTGTTCATGCAAAAGAGCTAAAGTTTTATCAATACCAAAGTGACCCATCAAACCACCACCACGAGTTTCTTTGACAAGCAATTCACGCATAAAACATTTAGGAATGCACAATCTGTTTTTCTTAAAAAGAAACCCATCATACATGTAAAAGTCATTCAATCCATGCTTTTCACAAGAAGACCAAATCTTAGAAAAATCACAATCAGAATTATACAATCCTTTCAACAGTTCAAATCCAAGTAACCTAGCATGTAGAGAAGTAATAAGAGAATACCTCCTAGAAAGAGCATCAGCAACAATATTCTCTGTACCTTGCTTATGCTTGATCACGTATGGAAAGGTCTCTATAAACTCCAACCAGCGAGCATGCCTCTTGTTAAGCTTACCTTGAGACTTTAGAAACTTCAAACTTTCATGGTCAGAATGAATAATGAACTCTTTGGACCAAAGATAATGCTGCCAAGTTTCCAAAGTTCTTTTCAAAGCATAGAGCTCCTTATCATAAGTAGAGTAATTCAAGGAAGCTCCACTTAATTTCTCACTAAAGTAAGCTATAGGCCTAGACTCTTGCATCAAAACAGCACCAATACCAATTCCAGAAGCATCACATTCCACTTCAAAAATTTTATTAAAATCAGGCAAACACAATAGTGGTGCATTAGTTAATTTCTCCTTTAGGGTGTTAAAAGCCTTTTCTTGTGATTCACCTCATTTAAAAATAACATGCTTCTTAACAAGTTGATTCAAAGGTGCAGCAATAGATGAAAAATCCTTAACAAACCTCCTATAGAAACTTACTAATCCATGGAAACTCCTTACTTCATTAGCATTTGTTGGGGTTGGCCAATCCCTGATAGCTTTCACCTTCTCTTCATCCACACGAATCCCTTGAACACCTACAATAAAACCAAGAAACACAACAGAATCCATGCAAAAAGAACATTTTTGAAAATTAGCATACAAGCTATTTTCTCTAAGAGTTTTAAACACCTCACACAAGTGCATAACATGGTCATCTAAAGTTCTGCTGTAAACAAGAATATCATCAAAGTAGACAACCACAAATTTTCCAATAAATGAACGAAAAACATGATTCATTAAGCTCATGAATGTACTAGGTGCATTGGTCAACCCAAAGGGCATAACCAATCATTCATACAATCTAAATTTAGTTTTAAAAGCTGTTTTCCATTCATCTCCCTCTTTCATGCGAATTTGATGATAACCACTCCTTAGGTCAATTTTAGAAAATAATACAGCACCATGTAACTCATCTAACATGTCATCTAATCTAGGAATAGGATAACGATACTTAACTGTTTTTTGTTGATGGCTCTACAATCAACGCACATTCTCCATGAACCATCTTTCTTGGGCACTAGAAGTACTGGAACAGCACATGGGCTCAAACTTTCCCTTACAAAGCCTTTCCTCATGAGTTCATCAACTTGGCGTTAAATCTCTTTAGTTTCTTCGGGATTGGCTCTATAAGCTGGTCTATTAGGTATAGAAGCTCCAGGGATGAAATCAATCCTATGCTCAATTCCTCTCAAAGGAGGAAACCCATTGGGAACTTCATCAGGGAATAGGTCACCAAATTCCTGCAACAAAGCCACAACACTAGAAGGCAAAGAAGGGTTAAGTTGGTTAGTAGAAAAATAAATGTGGCAATGAAAAGTTAATTAGTATAATGTGATTTATGTTTGGATTGACATTTCTAAAAAGTTAGTTTGAAAAGTCAAAACTTATTTGAACAGATAATGAAAAAGTAAGTTTAAATGTAAAATGACTAAAAATGACATAAGTTTTTATATAAGACGTATTTAACTAATTTGAAAAGATTAAAAATATGCACAAGTATTTTAAAGAGATCATGTAACTTATAATATAATTAAGCAATTTATTTATTTTTTTTAATTTGTTCAAATTTTTCTATTGAAATCTTATATTAAGGAGAAAAGGTAATATATCATACATATACAATTTGATAAATTTTTTAAAAATAATAAATTAGATAAATTAAATTTTATTAGTTAATTTTTTCTTCGCCAAAAAAATAAATTATTGAGTTAAGATAGGACCTACTTAAATACTCTTATCTTTCTTCTTATTTATTATTAGGTTTGTTGGAATAATTTTGTCTTTTACCATTATTATTTTTTCTCTCTCTACCTTCTCACCTTTAAAAGTTACTTTGATTAGCTTTTGCTTTTGTTGGATTTTGGGCTTGGATCTGCCCTTGATGGGCCGGACTATTTGACTGAATATTAAGAGAATATATCGTTCAAATATCCAAACAAGATTATGATATGTTTGACTCGGTCAAACATCCTGAATCAAATCCAATCAGTTACGATATAAATTTAATTAATTTATATTATATATAAAATTTAATTAATTTATATTGTATATATTAAATATATATTAAATATATATTTAGAATTAATTGTGTTTAATTCTGGATTTGAATTTAAATATCATGATATTATGAGATAAAGATATATTTATATATCCTAACTCAGATTTAACCTGATGGGCTTTCCAAAATACCCCTGACAAAAGCTATAAATAGAGGCTTCCACCCATCAGTCCAACTCACTCCAATAGTTGAGCTTTCTTACTATCTCTTTCACTCTTATTCTTTCTTGCAAAGAGGTGCTCTACTGTGTACTCAAAACTTAGACTTTCATAGTCTAGCTTATAGCGTGAGCTTAGAGGATCTAACTGACCCAACCTGAGATCCGATTGGTATGTTTTCCCTAATCCCTTCTATATTTTATATGACATTGGTATCAGAGCCCTCGTGATCTCGAGGCTTTATGAATATATATATATATGTGTGTGTGTGTGTGCATATATTGCTTGGGCTCAGCATTTCTTTTTGTGTGAATTTTTTCGCTGCGCTGTTAGTATACTTGTAAGTCATTTTTTTTCAAAATTTGATATGATTGAGTATTAAGTTTGAAAATGCACTCAGATTATATAAATAAAGCATGAAAATACTATCTGTAGTGCCATAAGGTTCAAAAACGTGATCAAAATCCATTTTTCAAAAGCTCTAACATCGGCCGTACAAACCAGATTTTTGGGTCTTTAAAAACAAGTTTGTTTTTAAAGAAAATGAACCCATAGGATTATAGAACTCGAAAAGACGATTTCATAGACACTAAAACACGTAAAACGGAGCTCGGAGGTGGAAGATATGGGGGTTTAAAGTTGGCAGGTCATGACAGACCTACCGGAGCTCCAGTCAGGTCTGGAATGACCCAGCTAGAGGTCAGGGACGACTTGACCAGCCCAAAACAGCATCGTTTTGGGCTAGTTAGGACGCAATGTTTCACTCAAGTGAAACGCTGCGTTTCAGGTCTGTTTGACCCGGAACCTTTGTGGAGTTGGGTCGGTGGACTGACCTGACCCGC
The DNA here is from genome assembly GCF_004799145.2 of Neltuma alba. Classification (NCBI taxonomy): domain Eukaryota; kingdom Viridiplantae; phylum Streptophyta; class Magnoliopsida; order Fabales; family Fabaceae; genus Neltuma; species Neltuma alba. The sequence continues at coordinate 227,101 of NW_021636573.1, read as the reverse complement.
AAAAAAATTTTTTTTTAAAAATCTTTTTAAATAAATATTTTTCAAAAAAAATTTTTTTTGAAGACACACCATGTGGGCGAATGGGGCCCAGGTCACAACAAGCACATATTTAGACTCCTTAAAACGTGAGGAATCAAATAGAGTGGGTATAGTGACAGAAGAACGCTGGTAAGGCGATGCGTGGATGACACGCACTGATCCTGAGAATAGGCAACCCTTTCCTCCTTTAAAATTAAAAAAAAAATTTTAGGAAGGCTTCTTGGGGTGCTTGAGGGCACGTGGATGCTTATTTTTGGACTTTGTTTGGCCTAAAATATTCCTAAAATCATGAGCCACAAATTGATATATCATGTGCTTATTTTTTATGACTTTTTGGGTATGAAAAATAGTAAATAACTGTTTTATTTTTATTTTTCCCCTCTTAACTTAAACTTTATTTTTCTTTGGGTTTAGGAAATGGCAATCTCAAATTCTAACCACTCTTTTGAAACATCTAAGTTATTCTCCTCTTTCTGATGCTCCACAGTCTTCAAATACTTATGCTGAAGAAAATACAAATAAAAGAAAAACACCTTAATCGCGAGTGAGCTCTAATGTACCTAAGGGGAGCAATGGTAAAAGGAAATGTGTTCCTGACCAACAAGAAGAAGTTTGTAGACCTAAGGATATAAATTTAATTGAATAAATAGTAGAAAAGCATGCTGATGAACACAAGTATAAAAAATGTTTGTTTTCAAAATTGAGCTATTATGCTAAACAAATTACCAATGAGCAAGACGCATTCTTTTTCTCAAACATTATAATCCAATATAGAGAGGAACTGGCAAGGAGGGGATACATATTTAGCGAAAGAATTTTCAAACAAAGTCTTTGTAGATGTTGGAAAGATGTTAAAGAGAGTTTGAGAGAATCCATGATAAAATACATCATAAACGAATGAGTTTTTGTTCGTGTTTAATTTTCCTTTTTCATTTTAAGTTTACTCTTTGAGACTTTATTTTTAGGTTATCCAAATCTTTGTAAACATTTATGCTTCATTAATAAAATTTTTTATTATAAATGTTTTATTTGAGTGGGAGTTTCACGGGGAAAACTCAAATTGGGGATATATTCAAAGAAAGTCAGAGATAAGAAAGGTGAGAGGCTAACCAAGAGTAATGGGATAGGAGCCAACCTAGTTGTCTCCTGATCATGAAAATGGCAAGACTCTTACCCAGACGATCTATGACATGCTTGAATAACATGTATGTTGCATACTATACTAAAATGCATTATTGTCTATATGATAGCATGATGTCTCAAAGAGGAATCAAGTCCATCATAGCTGACCTCATAGGAGGTGACAAGCTAAATGAAGACAATTACAGCATGTAGCGTAGTAAGATATCATATGTCCTTGAAGAACAAGAAGTCACTGATGTGTTCACAACTTTTCTTCTAGAGCTAGAGGCGAATGCATCACAAAGGGACCAGGACGGCTACGCAGCCTGGAAAAGAAGGGACACCATTACCAGAATTACCATGCTAAGTGCCATCACTGACGATGTGTTAGTACAATTCGAAACACATCCTTTGCCTCTGCTATATGGGTAGTACTAAAATCCGAATTTGACGGTACCTCTGCTGCAAGGCTTAAGAGGCTCACCGTCAAACTTGATAATTTCAAGCTAGGTCCTTAACACTCCCATAAGGCATCACCTAAGAGCAATACAAAACTTGATCAGAGAGCTTAAGGAAGCTGGAGGAGCCTTATCTGATGAGCAACAAATTCAAGCTATCATGAGATCTCTCCCAGCCAGTTGAGACGCCATGAAGGATACTATTACTCATAACGAGAGTATAAAAGCCTTTGCTGATGTAGTTCACCACCTCCAACTGGAGGATGACCGAATGGAGACTGTGAAACCTGTCGGTAAGGCATATTTAACTAAAGGAAAGGGGAGGGTCAACCTCCCAAAACCATTCTAAGAGAAGCAAAGGCTCTCAAAATAAGAAAGGAGGCTCTAAAATGAAGAAGGGAAAGAATTCCTTCAAGAAAGGCAAGAAATCTGCAAAGAAGTGGAACATAGCAACCATTAAATGCTATGCTTGCCAACAGAAGCCAAGGACTGCCCTGAGTAAAAAAAAAAGGTATTGGATTCAGATTCGATACATTTCTCTTATTTTTCTAGTACTGCATTTATTGTTGAAACTAATCCTGCTTGGGTTATAAACTCAGGGGCCACAGACCACATGAGCAAGGATCATGGCAACTTCACAGAATTTTGTCGATTACCAGCAAGAAGCAAATGGCCTTATGTTGGGAACAACACGAGAGTAGAAGTCAAAGGGATCGGCACTTGTGAGCTGACCTTGCATGGAGGAAAAACCTTAGTCCTGCAAAGTGTCCTCTACGCTCTGAAAATCTGACAAAATCTTGTGTCTGTTATTTCCTTAGTTAAATTTCATTTCAATGTCTTTTTCCATGATTTCATAGTAGACATTTCATATGGGACCAATTTTTCAGTTTCTCGTTATGTTTCGGATGGTTTCTTTGTTTTAGAGAATTTCAATAACAATTTTTCTAGCCCTTGCTATGCACTTTCTTGCAATGTCAATTACGATAGATGGCACACTATATTAGGACATATTAGTCAAGAATGAATGACCAAATTGGCAAAAGAGGGTTTGCTAGGAAATGTGTCCAAAAAGAAAATATCTCTATATGAACATTGTTTGGCTAGCAAGAGCACAAGGAAACCTTTCGAAAAGCCAACCAGGGCTAACCACCCTCTTGAACTGGTACACTCTGATATTTGTGGACCAATGAGTATAAGGGCACATCACAGAGCATGGTATTTTATTACCTTTATTGATGATTCTTCTCGATATGGCTATACTTACCTGATTTTTCACAAATCTGAGACATTAGAGTGCTTTAGAAAATATCTCAATCTAGTAAAAAATTAGCTAGGTTCAAGAATCAAAGCCTTAAGAACTGACCAAGGTCGAGAATACCTCTCTGATCAGTTCAAAGAGCTCTGTGAAGAAAGGGGTATTGTTAGGCAACTAACAATCCTCGGCACTCCTCAACAAAATGAGTTATTGAAAGGAGAAACAGAACTCTTCTCAATATGGTTAGATCAATGATGGCATAAGCTGAGCTTCCAACCTCATATTATGGAGATGCTCTTCTAACTGCCACATTTATACTTAACTGAGTGCCTTCTAAATCAGTCACCACTACCCTTTATGAATCATGGACAAACCGCAAACCAGATCTAAGCATCCTAAGACCATGGGGTCAGCGGCCTACATTCATGATTCTTCCCATAAGTACGACAAGCTAGAACTGAGGGACAAAAAGTGTATCTTCATAAGATACTCTGAGAACTCTAAGGGATATGTCTTCATTAGTGAAAATGATGATGGCTTAGTGACTAAGATAGAGTCAAGAGACGTAACATTCATAGAAACCGAATTTCCTAGCAGAGGGAGTATTGATCGAAGAAGCTATCTTTATGAGAACGATGGCAACGAGGTACAACAAAGTGTTCCTCAGTCTACTGATTCGAGTAGAAGATTTGAACCATTTTCACAACAAGGTCTAACTCAGCCACAGGAAGAAAGTCCTACAACAACCCCATTTAGGAGAAGTAACAGAGACAAAACTCTTAAGAGACACTTCTTAATTGAATGAGCAACCTTTATCATTAGTCCAGGAAATGATGAAGAAGACCCCATAAGTGTTAAAGAAGCATTAACAGGGCCTGCTAAGAAAAAATGACAAAATGCCTTACAAGAGGAAATGGATTCCATGGAGTCCAACCAAGTATAGGAATTAGTTGATCTACCACTTGGCCGAAAGGTGATTGGGAGCACGTGGGTTCTCAAGTACAAACGTAAGGCTGATGGATCAATTGATAAAGCCAAAGCAAGGTTAGTTGCCAAAGGGTATACACAATGGGAAGGAGTAGACTATGGAGCCACTTTCTCACTTGTTGTACGTTTCAACTTGATATGATTGATACTAGCTCTAGTAGTAAGTTTAGACTTAGAGTTACATCAAATGGATGTAAAAACTTCCTTCCTGAATGGAGAATTAGATGAAGAAATCTATATGGAAGGGCCTGAGGGCTTCATACAGAAAGGGAACGAACAAAAGGTTTGTAAACTCTTGAGATCCATTTATGGACTCAAACAATCATCTAGGTAGTGGTACTTAAGGTTCCACAAAGCTATAAGCTCCTACGACCTCAAAATGATCAAGGAAGATCACTGCGTTTATATCAAGCAATTTGGAGACAACTTTGTCATTTTATCCCTTTATGTTGATGACATACTCCTGATTGGTACCAATCTTAAACTAATAAGGATGATCAAAGAGTGGTTATCCTTGAACTTTAAGATGAAAGACATGGGCGAAGCAGAATATATCTTAGGCATTAAGATAAGAAGAGATCGTTCTAGAAAATTGCTGTCATTGTGACAAAAGGCATACATAGCAAAGATTCTTGAGCTTTTCAATATGAGAGACTGTAAGCCTATGGATACCCCTATGGTTAAGAGACATAACTTAAGTGAGAAAATGTGTTCTATAAAACAATATGATATAGAACGCATGAAGAGAGTCCCATACTCAAGTGCCATTGACAGCCTAATATATGCTATGTAGTGTACCAGGAATCTGTAAAGAGGATAATGAGATATCTAAAGGGAACCATAAACTATGAATTGTGCTATCAAGGAAACGGCCTTCATGCGAAGGGTTATTCTGATTTTGATTGGGCAAGAGACCTAGACGAGCAACACTCAACATCAGGCTATGCTTTCCTACTGAACAATAGAGCAATCTCCTAGAACAGCAAGAAACAAACGTGTGTGTCTCTTTCATCCATGGAAGTAGAATACGTAGCATGTTCTACAACTGTCCAAGAAGCTGTATGGCTTAAAAGATTCTTAGTATGATTAGGAATCCATGGTGGTAGTGAGGGACCAACTCTAATTCATTGCGATAGTCAAGCAGCAATAGCCTATGCAAAGGACCCTAAGTATCACAATCGTTCTAAGCATATAGACATAAAATATCACTTTGTAAGGGGTATGATTGCTAAGAAACAAGTGAAAGTTCAATACTTATCCACTCATAAGATGTTGGTAGATCCCCCAACCAAGCCTATAGCAAGAGATCCTTTTGTCAAGCATGTAAAGGCTTTGGCCATGTGGAACGCATGATGTATTGAACTCCTTTTTCTTTTTGATCCTTTTCTTGTTCAAATGTGCAAGCATTAGACATGTTGTATTGAACTTTCTTTTTCTTCTTACTTAGTAATTAAGTGCATTTTATCTAGTTCAAAGAAATTTTTTTATATATACATTTGTGTATTTATACATTCCAAGGCATGAGGTATGCAACACCAATATGTCGTATAGATCACAAGGTTGGCTCACTCACACGGGCAACCTGTAACATCCTGAGTTTTATCGGGTTTTAATAACCTCTTTTGGTTGATTTTGAGGATAGATTAGCAATTTAATCTCGATCTTGGTGTTTGGGTTGGATTTGAGGTATGTTGGAGGAATAGGTGAACGTACCCCTCTCAGGGTATGTTCGCTGCGGTGAAGTTTTACTTAACCCCGGCGCACCGGGAGTTCCAGGGGAGAGTATCCTTTCGGGAATGTTTCGCCGTGGCGAAGGTGAGGGCATGCCGCGGCGAAGTTCTTCTGGGCGAGCGAGAGTTTCCTCTCTGGAAGCTTTCACCGCGGCGAACTCAGGTTTTCAGGCGAGTAATCCCTCTTGGGATTAGTTCGCCGTGGTAAAGATTGGAGTTCGCCGCGGCGAAAGGTTGCGAATCTATATAGACGCTGGAGGGTTCAGTTGTGCGAAAATTAGAAAATCTGAAGAAGGAGAGAGGAGCTCTGCTAGGGTTTCGGTGTTGAGGCTTGGGAAAGACATTTCTAAGGATCCATTACTTCAAGTAAGTGATTTTAACCTCTAATCTACTTTCTTTCTTGGAATTTCTGAGGATTTTTTGGTGGAACCCTAGAGTTTTCTAGGTTGTGATGGAATTGAGATTTTTGACCGATTGTTTTGAGTTTAATTGATTGCTTTGGGTTAATCTAAGTATTTAATCGGTGTAGTTTTCTTGGATTTGAAGAACATTGAGTTTTTGAAGCTAGGGTTCATGGAAATAGGAGGTTTGTGATTGAGGTTGATAATGTAGAGGTTGATTCTAAGTTTTGTGATTTGGGTTATGTTAAGGAGGGTTAAATTGGATGTTTAATCGGTTTAGATTGTTGTTGGAACTTTAATTGTTCAAATGGGATGTTTGGGTGTAGAGTTCCTATAGTGGGTCCTTGAGGTTTGAACTCTAATTGATGCTTGGAAGGAGATTTGATGTTTTAATGGACTTTTATGACTTTGGAGTGTTGTTTTGATGGTTATACCCTTTGAGTTGGGTAGAGTTTTGGTTAGAGCTAGGAATTTTGTGTCCCCAAATGTTGTGTTGGCCACATTATTAGTTTGAAAGCTAATACATGATGGTTGTGTGTTTGTGTGCTTGTGTAGACCGGTTGTGAGTCTTGTTGGTGCACGGGGCCACATTGTTGGTTTGTTGTTCCTTGCTCAGGCGAGAGGTAACCACTTTTCAATCCTTAGTACTTGCTTCTGTGGTATTGTGAGTAGATTTATATTTTGTGCTCCAAGTAGTAATTATGTTCAAAGTGTATGTTGTATATAAAAAGGAAAACCGTCTTGTGGGGTTTTGATTGATGATGAATGAAATCTTGAAATTGTGAAGGATATGCCACTGAATGAAGTTACTTATGAGATGTTCAATTACTATTTGATTATGGTTTGAGCATGATGCATGAATTGGGAATTGGTGAGAGTTTTTGATAGTTACTACCACGTGGTAAGGCCTCCATTAATGCATGATGGTTGGCTCAGTACGTCCCCCATAGTGAGGGATAGGCCTTTTGGCTCCTTACGTCCTCCAGAGTGAGGGATAGACCTTTTTGGGCCTTATGTCCCCCATAGTGAGGGATAGGCCGGGTTCGGCTCTTAAAAATCCCCTAAAGTGAGGGATATGGTTGACGGGAATTGCATCATTGCACTTGCATGACTTGTAGTGGCTATCATTTTATATTACTTGTAAACTGCCCCACTTGACACCTCACGAGCACCTATTTAGTAGTACCTAGAATTGGAAAGGTTGGTTACTGGGACTTTGTCTCACCCCGTGGTTTACAATGTTTTCAGGTGAAGTTTCTAGGCGTGCGTCTTCGGGAAGAGACGCAGAGGTTTGAGCTTGGTTAGCTTTAGGCCTCTAGCCTTTGTTTATGTATGACCAGTTGTATATTGCCACAGTTAGGGTCCTTTGAAATATTTTGATTACCCGGCCTTATTGTAAATTGGAGAATATGTTATCTCCTCGTTTTAGTTGGCCGGAGGCCATTTCTATTGTTCTATGAAACTTTGTTACATGGTTGAAAACTAATTGGATGGGCTGATTTTGATGTATGTTGTTACCCGGGCCGGAGGCTCGGAGGCCCAGTGGATATGAATGAATGATTATAGCTGCATGCAACGGAGTTTGGGTTTGACCTGAGTTTGAAAGCCCATTCTAAAATTATGCAAATTTCTTTCTACTATGGTAGTTCATTTTAACAGCTTTCCTTTTCTACCATAGTAGTGATTTTATGATGAGTTATAATGTTATGAGGTTAAGGGTCTTGCACAACCGCCTCACTATGTTCTCATAGGACATAGAAGATTTGATAGCAAATGATCACCATAAGATGGTAGACAAGAATCACTACACAAATGTCCCCTCAGTTAGACTGAGATAAGACCCATAAAAGTCTGGGCTGAATCATGGATAATGTGTAATCTATGAGACCTGTAGCCAGATAAAGAACTATTCACTTATAAGACGTCATATATAGTTGTGATAGAAGAGATCTTGGTTCCAATATTGAAGTGCATTCAGAACTTAAGTCTATACGATGCTACTAAAACCAAAAGCAACATACTCCACTTAGTGGATCAAGCACCGTAGCATGTAATTCACACTGCATAAGCTCACTCAAATCTGTAAAATGGGATGTAGATGGAAGATCCCTGATCTATTACTGTGAGTGCCAGAAAGGAAATAAACATTTCATAATGCCCTCAAGATTTAGACAGCATCACAAGGGTTTGGTTTGGTGACAGCTACTCTAGCCTAAACCCCACGGTCAAGAATGACACGATCTAACGGGTCAAGACTAGGAAAGCGACTATGCCAAATCTAAATGATGAATAGTCAGAAGGAAGATTTATCCTGAAGTACACATCTACGTTGGTGTTTGTGACATGTCCCTTGCATGTTGAACAGAACAACTAAGCAAGTGTGGATACTATACGTATAGGAAGGCAATCTGAGTAAACAAAATAACTCGAGAGGGGTTAGATATGCCATAAGTAAAGTGTATGGATAAAGCTAGGGCATTCAAGGCAACAAGCATACAATTTGTAGGTACATCAAGGGTGTTCTTGTGTGTTGATCCTATATAAAGACTCCTAGTGCACGAGCACCCAAATCGATGACGTCATACCCACGTGGTCACGACAAACACCTAGTATGAAATAATGAAAGATGTAGCTATAGCACGATGGACAGCCCATCAAGTGTGAGTGGGAGATGTTGGATTTTAGGCTTGGATCCGCCCTTGATAGGCCGAACTATTTGATTGGATATTAACAGAATATACCAGTTAAATATCCAAGCAAGATTATGATATGTTTGACTCGATCAAACATCCTGGATCAAATCCAATCGGTTATGATATAAATTTAATTAATTTTTATTATATATAAATTTAATTAATTTATATTGTATAGATTAAATATATATACAGTATATATATTTAGAATTAATTGTGATTGATTCTGGATTTGAATTCAAATATCATGATATTATGAGATAAAGATATATTTATATATCCTAACTCATATTTAACTTGATGGGCTCAATGGATATTTTGGCTTCCCAAAATACCCCTGACAAAAGCTATAAATAGAGGTTCTCACCCATCAGTCCAACTCACTCCAGTAGTTGAGATTTCCTACTATCTCTCTCACTCTCTCTCTCATTCTTTCTTACAAAGAGGTGCTCTGCTGTGCACTCAAAGCTTAGACTTTCACAGTCTAACTTATAGCGTGAGCTCAGAGGATTTGACAGATCCGACCCAAGATCCAATCCGGTACGTTTTCCCTGATCCCTTCTATATTTTATATGATAGCTTTGAATGAACTTTTTTCCCAAAAGTCAGTTTGAGAAAAAGTTAACCTAAACAATTATTCAAGCCTACACCAACCAGCATCGCATGTTTTCCCCTTTCCAATGCAGGTTCTCCGCTCTAAATGTTTTGCCAAACACATGCTTAATCAGCAGAAAGTGAGTTATTGTTTGTGAAGAACAGAACATTTTCTCGTAGATCATCAAGAGGTTCCACCAATTCCTATTCTGTATCCATGTTTTTATTTTCTTGGATGTAGCATTATTGTTTGTCCATTGTAATTTAATTTCTTAAGAATTAGGTGGATGCATATGAAGGAAGAAGAATTAAATTTATGTTGGCAAATGACCACCCACACCACACAAGTGTACGTGTACATGGTGGCATTAATATTTACTTCATAGATAAATTTTTGAACAAATCTTTAAATTAACCTTTAAAAATACCTCAAATTTATCCTACATGACATAAATTTATTAGTTGAATTATGTAGTTTACAACTTAGTAAATAGCTTAAATTAGTGTTTAATTTGTTAATAGACTTGTTATTTTTCATACTAAATTTGTCATTAGCAATTAAATTGTGAAAATAATGTCATTTTCTGCTAAAATTCAAGTTATTATGAATAGTTTTTTAAAACTTATTATTTTTTATATTAGACTTGCTAATAACAACTAAATTGTGAAAATAATATCAATTTCTGCTAAAACTTAAATTATTATAAATAGCTATTTCACACTCGTTATTTCTCACTCTAGACTTGTTATTAGCAACTAAATTGTAGAACTATTGCCAATTTCTGTTACAACTTAAGTTATTGTGAATAGCTTTTCAATACTTATTATTTTTCATATTAGACTTGTTATTGACAATTAAATTGTGGAAATAATGTCAATTTTTGCTAAAATTGAGTTATTGTAAATAGTTTTTCAACACTTGTTATTTTTATATTATACTTATTATTAGCAACTAAATTGTGAAAATAATAATAATTTCTGCTAAAATTTAAGTTATTCTGAATAGCTTTTCAGCACTTATTATTTTCCATGCCAGACCTGTCATTGGCAACTAAATTGTGAAAATAATGTTAATTTCCTCTAAAACTTAAGTTATTGTGATTTGCTTTTCAACGGTTGCTCATTGGCAACTAAATTGTGAAAATAATGTCAATTTCTACTAAACTTAAGTTAATGCTATTTTCACAATTTAGTTGCTAACGACAAGTCTTCATTAGAAAATAACAACAATGTTATCACCCATAACAAAAAATCAGTATCTATTTAACAGCAACTATTTTTTGCAATATGAACGCAATATTCTTCTCCCTCCCCTTAAGATATTACATATAATCAAGTTTGAACTTGTAGTAGTGAGTATGGATTTGCCCTTGACCAGCCCAATTCAAGAAATCTAATTTGGAAGCAGCAACTACTATCAGTATGCAAGAAAATGAAGTTGCACCAGCTCAGTCTGCCATGACATTAACTTAGTTGGGTCCATTGCAGTACCACTTGTTCTGCATTTTTTGTTGGACAAAATTACTAGTTGTCTTTCGTATAATTTTTTTCCTCCAACTAAAAAATAATTAGAGATGGCTCCTTGCATTTCACTCCAATTTAGAAACAATATGTTTAATATGGGAGAAATTGAGGCAATAGATTTACAAATAACATTCCTGTATTTGGAGAGTGAAAAGTCTTCATCCCCATTCTCTCTCCTAATGTCTCTCTCTCTCTTGGCACTTCTTTTCTTTTTAAATTGCAGAAGGGTTTTTTGGTTTTTTAGATTTGATTTCATAATTTCAATTTAAGACTTGGCTTCTTCAAATAATTTTGTTTATTCAAGTGCTCATTTTGTTATTTTATATTGGTCTTTTTATGCAAATTTTCCTATTAAAATATCAATACATAGGGAGTGGCGGCTTGTTTTTAGTCATGTGGATTGGAAGATGATTCTTTTGACTAGTCAATTAGCTAAATTCTCTTATAGACTTGGCAGTAATTTTTGCATCCTGATCACCCTCCTCTTCTGCATTTTGAGCTGGACGGTGATGCAAGACAGTAAGCTTGTTGGCTTAGTTTTGTTAGCTTTTCTTTATTGATTATCATTTATCTTCAAAAAAAATAACGGACGGAGTACCTTTTTTTTTTTCTTTTACCCTACTTGAACTTAAATATCTTTGGCTTCTCTTTCAAATAAAAAAGTATAAGCCAATAAGAGTTTATTCAATTACTAAGAAGTCAGTTTATAATTTCATAATGTTGTGTCATAAGTTTAAATTCTACTGTCAATATGAAAATATTAAGAAGCATGTTTTAGCTTGGGTGAGTCCTGCCTCTCAATTCATTTAAATTTTTTTGTATGAAAAAATGAAAAGGCATAAAAAGTTTTTTTTAAAAAAAATTTAATTGGCTCTTCAAGTCCGCTCGGCTTTTTTACCAAAAGGCTATGAACAGTGAAATAAAATACCAAAATGCTACAGCGTGGGAAGATATTACTGAAATGCTACACTTGAAATTCATCACCAGGAGATGAATTTATAAACTTCATCTTGCCCACCAAGAGATGAATTTATAAACTTCATCTTGCCCTAATCGACTTCTTTAATAAACTGAGACATTTACAAATTCATTTGGTGGAGATGAATTTTAGAAGTTCATCTGGTAGAGGTGAATTTTAGAAGTTCATCTTTGACAGATGAATTTTAGAGTCCCTAGGCCACTTTTGTCCTCTTCTGCCTCCATTCTGTATGAATATCTGAATATTTTTTTTAAATTAAAAAGAAATTTTCAAAATGATACATTCTTCCCAAGACTGATAACACATTTTAAAAAAACATTTTCTGCCTTACCCATACATCTCAATCATCCTTCCCAAGAATGTAAGCTTTTTTACTGTTGATCTATAAACAGTAAAATTTTTTTATCAAAACGTTATACTTTAAAAAGATTTACTAAAATGTTATATTCGAAATTCATGTTCAAGTGAAAAATTTCCAAAATTCATCCACAAAAGAATAATTTGTTTGATATCTTTTATCATACTTGGAGTGGAAGTTCATCTTCTAGAAATCAATATCAAAAATTCATCTTTTAAGGAACAATTTCAAATTTCACTATAATGAGTAAACAATTATTGGAATGAAAAATCATAATTATTAATTAGAGGATATTATATAATATTAATAATACTAATAATGATTATGAAATTAGGATGAACTAATAAGATGTATCAATTTAAAATAAAAAAGTAATGAATAGATTTTGTAAAAAATAATTAATAACAAATAATAGTTAAGTTTACATGAATGAAAAATAATAATAATCTACCTTACAAAAGGTGACTTCCGGTACCACACCTTGTTCTCCTTCGCATACGTTGTGGCTGTTGTTGTTGCTACATGTTGGCTTCTTGAGATTGAAGTGTCTCATTTGTTTGTGTAGTTGGCGTGTTCAAATCAAACCAAGGCAACTCATTCAAATGTATGGACTGTTGAGGGGTGATAAATGCTTCATTTGATGGTCCACCATGCTCAAAAGTAGAAGCATTATATTCGGCAAAAAATACTGATGGATTATCTAATAAGGTCATGAATGATTAAAATTGAGAAGGATTGGCTGAGTCAAAAGGGGATGGTGATGAGGGTGTCGTGTAATGAGGCTCAAATTGTGTATGAGTGAGAGAGATGAAAGGGGATGATGGTGAGGTTGACATGTGATCAACTCAGGTTGGAGATTCATATTGAAACGTTATTCTCTAAGAGCAAGCAAAATGTTGTGTTGGTCTTGAGCAACCCTATCTCGATAATCAATGCAATTAGGGCATATTGAATGAGAATTTATGGATAGCCTATATAACTCCTCCGCTATGTCAGACTGAAATAAATAATAAGATATCGGGTTATAACACTTTTAGTATGAGGAAAAAATGGTATTGGTGAAAAAAAGAAGAAAAACATACTGTGCAACTTGTATCACCACTAATACGTTAGATCCATCGCCTCATATGTCTCCAATACCATTGCATATATTGAGATGTTCGATCAAGTTCATTAAGTGCCATAGGAGCATTAATAACTGCATGTGGCCATCCATCCCATGCTTGAATAAAGTCTGAGTATTTGTCAATCCAATTTGTAATTGTTCTGTCTCGTAATTGCATTGTGTGGTAGTTTCACAAATGAATAGACGTGGCAGGAATTGGTTGCTGACAACCGAATTGCCTTAATACACGATTGGAGTGATGTCATTCTATAATATTAAAACATATTAAAGGAACTGAGGCACTCCAAATTTCAGGTGTAGTCAAACAATACTCTGGAATTAAGTAGCGCACTTCAGGAGATTCATATGGCTGCCAAATTATCTCGTCGTCAACCATTTTATCCAGGAAACTCCTATATCGAAGTAAAGAGACAGTAAGTGGACGGGCATTCTGTCTCACATTCTTCCACTTGTTATTACAAAAAGTAATGTTAAAAATCATATAATTTAAATAATATAAGTGCATATCAAATAGTTGTTAAGTGAATTTTACATACCTAAAACCCAATGGAGGTAAGAAAGGATAGATATTAGAGTGCAGATCTGGATACACAGGTCGTTGTGGTGCTGGCATGGGGAAGCGATCCCATGCCCATAAATGCAGTAGTGATAAACATCCTCCAATCCCATCCTCAGTTGGATTAGTAGCATTACATAATTCTCTATAAAGGTGAGCTAAAACTGCCAATCCCCAACTATACTTTCCAACTTCTTGCAGATCATAGAGTAGTGGGAGGTACATTGAATATACTCTTTGACCCGATCTATCTGGTAAGAGGTAGCCGCTAATTAACCTGAGGATATATGCACGAGTAAATTGTTGAACTTGTAAATCATCTGCATCATCAGGTAAGTCATTAAATTGCTCTTCCAACCAACTTATAAGTAGTCATTGCCCATGTAGTCTATCTGTATGTGGTCTAACGCCTAGAAGCTATTCACAAATGTCTAGCTAGTTATAGTCAATACGCCCAATGACAATCATTCCTGTGCATGGAAGGCCTAATTGTATAACTACATCCTCTAATATTATGGTATACTCTCCACGTGTAGTGTGAAATGTATGAGTTTCAGGACGCCACCTCTCAACAAGTGCTGAGACCAAACCTCGATCGTATTCAAATTGTCCTACTCTAATAGCACTATAAAATCTGATTAATATAAGATATTCAATAATTTGATTGGGTAGGTCAATCATTCTATTAGTGTGCATCACTCATCTATTATGTAGGATTCTATTAACCTACCATAGAAAGAAAAGGAAAAAGGTTAGTATCAAAGCATAGAATTTATAATCTATAGTAAATAGATTTTACTTACATTATCATTCCACACACGTTTTGAAATATGTTGAGGTTGCAAGTACAAAAGAGAGTTATCCTCTAGGCCAGGGTTGATAATCTCTTCTGGAGATTGTGCCATTTTAAAACGTCTCTGTATAAATTAAAGAAAAATTTACAAATAACATAACAGATAATCAAAGTAATTATAGTCTAATCTTCATAAAACATACTAATTTATTACAACAAGTGAACTACATAATTTATTGTTTGGATGCTACACTTTGTGGACACGTAGAATGATTATGACCAACTTGTCGGCACAATGCACACTTGTTAGGTTGGTTGGGAGTGATCCAATCGATTTCATTATATATGTGACTTGAATGAGGATGTCTTTTTTCTCGAATCACTAATGGGTCTAGTATTAGAGTAGGACAATCAATTTGTGGCCAGTAAATCTCATCACCCATTGGTTGGAACTCATTATTATAAGCCATTTGCATGGTGTCTAATCTGAAAACAGGATCCACGTATTACAAATGGTCTATGCCTATTTATGCACATACAGCAATGCTATGCATGCATGGATACTTTTCTGCTTGAAACTCTCCACAATTGCATTTTTTGTCAATCAAGTTAACCTTGCAACACCGACGAAATTGACGACATTGAACATTGTAGGGCTCCACAACCTCAAATGATGTTGATATTCTGTCAAATTCTCGAGCAACACACGCCGAAGCATTTTGTGTTGCTATGTCTAACTTCTTTGTCATTGTCTCAGAGAATACTTTATCAACTGCAATTTGTGCATGAATTTGTTGGGCATGTTTGACAAAATAGTTGTTGACTCTATACATGATTGCCTTAACTAAACCAGTTATTGACTGGCTTCGAACACCTTTAAATACACTATTCATGCACTCTGCAAGGTTAGTTGTCATGTGTCCAAACTGACGGCCTTCAAGGTCATATGCACGCAACCATTTCTCTTTTGGGATGGCTCTAATCCATCTTGCTGCAAGTGCATGGTGCAATGCTATCTCTGCTAATTGTTGATCAACAACATGACATTCGTAGGCATACCCTACAGAAAAATATTAGCTTGTTAGAATGTTTATAGAATCATGTAGTCATAAAATCATAAAAAGCACAAGGAATCTCACCAATATTTATAAACTTCTCTTTCAACCAATTTGTTCCATGTGCTTTGTGAAGATTTGAAGCCACGTGCCGTAAACAAAAAACATGATATGCATGTGGTGGTTGCCATCCTACTTAGAGATTAGCAACAGCAGCCAAAATTGAACGATGCCTATTTAAAATTAAACAAATTCTCGTTCTTTCTTTTACTACACATTGGCGCACAAGGTATAAAAACCATGCCCAAGCAGATTTTGTCTCCCCTTCAACTATAGCAAACGCAAGTAGTACAACATTTCGGTCACCATCTTGTGATACTGCCATAAGCAACGTGCCCTTGTATTTTCCATATAAGAATGTTCCATCAACTTGTACAATAGGCTTGAGGTGAGAAAATGCATCTATGCATGGCTTGAACGCCCAAAAAACATGATGAAACATTTCAACTGGTTGATCATTTATACTAATTTGTACCATATATGGCATGTGAGACTTGGACACATTGGTTAGCAATTCATGATCAAACTAGCAAAGGAGGATTTAGTAACCATCTTAGGAGTAAGGAATATGAGATCTCCCAATTCCCAAAAGCAATCGCAATTGCTAATTGTTTTGCTTTCAATAATTTGTGACACTTTCACATCTAGCTTGTCAGTTACCATTGCTACAATACAAGATGATATGACATCAGCATCTAATTTTGGATAGTCTAGAGTTAATGATATACTCAAGCATGTGTGAGGGCCCCCATATTTCATGATCTCCCAAAAGTTTATGCTTTCTTTCTTGCAAGCCCTCACTCTCCAATTGCAATTTTGTCCATAATTAATACAATGATATTCTTCAGATTTTTTACATGAATAGTGAACCCTAAATGTATGATGAACTCGAATAGAGTATAACTTCACTGCACGTCTTAGAACACAGACATTACCAAACATTTTTCCAATATATAATTCTTCATTATCCCCAACATCTAGAATATTATCTAATTCACTAAACTCAGGAGCTCTAGCTGACTCGACGTGAATTTGTGATAAGAAAGCAGTTGCAAGCTCATTCTGCTCGTTCATATCATCATATTCATTATCGTTGTCATCATTATCACTCCCACTACTGGCATCTAAATATGAATCATATTCATCTTCATCCTCAAATTCATCCACAATGTCTTCTATTTGAGGAAGAGAGCATGATGGTCCATTGTTGCCACCGTCTATGGGAGGTTTAAATGGTTGAAAATTTTCCATGTCATTGCTGAACATGGACCCTTGTTCCATAATGTTCACCTCATTGCTACTTAACGGGAGTGTATTTCCTACACAATCATCCATTGGTTGTGATTCTACATGACCATAATCTAAAAAATTACATATGTTGGCATACAATTCTGCACATGTCAATTGAGTTGAAAATCTTCTTCTGACTTGCCACATTTCTTTTATATCTACATCATCCTCCAAATTGCATGCTTGGTATTGTGGTGGATTTATGCATGTAGAATATCTATATACTAGATTTGTCACCATTTGATTGGGAGGAAGTCGTAACTTTTGTCCAATAACTTGCTTCAATTTGTCCAATGTAATATTTTCATCAACTTTGATTATTTTCACGCTGTTGAACTCAAATGTTGTACCAGCTTGGCCATTATAAATTTGTCCATTTGCAAATATACATCTGAACTCCTTTCTATGATCCATTCTATTTCCTAAATATTGCATTATAATCATTAATTAAGTACAATTGGGAGAAGACAAAACTTTGAAAATAGAAAGACTCACAAATCATGGTTTCCCATGCATAGTTCGCATAGGTTTAAGTCTAGTGCTAAAAAAATTATTCATATATATATGTATTATAATTCTATTTTGATTCATTCCGTACCTTTTAATTAAATTTCTAATAGTTTTAAAAGTAATATCAAATCTATGTACACTATAGATTCTTAAAAATTAAATTTTTTATGATATTCATTTTTATTAATGAAAATTTTTTAACAAAATATTGCCACCTATTTTCTTATTAATAAAAATTTACTTTTATATTATATTTTATTCTCATTATTTTATCCAAAATATTTACTAAATAGGTAAAAATTATATTATTGTAAGAAAAAATTAGGGGGAAGGACCTAGAAAAATAATATTTATTGAGAAGAATCTTAAAAATTATAATTATTTATAAGGACCAAATACTAAAATATAAATTTAAAAATATTAAAGTACCCTTAACTAAATCCCTACATTTTTTCTTATCATGCTTCCATTGAATAGATCTTTTTTATAATCTCCTTAATTTGTACTAAAAAAATTTATAATCTTTTTCTTATCAATATTTATAACAAAATTTATTGAAATCAAATCAAAATCATTTATTATTAAGCTAAAATATCTTACATATTTAAACACAATGAAATGAAATTATTCATCTACATGAACACCCTTAGCGAATAGTTAAATTTTATCTGTCTTTGTTCTATTCCAATTAAAAAATTTTCTTTTTTTCAAACATCTCTTTCGTTACTTTTAATTTTATAAATTTTTTTACCCCATATATATATTTTATAAATATGTTTAAATGTAAATAAACATATTTTACTTGATTTCATTAAATACAATTTAAATTTTTATAATTATTTTTCTTAACCTCGGTTTTTTAAAACAATAAATAATTAAATGAACAAAATTATTCAGATTTATTTTTATATCTAAAATTTTTCATTTATTTTAATAATTTTTTAATTGTTAGTTACTTTAATACACACCCATCAAGATCGAGTAAAATAAAAAAAAAAAAAGAAAATTGATAGCAAATAAGGAATAATATGGGGAAAAAAAGTTAAAGCTATGAATTTTTTTCTTATATATTCATTTCAAAAAAAATCATATACTTAAAAGATACTCCTCTAGTTTTATTTATAAGACAGAGAGAGTGTAAATTTTGATCCTATATATAAGGCACTTGATATAATTTTTAATACAAACATACATAATTATCCTTATTAAGTTATTTGCACAGTTGGTACATTTTCTTCACTCCTTTATCAGTGCTAAATGTCCTTCAATTTTGTCTTCTTCTTATGCTATTATTCTCGCATGTTCCACTTCTCCTCTCTCTCTCTCTCTATTCATCTTTTCCACTCTCCCTTGCTCATTCCTTTTGTTATTCACCTCTTCTACTCTTTTTTTCCTATGCCATTAGTTTTTTTCATGCATAACAGATCTGACTCTTGGAAAAAAAAAACTTGATGAAAATATACATTTTTGTGCTTGATTAGTGTTACTTTTATAATCAATTATGAGATAGTGGATGTGAAATTATTTTAACGGTTTTTTAATCTGTGTGAAATATACTAAAAGTGTCTTATAAATAGAACTAAATGGGTAATAGAGATCAAAAGAAAATCTTGAGATCTTAAAACTATACAATAGAGGATTCTTACCGGCAAAATAAGAGGCACCTAAGAGTATAGATTTTTGAAATTGTTCAACTCACCACTTAGTACCTGGAGATTTAAAATAACAGTTTATCAAATAAAAAATAAAAAAGAAAATCAAATTAAATATTATAATGACAAGATAAAAAATACATAAGAGAAATAACATACCATCAGCAGTAGTAAAAGTATGTGTCAAATGTTTGGAAGTAAGAGTAGAGAAACAAGACAGCAAAATAATGGAGGAGGCTGGAGTAACTAATAAAACGAGAGAGTAAGATGATGAGAGAGAAGAGAGAAGTCTGAATACATGAAGTGGGAACACAAGCTCAACATGTGGAGGACTCAAACGCATTCATGGGCTACTGGCATAAGAGGAGATGCAAAATGTATAAGTAAAGCTCGGACGATTCAGATGCATTCATGGGTGTAAGAGGAGATGTAAAATATATAGCAAGCCATGACGCTACTATAGCTTCACAGGCAAGGGAGATGAGATGACTTAATATTCTTCCCAGCTTCAGACACATGCAAAGAGTTCAGTTGCTTTTCTGACCTAAACAAAAGTGATTTTGAGAGATTCGTACGGGGAGAGGATGCTCATATGCATAGAAATGGGGAGAAAAGGACAAAAGTACTTTTTCTGAAGTTCATCACTCAAAGATGAACTTTACAAATTCATCTCTACCAGATGAATTTGCAAATTTTCCCACTTTATTGAAGAACTCGTTCTGGGCAAGATGAAATTTATAAATTCATCTCCTGGTGATGAATTTTAAGTATAGCATTTCGGTAATATATTTCCGCGCCGTAGCATTTTTGGTATTTTATTTTACTTTCATAGCATTTTGGTAAAAATCCCAGTCCGCTCCAATACTTTCGCTTTGCTGTTCAGAACCCGGCAAATCGCGCGCCCCATATCCGTCATCGTCTTCCTCTGGCGCTTTTCTCTGAATCTGGAGCAAGATGCATCTCCATGGTACTCTATTATGCCTAGCTTCTACCTTCATCTCCTCTCTTCGTAAATTTCACGTCTATTTGCATTCTTCTCTCACTTTCTCTCTTTTCAGATGGCAACCGAGTGGATTTATCTCGTGTGTTCGCCGTGTCTTTCGCCGGTTTTGTTGCCGTCTCTAACGCCTTGCTCCACCGACACGCTGCGTCGAAGCAGGTGGAGAAAGACGACAAGATCATCCCGAAGCTTGAACGGACAGAATCTGGTCGCGTCGGAAAGCTGGAGAAGTTCTCCCATTATGTTGGTACGTAGTTCTTGCACCCAATTTTCGGATCGAATAATGAGATTCTGAGATTCAGATCTCTCTGTTTCTGTGTTTTGAATAGCAGGTGGTTGATTTCATCCTGGTCTCCTCTTAGTCCTTTTATTTATTCTTTTCTTTTGGTTGACTCTCATGTTAGCTCAGTATTATTGTCGCTTTTCAACTCTACCTGATTCGGGGATGAGATTGATTTTTTATTCAAATAGCAATACAGAATCTTTCATATTTGAAAATTGAGAGTGACTGCAACTTGTTTGATAAAATGTCCGAATTATCTAGAGGGCGACGTTCTGGTTAACACCCTGATTAGTGCTAATTAATTTATGCTTATCATTTATGCAGTTATCTGAAGAAAGCACAATGACTAATGACTGCTTTTCAAAGAAACTAGTTGTAAACTGTTCATTCTAAAGGCAAAAGAATGGCAAAACTTTATGCTTTTGTGTTCTCTCTTTGATGGGACTTGAAATGAAATGTGGAGTGTTGTTAGGGAAACAGAGACATGAACTGTGTGTGTGGATCAATAATTTGCAGCTATGCAAATGGGATTTGAAGACCCTGAGAAAGTTCCTGGGCTATGCAAGTTGGCTAATGACTTCCTGAGAAAAACCAAAGACTGTGAGGCAAGCATATATGGATATTTTGATAAGGAGGATGGAGCTGAATCTCTTTATGAGATGTTGATTCATGAGTTCGACAGATGCATTCTCACTTACTTTGCTTTTCATTGGAACCAAGCTTCTGCTGTGATTAGCCAGGTAAAGTCGTTTTTTAAAATTATTTATGGTTTTATTCAATTAATCTTTCCTGAACATTTTTTTTTCAGAAAAAAAATTGAAAACTATTGGTCAAATTTTCTTTTTGTCCCAGTGTTTGAAAATTGAGTAATTATTTTAGATTTAGATGAATATTAACCGAAAACAAGCTAGACACAGAATGAAGACGATTCGTCCATTACTTGTGTAGCCTTTATGTGTTTATATGTATGTTTATTTATTTTGGAAATTTATTTCATTAAGTTCCAAAAAAAAATTGAGATGATCCAGAATTGCGATTTTTTTCCATTTATTTTCTCTGTAATTTTTATATATGTGTGTGTACTATGTGACATGTGGTCAAATAAAATATTGTGAATTTCGAGAGGGGAATTCTTACCAGAATAAAAAATTATAGGGATTGAAGAATGTGAATTTTTGCAATTGTTTTAGGGTTTACGATTCTGCATTCATGATTTTGAATGGGAACATGCCTTGTCTGCTCTACCTTTTGTAATATGTTAAATAGATGGGACAATTACACTCAGGTCCCACAAAGCACAATTAATATAAAAAAGGTTCCTCAAAATCGCGAAATGATTCTGAAGTCCCCAGGGACCTGTGTGTAATTAATTCTAATTGTGAAATTACGTAGTTACCCCTGTTAATTTGAACCTATTTACAACCTCAACAATGGCTGTTAACAACCCGAAAAAAGGTGGTTAACAACCTCAACAACGCCCCTGGCATTCCATAAAGTGAGTTGTCATGAGCACTGCCGAGGTTGTCAATCACTTCTTCTCGGGTTGTTAACAGCCACTGTTGAGATTGTAAACGAATTGCTACAATAAAATTAGAACCTATTTATAACCTCAATAACGGCTGTTAACAACCCGAGAAGAGATGGTTAACAACCTCAACAACGCCTCTGGTATTTCACAGAGTGAGTTGTCATGAGCATTGCCGAGGTTATCAATCACGTCTTTTCGGGTTGTTAACAATCACTGTTGAGATTGTAAACGAATTGCTACAATAAAATTAACAGGGGTACGTAGGTAATTTCACAATTAGAATTAATTACACACAGGTCCCTGGGGATTTCAGAATCATTTCGCGATTTCGAGAGACCTTTTTGATATTAATTGTGCTCTGTGGGACCTGAGTATAATTTTCCCTAAATAGATTGTCGGGCACATTAATAAAACTCAAAATATTATTAAAGAACTAATTACTGATTAGCTTTGGATTTTCTTTTTCTCTCTTGATACGAAAAAGTCAGTCTTGGCTCATGAGTACTGCTACGCTTAATAAAGATAATATTCCTCATCTCTAAATATAATAACTATTTTATAGTGTAAATTATATTATAAAATCAGTCTTATATTTGAGACATGAAAAGTGCTTTTTTTTTTTTTTGCTGAAGCCAAATAAATAAACATGAAAGTTTTAGACAGATAGTTTAAAAAATTAGATGAAATTGATTATAAAGGCGTGAAAATTCTTTAAAATAAATTTTTTGAAATGTACTCGATTTGCCTTGGAATACTTGGAACTGAGGAAGCCAAATCCGAACAATAAATTTTAAAGAAGTTTTCTAAGGACAGGCCACCAGACAATGTTATCGATTATTAATTCGACTCAATGAAGATGAAGTTTTATTTTTAGAAATAGTGAAAAAATGGTACTTTAAAATAGCTTGTTGATTTTTTAATTACAATTAAAGGATAAGGTGCTTAAATACCTCGAAACTATACACGAAAGAGCACCTAACACCTATTAGTTTTTTTAACTCTTATATACCCTGAAATTCTGATCTCCTAGCATGTCTGTCTTAAGCTATTATCTGCTATTAAATTAGACTATTAAAGACATTGGTTGCATTACATAATTTAAAGGTCAAACTTAATGGCAGATAATAGTTAGTACATTATATAAAAGCTAAGAAAAACTTTTGTGAATATTTCTAGGGTATTTTAGATCATTATTCCAATAATTAATAACATGTATTTTGTTACTTATCTATTATTACAATAAAACGAAATTTCTACTTCTACAGTAACACTCTAATCTTAAAACGATTTCATATGCTTATGGTTGATATAATTTATTTTTATATATTAAAATTTTTGGGCTTTCTTTTTGGGTTTTAGGCATTAAGCAGTGAGCCTGGGAAGCAAACTCGGCTGAAGGAGGTCGTGTTGGCTGCTACGAGGTGACTTGCCCCCCCCCCCCCCCAAAAAAAAATATATGCATGTATGTGTATGTGTATATGCTAAGGCCAAACAATAATACGCTTGTTTCTCGAATAATTTTTATTAACGAAGGATTCATATTATTAATATTTTTAACTGAATTTTATATTTTGTTGTTCAATTATTTTAATGGAAAAATCACAGGAAAATATCATTAAAATATCAAAATCCCAAATTAAGAATTTGAATTTCAGTAAAATTTTGAAATGTGGAAAAGATAGCATCACCCCTCAAATTTTTTTTCTCAATAGAAAATAACACCTAAGCAGCTTTTGCAGGTTGTAAGAGATTTGACACCAACGACCCCTTGTTGACTATTGGCATGGATCTTTATACGTTTTTCATATTTTCAAAACAAGAGTGATAAATAGTGAAACCATAAATAGCAAAGTAAACGTAAAGGGTAGTGATGTCTTTTCACACCATTTCAAAGTTCCAAGTTATTAAAATTCAAATCCCTAATTTGGTATTTTGATATTTTAGTGGTATTTTTCTGTAAGTTTTCTGTTTTAATTTCATTAAAAAAATATATATTAAACATACAACTTTGAACAAAATAGCCAGTGGCTTATACGTGTGTGCCAGCGGGGGTCTCGGGCCTGCGGGTGCTTGTCTGGTTCTATGTGACAGAGAAGTAATGGGCTGGTCCCATGTGCATCTTAGGCTTTTTTTTTTAAATTAAAAAAATGTGTCGTTAATTAAATTTAAGTTATTAAAAACATCTAAATTAAAACTTTATCTTGTCTTTCCTATTCTTATTAATCTAAACATATCTTGAGAAATTAAGAAATGTCATTTTTAATCTGTGCTTGGATTGTTTATTAAACACTTGAAATTAAAAACTACAAAAAAGGAAGAAGCTAGGGGAAAAGTCAGCAATTATTGTATAAGTAAATGAAATAAATGAAGAGGAGATTGATCTGATTAGGGATTGTGGTGCGTATGCAGGAAACTGAGGTTTGAGAGAGTAACAAAGGTTTTGAAGGTAACAAGGGTGTTCTCTACATTGGTAGAGGAGATGAAAGTAGTAAGAGGAGAATCCCAATGCACAGATGTCATGGTCCCGATGGCCCTCGGTGAGAGGAGTCCTGTCCTGCTGCTCATGGGTTGGGGAGCGGGTGCTGGCAAGAGTACTCTTCTTCAAGACATTCTCAAAGAGTAATCATCTTCCTTCTCTTATTATTCATACACAGCTGGTTGTGAAATATTTGTTATTCTATTATATGATTAACTATTAATAATTTTAAAAAATTAGGTTAAATTGAAATTTGGGACAAAAATGATTTACGAATTAATGACTCGAGTGTGATTACATTCTGATTGAAATGTTTTTTGAATGTGTGTGTAAGATATGAATATGTGCTTTAGTTCAACTCAATTTTAAGTAATATCATTTAATTACTAAAGCATAGTTAAGTTTGTTTGCTTTTTCTTTTGTTTTTAATTAAAAAAAGGATGGCTTTCTGTTTTTGATAAGTTTGTTCCCGCTTCGTAAACTTATACATGCCAAATGGATTTGGCAGGCCATTCTGGGAAAGAGCATCGAAAAATGCTGTGGTGGTTGATGCAGATGCTTTTAAGGAGTCTGATGTTATATACGAAGTCCTTAATTCTAGGGGCCACCACGATGACATGCTCCAAACTTCGGAATCGGTATGCTCCTAATGCAACTTCTTCAAGCAATTATTTTGCCTGATAATTCTGTTGCAGCTGGGGGAAGTAATGCATGAGATATAATTTGATATTATATAATTATTCATTGAGGTTTAATGTTCGATAATATAGTATTTTGTTGAGTGATATTTAGCTCTCTTGACAGTTTCTCGCCATCTCAATATGATTCCTGTTTATGTCAAATTTAAATTGCATGTTATCTAACGGCGATAACTGACTCTTGCCTAAACTGTTTTGGGGTTAGATTGAGAGGGGTTTTATAATGAATCTCCTAGTCATGTTGGAAGTTGATTAGTTTTCTTTCTTTCTTTCTTCGTTTTGTTTTTAATTACAACTATGTAGTTATATTGGAGCATTGTTGGACTCCAATGGGAATAGCTCTCTCAGCATGATGTTTTTCCTTCACAAGTTTCAAATCCTCGATCTTGTTGAAGGAAAGAATGAGTCTTGGTCCCTTTGACCCAACCTTTGTTGTTATATTGGATGTAGATTGATCAAAATGTGGCTTGCTATAAGTTTTATATTTATTTGATTGATATTACAATAACAGCAACAAGTTTTATCCCATTAAATAGAATTAGCTATATGGATTGCACAACATATTGTGCTATATCAACAGCTAACAGCTAACCGTTTGGAATTTTATATGATTGATATTGATATTAAATTGCAGAAGGAGAGTTTTAATTCTTAATCCCTACACATAGATCTCCTTCCTTCCTTCCTTTTTTTACCACTTGTGAACTAGCTTCAAGTGGCTGAATACCTGTATTATATTCTTAGCAAATTAAATGGTAATTTTTTGAAGTACCCTACAAACACATGGTTGCATTTGTGTAGCTCATAGGATGGAAGGAGGGGGAGCAGAATCTGCTTATGGATCTTGAGGAGATCAAATGCTTGGAATCCATAGGGAATCTGAATGCTGAAGCTGATTCCATCTACGAACTGCACAAACCATCCAGCCCTGCTCTGGGGCCCGGTTCCATCTGGAATGACATAGTTTTGTCTCCTTCAAGAGAAACTGATCAGAAAGTGTTGAGGGGTCCCATTTGGAAAATTGAAAAACTCCCCACAAACTAATAATTAACCATTGTGAATGACCTCGTGACTATGAAGCTGGAAGCTGTTCCCACAGCATATTGAAGAACCACGTTCAATATGTTCGTGTATCTTGTTTGTCAATATTCATGTTCTACAAGTAAGGTTATTTATATGCCCTTGCTTTCATGTCAAGATGTAAATAGACTCGGAGTCATTTATCACGCGGTATGGAATT
This sequence comes from Neltuma alba, assembly GCF_004799145.2. NCBI lineage: Eukaryota > Viridiplantae > Streptophyta > Magnoliopsida > Fabales > Fabaceae > Neltuma > Neltuma alba. Next base: position 200,694 of record NW_021636573.1, on the reverse strand, counting down.
ATCCCCCTTTTTCTAGGTGGGGGGAGGGGTGTTAAGGCCTCGAGGATCACATTCCCTTCAAATTCTAGTTAGAATCCTCATGCGGTGCTGTGGTTGTTGCGGCCATTGGAGATAAAGAGTGGCGGTAGGTGAAGATACTGTGAAGAACTGAACTTGAGAGTTTCTGAAAACCCCACCTTCTCTTTCGATTCTGTGGTTCTGTTCATCATACTGACATAATTATTTCTTGCTTTTTTGGGTGGTTTCTTCCCAAGTTTCTCGTTAGCCATTGTTCCTGGGAGGATTTTCTCAGTACCCTTTAATTCAAACGGAGAAAAGGCTCCATATTCTCCATCTCCTGTTAATACTTCAGATTCCACATAAATATCAGAAGCTCAAGTTTTATCTGCATCGGTAAAAATTGAAACGGCTACTTCCAAGAACGGTGCAGGTGAAAAGCTTGATGAAGAATCGAACCGTAAAGGCACAAAAGAAGTGGGCGTTACTAATCAGAAGGACAAGAAGCTAAAATTCAAGCAAAATTGACCCAAGTGAGATATAGTCATGGTCCGCCAAACACGTCAGATGTCAGAGAATATCATCTTTGGTGCAATGCTTGGCTATTATCACTTTTGTTGGGACTGATCAGGGGGAAACAGAGAAGTCAATGGACATAACGTGGCGGTTGAATCCTACATTAGGTTCCAATGTTGTTTCAGTCAAACCTTCGCCTTCGTTAATAGCAGCTGCATGGTGAGATTTCAAACTCTCGTCTTGATGCTATCTATACGACTTTGAATGCGTTAGCAATCGCAAATTGCTTTCTTCAAAAGGATATAACTTCTTTAAGGCTGCTATCCATACAATTTTTTTTTTATACAATACAATTGAACGCATGGACACACACAAACGTGTTAACATGGGGCTTAAACTCGATACCTCATCGAAGGGTTATGGCTGGCATTACCACTGGGATAACTAGTCGTTGACATGAAAAGGTGTTGATTGGCTCAGAGGGTTCAACAAATCAATGCCTCTAAAGAAGCATGGTCTTCAAGCATTGATGGGAGTGAGGCTACCCTTCAATCACAGGTGGCTGGTACAGTCAAAGTATACTAAAGGCAGAGATAAAAGTGGGCAGTCCGAGCAATCAGTATAGTTGGAGGAAGGAATAGCTCAGGTTCTGGTAGCAGGAATTGGACTGCACACTCTTCATTGTGGATGAGTTTTCTGAAGATATTGTGTTATTTTGCATAGTGAAGTTGTATAGTTTAGTTCTCCTCACCCCCTGCTACAAGTTGACATTTTAATTAGTTTAGAAAGTATCAGGTTGAGGGATCATGTGGAGAGATTAAAGTCTCATTGGTTAGTTAAGATAGCTCTATCTAAAGGGTCTTTGGTTAATGTACTTAGTGTGTTAGACTTGGGTCTCTCTCATAAGTCCCTAAAAATTTTTGAAATTTTTGTCGCCCTTCTAGAAAGGATTTGGTCACCCTAAAAGGGTTAATTGTTCCTTTTGTTGTATAGTTAATTTATTAACAGCCATGTTTGTTAGAAGGTAGGGGGAGGGGGAGACGGAGATGCACATGCAGAGGTAAGACTAATTTTGGTTGGTACAGATGGGGAAGGGAGAGGGAATATGTCCCTCACAAACGATGAGTAAATGTCTCTACAACAGTTTTTCATGAACAAATTTTAACAATGTTGTAGTGTAGACGATGCTGGTTAGTAAACAAATAATAACATAGTTATAGAAAAATACTAGTTAGTAAATGAATAAGGGGTTAGAGTGAAAATTTGTCTCGAAAGTTTTCATTTAGGAGCGCTACACATCTAGAAGATTTTTTTAATGCAAATTTATTCTGAAAGTTTAAAATTATAGCAAAATTACCTTGTACAGTTAAAAAATAATAATATTGACCGTTAAAGTAATGATGTTTATTGTTATCATTTTTAATTATAGCAAATGATTTTGCTACAATTTTAAACTTTCTGGAAAACCAAGAGGGATTGGTCTAGTAGAAAGGATTATTCTCTCACAATGTGGCCAATTAGGATTCAAATCTCTACTAGGAAAAATATCCACATTTAGTGCTGGACAATGCATTAAATAGGAATGCTTTCAATTTGAGGATACTAAAACTTACCCCCAAAAAAAACTCTCGAGGCAAATTTGTACTAAAAAAACTTTTGAGTGCCCAGTGCTCCTTAATAAAAACTTCTGAAAAAAATTTACACCTTAATCTAATGAATAATGAAGAGTAAATTTTTATTACAGTTTTGTCAAAATGAAGTTAAACAAAAGAAGTTTACTAAACGAATAACACTCCATCAAACTTCTATTGTATTTCCAAAAGATATTTTTTAGAGATAAAGCATATAATAAACAAATATAAGTTAGTAACAAGCAAGGTAAGAAAAGGAAAAAAAAAAAAAAAGATGAAACGGGCTGAAAAAACTAGTGAATCGACCAGTGATTGGATTTGATTTGAGTGCTAAACCGTCCAAAAATTGAACCGATATCAAACTAGGATGAACCAGTGAAAACTAGTGTGAACTGATGATAAATTGGTTTGGATGATTTTGTTGCTTCTGATCCTTCTCATTCAACTCCTAACATTTTAGTCACTATAGACTAAAATAAATTTTAATGATGATTTTGGTATCAATGATTATTAATTTTAGTTATTGAGAAGTTATAAAAATCAAAATTCTAAATATTGTTATACTTTGTTATTGTTACACTCAAATTATTGTTGTATTTCCTTGTATGAATTATTAATATTGTTATATTTTGTTATTTTTAATTAAATTATACTACCTCCGGTCGTAATTATAAAAGCTAGTTGACTAATTTGAAAAAATTAAAGAAAAAAGTTAAGTTAGTTATTTGTAATAAATATGTGTTGTCTTTCTTAAAATATCTTTGCTAATCAAGTGTGTTGGCTAGAACTATTATTGTTAGAAGGACTACCTCGAAAAAAATACATAAATATGAAAGACAAAATGGATTGAGATCTTATATTTAGAACTAGAATAAAAGTCAAACAAAGTTTTATATTAAGGATCGGAGATAATATTATTTTATTATGACCAAGTTGAACCCTAATGTGATCTATTAATTCTTAAACCACTATCTTAACCAGTTTAGTATTCAGTCTGATTTTTTATTTGTTTAGTAGCAAGTGTTACAATAAATGAATAATAGAAAGCAGACGAATTATAGAGGTCAAACCAAGTTTAAGAAATTGGCAAAAAAGCCAAGTTTAAGAAATAATAATTATAACCCAATAAAGGCTAATGAACATTACCGCTGGCCGTTTGCCCAAGTGTACGTGTGCTTGCGTGGAATGTGTGTTGCGGGTTCGAGTCTGTCATCTTGGAACTCACTGTAACTTAGAGCCGGTAATATGGGTTGGACCCGCGGGTCCAACCAGCCAACCCGCCAAAAATGACGGGTTAGGGCTGGCCAAAAACCAACCCGCCACTACCTTGAAAAACATAACCCGCATCGCCATAACCCTAACCCGCGGTGGGTTAGCCCGCCAACCCGCGGGTTAACCCACTTATTTTTTTTTATAAAAAAAATAGATAATAAAGGCAAAAGTAAAGTAGATTTTCAGTTCAAATTTTATTGTTATTAGAAATAATTAGATAAAGAGAGTTATTCAATATTGCTCATTGGTTTCATTGAAAAAAAATGTGTGAACTTGTGTATTATCATGTTGAAAAATTAGACAATCATATACTATTTGTATTTTATTGTGTTGTAATTTTTATTTGGATGTTTGTAATATTTTATATCATTTCTAGTGTTTTTATTTTGTATTATATATAACTGCTAACATTTAAAAAAATAAGAAAAAATTAAATAAAAAAAAAAAATAAAAATTTTGACGGGTTGGTGGGTTAGGGTTGGTAAAATGCCAACCCGCCAGAAAACAGGCCTTTTGAGCCCGCACCACATAACCCGCAACCCGCCACGGGCCAACCCTCAACCCGCGGGTTGGCCTGTTTTACCAGCCCTACTGTAACTCAAAAAAAAAAAAAAGCTAACGAACATTTACTGACTAATTAGTAGAAAAATATAGATCAATAAATTGTTTTCCCATGTTGAATTTGGAAAACTTAGCTTCTAAATCTTCTTAAAAACCATGTAAAAAACATTTTCATTTTTTGAAAGGTTCATCGTCTTACTCTTTCACAAGAGAACTAAGATACTAAAGATTTAAAATATAAAAAAAAAAAACAATTTGTATAGATGTTAGAACAATTGTTTGATTCTGTTGTCTCTCTGTTTTTTTAGTGCTCTTAGAAAAATTGCATAGAAAATTTTTTCAAAATAAGTTTTGGAAACAAAAATTAAAGAAAAAATTCTTTTTGAATCATTATTTTGGAAAAAAATCTAAAATGGCTCACTTATTAAAGGCTTTTATAGATGTTGGTGTAGGATTTCTTAAATTTTTTTTTTCCAGAACTTGTTAATCGTCTTGATTGCTGTTCTTATTTCATGTCTGATATGCACCGCTTACAAAGTTTATTAACATCATTTTGCTCATTTTATTAAAAAGAACAAAACAACGTTATTTGTCTGTTTTCTAATTTTGTAGAACAAAAAGTCATAAAACATCAAAAAGATGTTTTGATTTTTTTTGTTTTTTAGAACAAATGCTAACAGTTTTGTTTTTTACAACACAACCAAAAATTTATTTTTTTTAAACGTATTTTTTAATTTTTCAAAACAGAAAAACTATTTTAAAAACAGGAAACCAAATAGGCCGAAACTTTCTTGAACATTTTTTCGCAAACTCCTTATTCTTCCACTTTTAGCAAAATCTTTTCTTCTTCTTAAAATCTATTTCTTTTTAACTTGATAAATTTATATAAACAAGTTCAACTCCATATCCATGTTATTAGTTGAAGTAAGCATGATATAAATATTGATAACAAATAATACCTCTGATCCTTAATATAAAAACTAGTTGACTGATTTAATTAGATTTAAAAAGTTTGTTAAGTTAAATATTTGAAATAAATAGGTGTTATTTTTTAAAAAAATATCCTTACTAATCAAGTGTATTGACTAGAACTACTATTATTATAACAACTATTTTAAAAAAAAATATGAGAGACAGTGGATTAGGATCTTATATTTAAAATTAAAATAAAAATTAAATGAGCTTTTATATTAAGAATTGGAGATAGTATAAGAACCAATATCATGTTAAACTTTTTGCTCTACCGTTGGAAAGCATCGTTTGTCCGAAATCGCATGATAATAAGTACGATGTTAACCAAAATGTTGCTGGGCCGAGCCCAACAATCTGTAGAAGTGTGCGTTGTGGGCTAAAGGATGCATGAGGCCCATTGCCTTCAAATCTCTGCAATAAATAGACTACTGAACAGGAACTAGCTAACGAATCATTGAATGATGCAGCTCTGGGCCACCAAAACCGTGTTTAGTTACCAACAAGAACTAGCTTGGTTGATAAGGAATTCACTCTCCTGAGCTTGAATATCACTGCTGATATAAGAATCTTGTTAGTAGACGATCTTGAGTTTGAAGATCATTGGTGATGTGAGAATCTTACTAGTAGACGATCTATAAATACCTCTGTAAGTGCTCTCTAAGCTTAAAGACACGCTCTGGCTCTGGTGAATCCAGAAAATCCAACTCACCTAAACTTATAAAAAAAAATGTGTTTAGTTTATATGATATTGGTTCTTCTACTATATTTGATCCTTAATATAAGAGTTAGATAACTAATTTAGAAATATTAAGAAAATTAGATAAGTTGGTTATTTGTAACAAATGTGTTTTTGACTAAGTTAGATTATTCTATTTAATCATATACATTGGAACTACCATTTGGTGAAAACCTCTTGCTATATCAATAAAAAATATTTTGGAAAAAACATTATAAATTTAAAAGACAAAGTGGATTGAAATCTTATATTTAAGATCAAATCTAAACTCCTAACTAGTTCTTCTATTTAGGACTGGAGGTAATATTTATTATCCACACACATATATAAATGTTCTCCTCCGTTCCTTAATATAGAACCCAATTATTAACTTGGTTTTGGTTCTAAATATAAGACATATTTATTATATTTATCAATTTTCTCTAAATTACCCTTATAGATACTCACTCAACCATAATCAAGTAGAAGAGAGAGAAGGGGTATTAAGAAAGATGATTATGGTGTTTTAAGAAAAATACCACTTTTCTTATAATTAATTAATTTACCTAACTTCCTTAATATAATCAAATTAGTTAAATAACTCTTATATTAAGGACGGGAGGAATATCATATTTTATAGCCATGAACCCCTAGAGAGCATAGAGATCAGTCAGGTGCCCATATCTAGCAAAACATATTTTTAAATATACAACTTTGTTCATATTATAAAGCACCGCTAACCACTTTATCAGAATTAGAGGGGGGGGGGGGAGTAGCTAAGTCATTAAATTTGTTTGAAAATTTAAAACAAAAAGTTTATACTTATTCAAAATCATGAATTAAAAAATGTATCAAACTTTATGCAGGGGCAATATTTTAAAAAAAAATGCAATTAATATCTTGCTTAGTGACTTGTAACAAGAACCACCTATTCTTTAGAAAGTGCTATATAAATATGGATCAAAGTTGCAATGTGAAAGAGTTGTAAATTTTATAAAAGTAGGGTATAGATTGAGTTGAAACCATATTATGAAAAATGGGTTTTGGCATAATTTGCAGATCATTTGAGATTCACAATTCCACTGTTGAGTATTCACAACTTATCTTTCAAGATTTTAACTGAGCTAAGTTGCCGATCAAGTAAACTTGTCTATCAAGATTTTAATCATTTGAGATTCACAATTCCATGGTTATTTTCATCCATCAGTTTTTGTTTAGACAATTAATTAATATTTGATATTTTGCAATTGTCGGAAACTGATCTAATCATTATCTTCTTGAGAAAGGACCCATGGGTCATTTTCCTATAATAATATTATTTTGCAAATTTGATGGGAAGAATGAGAAACCAAACAAACTGCACCAACAATCTTTGGTTCAAACATCTCTTTGGGTCTTATAAACGGCAAACTGAATAGGAGGTGACAAAAGCTAACACTCAAGTTACTTACGTCTATTATCTATGAGGTCAAATTATTTATTATTAGTTGTTATCTTATAAACGGCAAACTGAATTTGTATGTTATTTTTGTTATTATTAATTGTTAAAATGCATATATACACTTATAAATTTATTTATAAACTTGAGTTAATAGATATAAACAACTTGATAAAACACAAGTTTTGTTTTTTTAGTAGAACACATTTTTTGGCCCAATTATAGCCTTGAGCGCTAGCGCAAAACAAATATTCAACAAAGTCCAGTTTTTCATTTCTATCAACCATGTTCTCGGGTTAAAAATATTTCATTTACTTAAAATTATCTTATTTTCATTAATATAAAAGTACAAAAAAATAGAAGGAATTATATTGTTCAAAAATCATGGATGGTGCAACTCTTTGAATTTCATGCAAATGCATGAAACTCAGTTTAATTTCTCCAAAAATACTTCCATCCTACTAAACATAGGCCAAGTCAAACCCATTGTTCATCATCATCATCATAAACAAGAGTATCTTACCATTTCCAAACAATAATAGACATGATCTACATCTGAGAGCGAATCTATATTTTCTCAATTTATGAATGGAAATGAATTATTTTGAGAAAAATATGATTTTGATAAATCCATTTGATCAAAGTCAAAAGACTGAGTCCAAAAAAAAAAAAGTCAAAAGACTAATAAATTTTTCAAAATTTGCCATTGTGAAACAAAATAAATAAGAGTTTGTAGAGTTTATCTTTTTGTTTTTAATGAAATTGATCTTTTTATTTTAAAAAAAAAAGAGTTTATAAAAGGCATTTGGAATAGCTTTTTAAAAATGATTTTACGGAGTTTGAAAGATATATGAGAAGAATTTTATCTCAACTTGTATGAAAACAATTTTTTAAGCACCTTTGAGGAATTCCAAACACCCTAGTAAGAGGAAAATGTAATATGTAACGTCCAGGATTCAGATCCTCATGGAATGAAAAAAAAAAAACAGAAAAAGGACAAAACAAAACAAAAAAAACCTAATCGAATATAATAGTTAATAAAAACCTGTTAGAAGTAGTTGAAAAGCAAAATAATATATTTCCCTGAGAGCTCTTTCCCGGCCATGAAACTAATTGATCTTAAATAGCTCCGTCAAGACTGAAATCAAGTGCAGTCAATTGAATTCAAATAGAACACGTCAATTTGAGAGGAATGCTGAATAATTTGTGTAAACCATAACCCTACTATCAAAAAAGTAAGAGTTCCCTAAAGTTGATAATTGGTCAATGTACTGATTAAAATAAGACTAAATTAACATTATGGACAAACGTATATATATACATACACTTTCCAAAACATACCCTTGTATGGCTCAACAGATTCAGAAGAATGCCTTTGTTGAATGTCCATTAACAATCTCACTGAACTTCCCAGTTTCTTTCAATGGTTTGATAAGATCCGAATGTGATTTTTGCATCCTTCCTCAATGTGACTTCAATCTTTCGGCGGTTGGATGAGATCTGAAATCACAGAATCTTGATTTTGAACACCATATGGTCAATTTTTCATGTTGGAGAATGTAAATCATCCATTTCATCTTCACTATCATTCTCACTATTATAAGTTTCCAGATACGCCTCATCTCCTTCCTCGTTATCTCCAGCCTGTATGGAAAGAGGATATTTACTCGTCTTTACAGAACAATCAGTAGCAACACGCAACTTCCCAGATTACCTATTTTCAAAATTCACACAAACTTTCTTTAAAATGAAAAGTAAGTTACACAGATCATACGAGGGTTTTGCCAAAATTACAGGCATCAATGGAAAGTTCATGTATACTTTGAAGATAAAAGAAAAGTTTGTTTAATTGCAACAAAATTCAAGGGAAGTTTCTAATTTACTTTTTGTCTAAATGGGTGTTTGTGTAAGTTTTGAGATTATGGGTTTGTATTTTTAACAAAATTTAAAGAAAATCTGTAATTGAAAATAGAGGGAATGTTTGAGTGATTTCAACAGAACTCAGGCAAGGTTATGTAATTTACTGGTGTAAAAAAACAGAAATTTGTGTGTCTGAGGAGTTCTTTTTTAGCAATTATGACTATTTGGGTGAGTTAGGAAGCATGGGCGCACAGTCTAAAACATCAACGTGATTTGAGTGTCCCCATGTGCCTGACACTAGTATGAGAGGGTGAGCAGGGTAGAAAGAGAAAGAGACCTCAGAGTCCTCATCCTCGTCCTCATCAGTAGGGTAAGCATAATCTAACTTGTCATACAATGCTTCGTCTCCCTGATCCTTTACCATCTCAATTTGATCCTACGAAAATTTGAACAAGCCAAATATGAGGGTGGTAACAAAAGGGGGTTGCCAACGAAAAAGAAGAAAAGAAAAGAAAATGGACTTGCAGAATGCAAAGCTAAAAGCATATGGAGATTAGCGTCCATACTATTTCGCCTCTTATTTTCCCCACTTTACTTTGCAAAGATGATATATGATTTAAGAGTGCCTGCAATAAACAGAAAGAGATAACTCAGCAAAGAGCATTGGCTATAATCATAAATTAAAAACCACTAACACACACATACAAAGAAAGAAATAAAGGAACAGACAGGATATATGAATAGATAGATAGAGTCTTTTAAAAAAAAGAATTAGGAAAGATATTTCTTTAAAGGACGAAGGGTTGCAAAAGGAAAAAATAGAATATCCTCCACAGGTTACTACGGACAGAGAGAGTGAGAGAGAAAAGAGATGCAAGAGATAAATCCACACTATCAAAGAAAACAAAAATTCGAAGTAAATATTCTAAACCCACTTAAAAGCAACAAATAAGTTGCTCTCCAAGCGATGGGATAGTGAACTTCTAAGTCCTAGCGATACCAGTATTTATCTGCACACCTAGAAAGAAATGGAGTCACTATTAAAAAGCAGGTGTGTAGAGATACCTCACGTCTTTGGAGCTCAATTGAACGTGCTAGAGCTTTTCTCTTTGTCAAAAGATTCTTGGGTCTCAATGATGAAGGTCGCTTATAGTCTTTTCCCCGATATACAATTACAGCATATCCTTTTGACACCTTGTCAACCGAAACTAAAATACCTCCAGATTCAGCTTCAAGTGCTAATGCAACTTTCTTTACCTGTTCAAAGGTTTTAGCCTTTACCAGTATCTTGACTAGTTCCCGATACTTCCAGTGCAAGTGCATGTTCTCAATAGTGCCATCAAAAACTCCACGTCTACCTGCAATCATGGATTAGATTCTCATAAACAACATACCTTTTAAGTTCTGTTAAAGCATAGAATATTGGGATGGGGATTTAAGCGGAGGGGCCATCAGGAGAGCATGGTAAGGGAAAGAGGAGGAAAGCTGATAAAGTAATTTGCAGGGCAGTTTCAGATTTCTGAACTAGATTACCCAGTTGTAGAAATCTAATATTCAGGTATTTTCAAAACTGTACATACAAATTGTTACTATTATTATTATACAACATATTCTGCCAACATGTATCTAGTGACAAAGCAAATCAGTCAGGTCCAAATGTAAATATAAGTAAGAACAACAATAGATAAAGTTTTACCTAGGAGTAAGAAAGCTTTCATCCGCAACCCTAACTTGCGAAACATGAATCTCTCCTCATCAGTTATGCTTTGAGGGTCTGGTTGGTGTTCTGACGGCTTCAAAGATTCCTCCACCTTGGCTAAAGCTCGTTCAGCTCTCATTACCTTCCTTTCAGCCTGGAAAAGGAAAAGTAATTGGGTCCAGATCAGGAAAATCCTTGACTGGCATAATGTAATGGCATTATCTCTAAGCATTCACAGCCCACATAATACTGCTGCACCCTTGTCAACACCAAGAGTCATTGAATTTGATACTCTAAAGCTACTACCATTAGTTTTTCCAATAACCTTGCAGTAAAAAGGAGACTTCACGCTTTAAGATTATTAAATTGTTTGGGCAATTAAGTAATTTATTCAAGATAAACTGGGTCAACACCCAAATTCTCTTCAGAATTTAGTTTCGTCAAACAAATCTTAAGTGACTGACAGGATTGTGTGGGATAATGAGATCACGATAAAGTTTGAAATATAAAGACAGCAAGAGATTTCCTTGATACAAGGAACTTACAAAAGCAAGTTTCCGTTCTAGCCTTTTAACAATTTTTTCATGACGTAGTAGTTCTAATTCTCTCTTAATGTTTTCTTCATGATGTTTATCCAATCTCTTTCCCCACTTAGCATCGGCATCCAAAGTTTCCCCAAGTGTCCCAGTCTCCCCTGATATTGTAGATGTGTCATTAGTTTGTACAGCCAATGAAGATGCTCTCAATCGTGCTTGCTCCTCCTCATCTTGCAGAGCTTTCACCAATTTTTCCCTCTCCAACAAGGTTTGGGCAACATCTGCTGACAAAAAATTCTTCCCCCGATAAAAAACAAGGAAATCTTTATTTCTGGAGAGTAATGTACCTCCTGTTAATCTCTGCAGGCAGAAATAAAAATAATTATTCATTCAACAAATCATCATATTTGTACTTCAGAACAAAATAAATGAATTATGACTGTGAATGCAACAAACAACCTTATGGCCGTGGTTTTTGTGATTACCTACTAATGCATATGAGTATGAGATGACAGACATTGCTACGTAGCTATCTTGTAATACTGAAGTGAAAAATGAAAACAGAATTCATCTGACTGACTTCCATTCTCAGGTTAATCTTCATTATCTAATTCATCAAAACATTCCATTCTCAGGTTAATCTTGTGTGTCAAGGAAAACATATCTGGACCTTCTTAAGGAAACAAGGATGTCAGGATGCAAGCCAGTTAATAATCCAAAAGAGGCTGACCATAAACCAAGGCTGAAAAGGAAAGCCCTTCAGTTGATGTAGGTAGAGACTGGAGATTTGTGAGGAAGTTGATTTACTCTAATCTCACTCATCCAAATATCAGAAACTCCTCATTACATTATTATTTCATACATCACATGGATCAAAAAGAGAAAAATAAAATGTGGGTCAATACCAGATTACTGCAAGTAACGTTGTGGTAGACTTAGATAACAAAGGGAAAACTTTGAAGAGGAAAAAAGAATTCATCATATTTCAAGAAAATTTTATGTGTCTAATGAAATACAAATCTTTAACTAGCAAAAGGGATATTTATCAGAGGCATCAATATGTTCAAACCCTTGAGAGTTTGAGACAAAACAACAGCTTCATGCTGGTATAAATCATAATTTCTATCCAATAGATGCTGCTAGAGCACACACATTTACTAAAACTAAAGGAAAATCACCCACCAGCTATAAATTTAGGTGAATAAATGCTTAACAAGAAAAGGTGGCGTGGGTACAGCTATCAGGTAAGATGAACAGAAATTATCAATTAAGTCAGTAAGGTTATGATTGATCACCTTGATCTCTTCTGCCATTCTCTCACTAGTGGTTAGTTGAACTCCACGTTTTAGAGCAACCTTTGCAATTGAAGTCTTTTCCCACAATTTAATAATTGCGGCAGCTAAACCTTGAAGTTGTCTGCTTCTACCTATATAAAATGAAATAATAAGAAATCAAAATTAAAGTTCTAAACTATGTGTCCAATAAGGGAAACAATGACGCACCTAAAGCAAAATGTGGAGGAAGAGTCCTAGCAACCCTCCGTAGATTAGTTGCCTCCCTCAAACCAAGAGAAGATCTCACACCAAAAGGAAGAACTCTGAAGGGAGGTTGGAAACCAGAAACAGTTGCAGGAAGCATATCTGCATCCACAGGCAGAGGATCACATCCTGGCCAATCCGTGTACCTAGGACCCAGACTATCCAATAATTTGTCTACTTCATCTTCATATTCAACTTCAGGTGGTGGTACTTCCTTCTGTTCATTTGTAGCTTCCGTATTTTCTAACTGTGCGTTCATCCCCATGTCTAGAGCAATATGAGATGCTTTCTCAACATCATCAGAGGGCGGTGGTAAAAGGTTTAAAGGATCCTTGCTTTTCTTGTATATTTGTTTGTTCCATTGTTCTGAAGGCACCTCATAGCTCACGCCCCTGTATAACGAAACTGAGTTGCCAGATCTCCAAATCACCAGACCACCAGTTTTTCTCTGGACATGATTTTAAAAATCAACAAGAGAATAAAAAAGTTCATACATTATAAAAAGGAGTCATCCAAAGAAACTTAATAAAAAAAATTCTAGGTTAATTAAAATATACATCCTAGTGTATTTTCTGATTAACCCTGTACAGGATCGCTTTGGACACTGAATTGTGATTGAGGAAAAAGGCTTACAAGTTCATGAGTTCATCTATTGTTTAATATTTGTTTCCATTGACATCTGTCTTGGCAAATATACTATTTCACCAGATTTGGTACGTAAAGGGCAGCAAAAAGGAAAGTTTTCACAAGGTTATATGCAGACAAAGGTAAGGATAATAAGCAAACCTCCAGAATCTCATGCATCCTCCTCATGTTAAGTGCAGAAGCGCCTTCAAATTTAAGCCTCACAATCTCCGATGTCTTCCACCTCTCATGAATCATGTCCACAACAGCTTGTGTAACACCACCACCCCCAATTCTTGTCTTATGCTTTTTCTGAAATGTCAAATTCCTCAACCTCCTTAGTTCTGATTCAGGAAGAGTCATTTCTGCCAAAGATGTCCTACTTCTGCTCCTCTGAGAAGTTCTTGGATCTTCCCTTTTCTCCTTCCGCTTTTCCCATGGAAACAGTACCTCCCCATCAGCTCCAAAATTGCCTATCCCCAATGGCGATTCTGGTGAAAACCCACCTCGAGTATTCGGCAACATACCTTCTTCCACGTTAAATATGTCCTCCACAGATCCTTTTTCTATCACCCTCTCTGTTGTTCTGTCTTCCTTTTCAACATCATCGACATAACCAAATCTTTTCAATTTCTCCACAATCCTGTCCATTGTACTACCACTTCGACCACGACCACCACTACCATCATCACTATCTCTATCACTATCACTCCTTAACAAACCCAAATTTGATGAATCCCCATTCTCAGAATCTCGATAATCCGCAGCAGCGCGAGGCGGTTTTGGACGATTTTGGTGGTAGGGTTCGTTCCATTTTTTCAACCAACTGTCACTACATAATTTTTTTCTAGAGCTAGATTGGAATATGGGCGTTTTTAAGCTAACCAAACGAGAATTCCCAGAAAACCGTTGTCCATCAATTGAAGTATAAATAACCCAGTTTCGTGATGCATAAAAAGTATGGTTCTCCAAGTGAACTACCGAGGAGTACCTTAAGAAATGGAGGCAACAGAATTTTGGAGACCTCTGAAACGAGTCAAAGAATGTTACTGCTGGATGAAACTGACGACTGGGAACAAGAGCCATTACAAAGTCTAGACTACACTTAACATAATATTAGACAGAAAATACTTTAGAACCTGAATCCGCGAATAGAACTATACAAGTCCCAACTCTCAGACTGGAAAAGAAGCAGCTTTGCTTCTGTTTCTGCTTGTTTTCCGTCCCAGAGTCTCCTCTATGCTATGTTATCCTCGCGGGGGCAGATATGTGAGCAGCCCTTTGCTACGAACGACACGCTGGCTTCTGAATATTGGAAAATCTTGGCACAGATAATTAGACGACGGCTACTTCGCATGGCAAACTCATTTAACCTTCAGAAATATCATGCCTCGGTCCCAATATCTAAAACCCATTTTTAGGTTTGTACCAAAAAAAAAAAACCCATTTTTAGGTAGATCCCTGTGTTAAAAAGGATGGATAAGGTTAGAGACACATTAATCAAAAAATGATGTTGTATATAAGAAGATTATCTTATTTTGCCTCAGTCAATAGGTACTAAGTTGATGGGATATTTATGAGAGGTATTATTGTTTTTTTTTAATTATTTTTTATCTATGGAAGGAATTCACACACTCATTGCATCGCATTCACGAAAGAATCAACACACAATCTTATATTTAAGTAAAATTTAAAGAGATGTTAAATGTTTGTTGAGTCAAATAATTCTCAGTTTGAGAATATTGTTGTAATCATAATATTAAATACTTATTTAGAATTTGCAGTATTCTTATATTTGGTAATAAATATTTCTATCATTTTGTTGTTTATATTAGGTACCGAAGGGAGTAATATATGCTTAGCTTACTGGCTTGTGTTCTGCATGTAGGTGTTTTCTAATTTCTATTATGCATGCTACTCTTTTAATCCTTAATATATGACCTTTTTAATTAATTTGATTAGATTAAAAAAGTTGGATAAGTTAGTTAATTATAAAATATATGACATGTTTTTCTTAAAACATCATAATTATATTTTTTAATATCCTTCCTCCTTTACTTATTTGATTATGGTTGAGGGAGTATCCATAGGGATAATTTAGGAAAAATTAATAAATATAAGAAATAGGTCTTATATTAGGACTAAAATTAACTTAATAATTAGGTCCTATATTAAAGACCGGAGGAGTAGTATCTTTTTCCGAACAAAATTAATACTGCCTCCGTTTTAATATAAAAATTAAATAAATAATTAATTAATATTAAAAAAATTAGTTAATTTAGTTATTTAAAATAAATGAATATTATTTTGTTTCTAACATACTAATGTTAATCAAGTGCATTTAAATTATTTCGTAGTAGAAAC
Organism: Neltuma alba; assembly: GCF_004799145.2. Lineage (NCBI taxonomy): Eukaryota > Viridiplantae > Streptophyta > Magnoliopsida > Fabales > Fabaceae > Neltuma > Neltuma alba. Next base: position 184,971 of record NW_021636573.1, on the reverse strand, counting down.
TTTTTAACATATATAATTACTGTTGAAATTATTTAAAGATAAAATATTGGAGATGGTGAATTTACATCTTACATTTAACATCCACTGAACTCCAAGGTAACTAGTTGACCAGAAACAAACAAAAAGCACACAATCTAAAGCCAGTTATCTCCATCTAATCTAAAGCAAGTTATTAGTATGCCTTTATAATAAGATTGCGTTTATAACAAGATTGAAGGGGTGTTTAGCTATTACCAAAAATGTTTTCTAAAAATATTTTTTCATAAAACGAAATAAATTTTTTCACATATTAACTTTACATATTATAAACTTACTTTTAAAATCATGATTTAATTTTTATCCAAATACCTTTAACAAACACCCTTAAAAAGAGTATATAATTTACATTATATATAAATTTGGCTCTGTACATTTTTTTTTTTGACCATGATTGGAAGTTACGAAAGTAGAGTAGGCATAATTTGCACCGAAATTCATGATGAACGTCAAACTTTATAACTTTGAGAGGATCTTGATAGCTGGTCCAAAAAGAAAGAGAGAGAGAGAGAGGATCTTGATCCGTTATATGGTCTTGTTTATGACTTCATAGAATGGGCGAAACAGTTTAGGGACTTTTATTTGTTTTTTCCCCCAAAAATAATATTGTGAAAGGGAACTATGCACTTTCGCCCTTGAGATTCAATTCCGTTAAAAGTGTTTCTTTGGTTGTATATATTACTACCTTCGATCCTAATTATAAGAATTAGTTAATTAATTTAAGAAGATTAAAAAAAAAGTTAAGTTAGTTATTTATAATGAATAGGTGTTATCTTTCTTAAAATATCCTTGTTAATAAAATATATTGGCTAGAACTACCATTGTTAAAAAGACTATTTTGAAAAAATATATATAAATATTAGAGACAAAATGGATTAGAATTTTATATTTAAAATCAAAATAAAAAGCAAACGAAGTTTTATATTAAGGTCCAGAGGTAGTAATAAATATTAGAAATTTGCAAAGATATTTTCATTAAAGAAATTAAGCAGGCTGTCTTGAGAAGAACAATTTTTTTTTGCCTTTTATAAATTTGGAAAAATTAGTTACAAAATTTGCATATATCGATGTCGAATTTTAAAATAAAAGAAAACTTGAACTAATATATATTGTTAGATGTACTCAACACTTAGCTTCAGTAATTTGCTAATGCGTGCTTATATAATATTCTTTAAATTCAAAGGTCACGATTTACTTGTGTAGGAGAGAAATTAAAATTATTAGTTTCTTTTTATGAAAGGAGAGAAAAATAGTTAACATCATACCGCTTATTACAAACATATCATATTAACTAATTTAACTATTATTCTTAATCTACTCAATTTAGTTAATTAGGTCATACGTTAAAAACTAGGGGAGCATTATTTAAGAACCTGTTTGGTGAGGCGGTGCAGTAGCCAATAAGTAGCTTATATGTGTAATAAGTCAGTTTGCATATTTGAAAGCTATTTGGAGCAATTTTTGGCCAATCTGACTTATGGGCCAAAAACTATTTTTTTAAATATGATTGTAAAAGTACCAAAAACTTACTTATAACTTATGCCAGAGTAACTTTTTGGATCAAAGGAGGAAGTATGTACCATACCATGTCTCGAACACACGACCTCTTAAAACATTCACAAAGCATGCTTCAAGAGAGCCAGAGAGAGACTGGCCTCACAGGAAGTTTGAATACTCTCGTACTTTCCTTACAGGAAGATGATCACCTAGTGGCTCGCAGCTCCAAGAAGATCAAAAATGTAGTCAATACTGGGCAGGGGAATGTTCTTAAGGAACATTGGCCTCAGTTGGGAAACAACAACAAATCTGCACATGCTTTTGGAGGTATCTCATTCGCAGATAAACTCAAAGGCATTAATGGACAGCAAGAGGAACAGGATGAAGATATTGATGCTGATTCAGACTTGCTCTCAGAGACCACTATGTCTCAAGACTCAAATAATGCTACCTACAAAGACGAAGAGCCTCCTTGCAGGACCATTGAGCACCCAGAAAGGAACTTTCCAACCTTTTGCTTTTCTGGGCGAGTTAAAAAATGACTATACAGGGTGTGGAAAAAAGCCATCATCATCAAGTTACTAGATAGAAGCATTGGTTACAAAGCACTACTGAGCAGGCTTCAAGCTTTGTGGGCTAAGAAGGGGGTCATTAGTCTCATTAACATTGGTTATGGTTATTTTGTGGTTAAACTCACCAACAAAGATGATTATTTTAATGCTCTTACAGGGGGACCTTAGATGATCTATGATCACTACCTCACTGTTCGTCCATGGTAGCCCAGATTTAAACCATCCATGGCAACCATTGATAAGGTTGTTATCTGGGTTCGGTTACCGAAGGTGTTTTTAGAATATTATGATGAAGAAGCTCTTACCTATATAGGGAATAGAATTGGAGAGACCCTTAGAATTGATATGAACACTTCACGTCAGCTCAGGGGGCACTATGCATGTATTTGTGTTTTAGTTGGTTTAGGGAAACAGTTGATGTTTGGTTTTTCCCTTGATGGTGAAGATTATTATCTTGAGTATGAAGGACTCCATATGCTCTGCATTAACTGTGGCATTTATGGACATAGGTGCCAAGCATGCCCAAAGAAAGAAAAAGTGACAAAGTCAAATACTAATGCTAAAACAAGTCACAATAATGATCATGAACGTGAAAATCAAGAGAAATACTCCCATCCAGTCCAGAATTTTAGTCACGATCAATGGAAAGTGGTGCAAAAAACTCGCAGGCAGAAGAAAACCATAGATGCTAAAACAGAGATGAGTAAACCGGAGAACAGGGGATCAAGGTTTGGTGTGCTTGCTAACATGGAGGAACAACAAATGAGTCCGGACAGAGCGGTTATTCCCTACCCAAACATTGCACAGGAGGACATGCGGTATCTATACTCTCCGCAACGCACTTTGCAGGTATGCCACCAAAAAGGGAAGAGCAGTAGTAGAGCAACAAAACATCAGGGGACCACAGGGGGTACACTAGTGGTGGCTCGGAAAGAAAAAAGGGACGAAGGTAATGAGGAGAACTTAATCAAATGAATTAAGAAAAGGATAAGAGAGATGTACCAAAATGAGGTCAGAGACAGAGAAATCATGATGGTTTCATTGGAGAGTCAAAATGAGGAAGAAAATACCGAGATGATTGATGAAGAGTTACCTAGGGACATTGAAGGCAGGGCCTTCAAATTGATGAACAAGGTCGACTGTTTAACCCCCATATTGAACCACGAGAAGCCTAAATGCAAGTTGATCCAAGAGAGCACAATATTGGGCTTGAGTGTGAGAGCCAGCGAATGTGGATCAGAATGGAGAGACATCTTGTGACAGAACCATGGTACCCGAGACCCCACTTGAGTCCTAATGGGCTCATTTTTTCTACCTCAATTGTTTTTTATGGATAGTCTGCTTTACTGGAACACTAGAGGAGCTTGTGATAGAGGGCTCCTTAGAAACCTTAAAGCTGTGTGTGATGGAACCAGGCCCAATGTTATTGTTTTAGCTGAAACAAGATGTGAGAGGACGAACAGATTTCAGTGCCTACACTCCTTGGGCTACGATGGTCTCCGAGTAATTCCTAGCAGGGGGCGCTCTGGTGGATTAGTGTTAGCTTGGAGGAGCTCGTAGATTTGCATCACTGTCCAGGAAGAGGATCATCAATTCTTCCATGTGGTCTATGAAATTCCAAATCGACACTCTTTCCATTTGACAGCAATGTATGTGACGCCAATCAACGAATTGAAAAGGCAGTTCTGGGAGAAGTTATCTTCAATAGCTACCGGTATTGCGTCTCCTTGGACAATCATGGGAGACTTTAATGATATTCTTTTAGCTTCTGATTGAATAGGAGGAGCAAGCATTGCTCATAACAGAATCAACTGGTTTCAAGATAAGGTGAATGATTGTGGACTAGTAGATATGGGCTTCAAAGGGCCTAAGTATACATGGAGAGGACCACGTATTTCTGGTTTTTGACGCCTATATGAAAGATTGGACCAATCCCTGTGTAATCCAAGCTTCCTGGCAACTTTTCCAAACTTTGTGCTTAAGGTACTTCCTCAAATGAAATTCTCTGACCATAATCCCATTTGTCTTCAATTCCTTAGTCCCATGCTCAGTACTGCTCCCAAACCTTTTAAATTTGAAGCCATGTGGCTTAGTCATGAAAATTTTAAGGATTTTCTTTTGGGTAATTGGTCTACTTCTGATGAGATTAATGATGCCCTTGACAATTCTAAAAATTCTATTTCTGTCTGAAACAAGGAGGTATTCAGTCTTATTGAATAGAAGAAAAAAATTATTCTAACTCGGTTGAATGGCATTCAAAATTCTCCTGCTTATCCTTACTTGAATTTTTTATGCAAGCTAGAAAATTCCTTGCAACTGGAGCTTGATAAAATTTTGAAATTATAAGAGATAAAATGGTTTCAAAAATCCAGAGCCCAATGGATTTCTAAGGGGGACCAAAATACCCGCTGTTACCACATGAAAACCAATATAAGAAGAAGGAAAAATAAAGTAATTACTCTCAAAGATGAGAATGGCTGCTGCATAGAGAATGAGGAACAGTTGAAAGAACATGTCCTGTGTCATTTCAAAACAATTTTCCAAATTGATGATTCTTGTCCTAGTGATTTGCAAACCGATATTAACTTTCCTAGACTGGATTCCTCTAAAGTTACAGCTTTAAATTCTCCTCTAACAAATGATGAGATAAAAGCAGCTCTATTTGCTATGGGTCCTTACAAAGCTTCAGGTTTCGATGGCTTCTCTCCTATATTCTATCAAGCTAATTGGGGAACAGTGAGTGACACTATCTGTAATTTTGTGAAATCTAGTTTTGCACAGGAATTGCCACTTCTTCAGGCTAATAAAACTCTAATTGCTCTCATACCCAAGAAGGAAGACCCTGAAATAGTGAGTCATTTTCAGCCAATATCATTATGCCCTGTCCATTATAAATGTTTGACCATGCTAATTACGAATAGATTGAGAGGGCTGATGGATGATCTAATCTCTCCTTTCCAATATGGATTTATTAAAGGGAGACATATCCAGGATAATATAATTGTGGGTCGGGAAATTATGCATATTATGAAAAAAAAAAAAGCAAAAGGCAAGAAAGGCTTCATGACTATGAAAAGGCTTACAATAAGTTGAGGTGGGATTTTTTGAGGTAGGTTCTCATTGATGTAGGGATGGAGGAACAATTTGTTAATTTGATCATGAATTGTGTTACCTCTGTGTCTTACAATGTTTTGTGGAATGGCTCTCTCACTAATTATGTTTTCCCCCAAAGAGGCCTAAGGCAAGGAGATCCTATTTCTCCTCTTCTTTTTGTACTTTGCATGGATAGACTCTCACATGTAATTGGTGATTCTGTGAATAATGGAGACTGGAAACCAATTATGATCACTAGAAATGGGCCCACTATCTCTCATCTTATGTTTGCTGAAGATTTATTGCTCTTTAGAGAAGCCACAGAAGGACAAGCTCAGTCTATGATGTCTTGCTTGAATCGGTTCTGTAACGCCTCTGGGGAAAAGATTAGTAAGTCCAAGTCCTCTATTTCATTCTCCCCTAAGGTTAATGCTAACTTGAAAAACAGGATTTGTGCTATTACCGGCTTTAATGTCTCTTGTGATGTAGGCAAATACCTTGGGTCTCCAATCACCAGAAGGAGAAAGCCCAAGGATACTTTTCGATATATAGTAGACAATGCAAGATCTAGGCTCTCATATTGGAAGGAAAATTGTCTTACTACAACTGGAAGGATTGTTCTAGAAAAATCAGTACTTAGTTCTATTCCTCTCTATCTAATGCAAGTGGCTAAGATTCTTGTCTCAATCTGCTTAGAAGTTGAGAGACTTCAAAGGAATTTTATATAGGGAAGTTCTAATAAAACCCATGGGTTCCACCCTATTGGTTGGGAACAAATCATTCGGCCAAAATTACAAGGAGGTTTGGGATTTAAGAGACTCTCAAGCTTGAATGATGCCTTCGGTGCTAAATTAGCCTGGAAACTCATTTCTGGTGAGCAAGGCTTGTGGACCAATGTTCTCCTACATAGATACATGGTAAGGAATGAGAATAATTTGTTAGAGGCCAAAAATAGAGATTCACCTATCTGGAGATTTATCTCTCAGCAACAGCATCTTATTGACATGGGCTCGAAATGGAATGTGAGAAATGGGAAATATGTTCACTTCTTTACCGATAAATGGTTACTAGGTGATAATATTATTAAAGATTTCTGCCTTGCACCTCTCTCTGCAGAGGAAGAAGAAAGCAAAGTAGCAGATTAGGTTGCCTGTGGGACTTGGGATTTTACCAGATTAGCAACGTTAGTTCCTGATAATATCTTGTAGAGTCTAATTGCTAAATTACCTCCAATGTTGGCAGCTGAAGAAGATTCCCGAGCTTGGGGAACTATGAAAAATGGGATCTTTTTTTATTAAAAGTGCTTATTACTTGCTAGAACAGGGTGAAGAATCAACCTTTAAGAAGGTTTACATAGCCATCTGGAAATGGAAAGGCATTGAAAGAATTAAAGTGTTCATATGGATTGCGTTCCATAATAGACTTCCAACCAAAGTTTGGAAGAGTATGTGGTCTGCTATCTCTCCAATATGCGATTTTTGCAACTGAAGAACAGAAGACACTTTTTACATTTTACATGATTATCAATTTGCCAGTGATCTATGGAAGCAGATTTTGAACCCTCGATACTACCATTCCTTCTTTGTGACTTCTCTGCAAGAATGGTTTGCACTAAATCTCAATAGAGATCTGAGTTCTACCATGGATGGTTTATGGGACTTAGTTTGGGGAGTCACCATTTGGAAGATTTGGAAATGGCGAAATGAAGCTCTCTTCAATCCACAATTAACTACTATCATTATGCACTACTGGAAAAGTTTCATGCAAGCTACTGAGGTATTATCTAATCATGATTCTAACTCCTCGCTAGTATGGCAACCTCCTCCTGAAGGATGGATTAAGTTGAATGTTGATAGGGCAGCTTCTTCAACTACTCATAAAGCTAGATGTGGAGGAGTCTTAAGGGACCATAGTGGCGTCTGGATAGCTAGGTTCTCTCATTTTATAGGATCCTGTGATGCTGGAGAGGCAGAACAATGGGCTGTCTACAAAGATTACAATTGGCGTGGGACATGGGATTTAGAAAAGTGATGTTGGAAACTGATGCTTAACAATTGGTTCAATTAATAAGAAGGAAGGAGGACAACTCCCTATACAGCATCCTGCTATTGCAAATACATGACCTTTTGACACTTCATTGGCAAGTGGAGATTCAGCATATTCCCAAGGAACGAAATCAAGTGGTAGACGTTCTTGTAAAGGAAGGTCTCAGTAATTCTTGTCTCTCGAGTTCTTGTCCACGGTGGTTTAGCAGCCTTGTGGCTGCAGAGTGTACGGGATTTAAATCCCCTTTTGTTTAGTTTTGGTTTTTAGTTGGGCTTAGCCCTTTCTCTTGTAGCCAAAAAAAAAAGAATAACTTTTTGGAATTAAAAGACATTTATGCCCTTATGTATATATTGTTCTTATGCTTTTCTTTACATATTCCTTATGTTTCCCAATCGATTTTTAGTTATTTTTTTAATATTTTCTTAAGTAAAAATAATTTTTAACATAGTTCTTATAATATTTTTAATGTTTAATATTGTTTTCAATTTTATGTTTGCATAAATTATGGAGAGTATATCATCCAATTAATTATATAATATTATTTGGCTCAAAAATTTTCACATTAGTATGATTTCTAATTCAAATATATTTTATTTATTAAATATGATTTCTTCTCATTATAATAATTTAAAGTTAGTATATCTTGTAAATTCATATTTTTAATTATTTTTTAAATATTTAATAAAATTTATACTCATTTTGGTCATTCTATAAGTTAAACTTACTTATCTAATCATAATTCAAATAATTTTTTTACTTTACAAACTAATTTTCATAAAAGTTAATCCAAACATAAATCATATTACCCAATCTAAATTTTACTTAATTTAACTTTTCTAACAATTAGATTGATTATAAGTTATTTTTTCTGCTGTCAATCCAAACTGATCTCAAGACTTGGGAAGTTGAGCTTAGTGTGCTGAGCTTAGTGTATACTAAGATCAAGTGCAACCTTGAGTTAAGAAAAGGGTTAAGAAAGAGAGTGGGCTCGGGCTTACAGCAATGGGCCAGTGCACTTGAAATCTGTTGATTTGTTACCCCGCGAACGAGTTAAATGCAGTATTGAGCAACCAACAAGACTAGGTTCAGTTGGTAAAGAATCGACTCATAACCTGTAAGGTTGTAAGTTCAAATCCCGTTGCCGATGTGAAGACCTTGTTGGTGAGCGATCTGTAAGTACTTCTGTAAGTGTTTTCTAAACCTAGAAGTATAGTATGGCCCTAATGAGTTTTTGAAACCCAACTCAATTTATCCCACAAAAAATGCAGCAGTGAGCACTTATTATTACTACGGGGGGAATATTAATTATTTCTTTGTTGAAGTCAGCGTTGGCGGCCGGCAGCCATAAAATCTTTGAATTTCATTTGAACATTCGACGCTCAAATCCATCGAATCCGCCGTTCCCAGTTCTTGATCATAAATACCCCATCGACGAACACCTTCTCATTATTCAATCATGGAACAAGACACTCTCGATTTGGCTCACATCTCTCTCCGACCATTCCAGCTTTCCGACGCAGACGATGTCATGGTCTGGGCCACCGATGAACGAGTCACCAAATTCTGCTCCTGGGAACCCTACACAAGCAAGCACGCCGCCGTCGATTTCATCCTAAACATCACCACCAAGTTCTTGTGGTGCCGAGCTATCTGCATCGGCGATCGAGCGATTGGCTCTGTTTCTGTCCAATCCTACTCAGGGGACGACAAAGCGAGGGCGAAAGCTGCGGAAATTGGGTATATTTTGGGATCCAAGTATTGGGGGAAAGGGATCGCCACGAAGGTAGTGAAGCAGGTGGTGGAAATGGCGTTCGTTGATTTGCCAGATCTCGTGAGGCTTGAAGCTCTCGTGGATGTTGAGAATGTGGGATCTCAGAGAGTTCTGGAGAAGGCTGGATTCCAGAGGGAAGGAATTCTCAGGAAATTCTTGTTCCTGAAAGGAAAATCCAGAGACATGGTCATGTTCAGCGTGCTTTCGGATGAAATCGGAGCTTGAATTTCAATATATGTTCATCGTTCTTAGCTTGAAGCTAAGCACTTTGGTTTCGGGGACTCCAGAGAAACTGAGGGCAGAGTCGCTTTTCTGCAACTTCGAAAACCAAACAAGAGGGAAGAAAAAGGTCGTACAAGGCAATAAACATGAACTTATCGTTCTGGAGTCTATACGCAGCGTTTTATCAAGAGTGTATTAATTAATTTAATTATTAATTATTTATTTCGAAGGAGCAATTATATAAATATTAAAGTGTTGTTGTTCGTTTCCATTACTCTTCTCAACCTTAAACATATTTATCCTCGCTTTGGATTATGTAACTTCAAATAAGTTACACTATTTAGCACTATAATAAGGTAACTTGTTATAGAAGAGGAAGAAGCTATTAGAAAATTACAAAATTAGTATTATTGATCCAATGAGACGCAGAAGGAGGCAATTTTTTATTTTGTTGACATATGTAAGGTTAAGGTTAAGGGTTTCTAATATTCCTCCGATCCTTAATATAAGACTCATTTAATTAATTTGATTAGATTAAGAAAGTTAAGTAAGTTAGTTAATTATAAGAAAAGTGACACATTTTTCCTAGAACACCATAATCATCTTTCTTAATACATCTCTCCCTCTTCTACTTGATTATAGTTAAGGGAATATCCATAGAGGTAATTTAGAAAAAATTAATAAATATGATAAATAGGTCTTATATTTAAGATTAAAACTAACTCAAGAATCGGGTTCTATATTAAATATTGGAGGAATATATGGTTCTCTAATGTTCTTTAATATCTATGAAAATGTCCTGATTTTCTGGATTTTTCATTTCTTTTTATTATTAAATTCCACATAAAATTAGTAGCAAATTAAAATGTTGCGGTTTTAAATCTTTTTATGGATTTTAAAAAAATAAAACGACATAAAATATTTTTTATGATTTTGAGGACCTGTTTTTTTTTTTTACCTCTCTCTTATTCAAATATGATCCAAATAGATGACATCTAATGAGTTTACTTTACCACTTTAATATCGTTTATGGCACTTCGGTAGACTTTAATATTGCTACATCTTCAGGGACTGACATTTTAAGATGGACTAAATTTTAGAAACTAAAATCATATGTTTAAAATTTGAAAGACTAAAATCAATATAATCCCAAATTTTGGAATCCAAAAATTATATTAACACCGTAACACTTGTATTTTTAACAAAAATTTTCGGGGCTATTACAAAATTATTATTGATGTACATCAAATAATATAATCTCTCCATTTCTAATTATATAGTACAAAATTACCTAATCCCCATATTTAACTACTTCTCTGATCCTAAATATAAAATCTTTTTTATAGTATAAATTACACTATAAAAATAATCTTATATTTAGAACCGGGAGAGTATTTCATTGTACACACATCTTTTCAATTATGCAATGGGACGAGCGGTTGGTCTGTGCCTACCTAAACTTATGTTTACATATGATGATTAGCTATACGTTGCTATCTCACGTGTCCGTTGTATAGGCAATGTCTGAAATCGAAGAGATAACAATTCAACAATCATGCGTAGAATTTTTGAAAGCCTACCCGTACATTGCATGAGTATTGAGTAGCGTCAATGCTAATTATTACCTCAAATCGAAAAACCCCACCTTAAGAAATTTTTGTCATATACTGGCGGGTTCTTAAAGTAAAATTTTATTTAATTTTTATTTTTGTCTTAAGTGTAAGACTAAAATTTATTTTGTCTTTCATATTTATTATTTTTTAGGTAGTCATTATAATAATGGTAGTTCTACTCAATATACTTGATTAGTAAGGATATCTTAGGAAAGACAATACATGTTTATTACAAATAATTAGCTTAACTAGTTTTATTAATTCACTCAAATTAGTTAACTAGCTCTTATATTAATGACTGGAGATAGTAGTAATTAAGAAAAAAAATAGCGAAATATTAGCTTTACTCTTATATTAAGAATAAAAGATAATATATTGGAATTATCTCTTGGTAAAGACCCATTACAATTAATAAAAATTATATTTAGGACAAAAAATAGTGTAAAAAAATATAAAAAGCTATATAATACATTAAGTTATCAATTACTTCTCTTTTTATAGACCCAAGTTCTGAGTGGATACAATTTATCTTTAGTCGATGTGATTTTTTTTAGTTGTATGTAACATATTTTTAAATATGTGTAAATATCTTCCATTTTGCGTATAATTTTAAAGATAGGTTGTACACAATTTTTTTTTTTTACATAAAAAGTTTAGGTGAGTTGAGTTCCGAGAACTAACCAAAGCCAAGGCATACCTCTAAGTTTAGAGAGCGCTTACAGAGATACTTACAGATCGCTCATTAATAAGGTCCTCACATCAGTAACGAGATTCGAACTCACAATCTTATGGGTTATGAGCCAACTCCTTACTAATTAGACCAACTCTTGTTGGTAGGTTGTACACGATTCTATATAAGAGTTACATCCTTATTAAAGATAAGTTTAAACTTGAGTTATTAAACAGATTCTAAGTTCATTTGTATAGTTAATGTTTTAAGTTTTAATGAGGGACTTCCGATCAATTTTTTATTTTATTTTTATCCTTAATACTACTTTCGATCTTAAATAAAAGATTTATTGTACAAACTGTATCTTATATTTAAGATCGAAGGTAGTATATGAGTTATTACCTAATTAATTTGTTTATATTAAAAAAATTAATTAAGTTATTTATTTATAACATATATGTATTGGTTTTATTAAAATACATTTTTTTTAATTATGTGTATTATAACTAACTTCTAATGGGCGCTCTCTTTTAATAGGAATATTTTGAATTTAGAGAAGAAATTATAATACGAGATAAAGTGGATTATATTTAGGATAAAAGTCAATCACCTGCCCACTTCTTATTTTCAAGACTAAAGGTAGTAATATGTTTTTGCTATAATCCACACCCTCATCATACTCTCTTGGCCTTCGCAGACTCCTGAAATAATTATGAAAAAATGATTAAAAAAAGAAAGACCGTCAAAATAGAAAACTTGTACTCCTCCGATTATTAATATAAAATCTATTTAACTAATTTAATTAGATTAAAGAAGTTACGTAAGTTAGTTAATTATAATAAATGTGACACGTTTTTCCTAAAATATCATAATTATTTTTCTTAATACCCGCTCTTCCTCTTCTACTTGATTATGGTTGAGAGAATATCTATTGGAGTAATTTAAAAAAATTTGATAAATATGAGAAATGGATGTTATACTTAGGATCAAAACTAACTCAACAATTGGATCCTATATTAAGAACGGAAAAAATAAATAAGAACCCATGACAATATTAGTTTGTGTTTTGACACCAATAGGTCTTGACAACAATTTTTGTAAACCAGCCCCTTTATACAATTTTTTTATTTCCACGATTTTTTGTTGTTGCCATTTTCTCAATAAGTATAGCCATAGGTTTAAGAAGGTTTTAAGAGAGGTGCTTCGTGTCATTTAGTTTACGGGACCCTAACTTGTTAACATATTTTTATTACACGCTCCAGTTAATTACAAGTAATATAAAATATTTTAATATATTAAATTAAGGACAAATTTAACATAGCATGGTCATTATTTTAATCATTTCTTAAACTATGTGTTAAAATCTTTAAAAATACTTATATTTTGACTCTTGAGTGCTTGTTTAAGTCATCCAGTAAGGCGACTGAAAGCCATTCAGTATCTCAATTTCTTTTGTCTTCCATCATCTCCCGTCGACTTCTTCCTTTTTCTTGATCTTCACTCAAATCCTCCATGGCAAGTTCTTCATTATTCCCCACAATAAATACGTCCCCAGCGAAAATCCCTCTCATTCAAACCACAATTGATCATGGAACAAGACGCTTTCGATTTGGCTCATATCTCTCTCCGACCCCTCTCGCTTTCCGACGCCGACGATTTCATGGTCTGGGCCACCGACGAAAGAGTCGCCAAATTCTGCACTTGGGAATCCTCCACAAGCAAAGACGCCGCCGCCGATTACATCCAAAACAACGCCAAAAGCTGCTCATTGTTCCAGGCGATTTGCCTCGGTGATCGCGTGATTGGCTTTATTTCGGTTCGATCCTTCGAAGGGAACGACGAAGGCAGGGCGAAATCCGCAGAACTCGGGTACGTCTTAGGGTTCAAGTATTGGGGGAAAGGGATCGCGACGAAGGTGGTGAAGCAGGTGGTGGAAATGGCGTTCGCAGATTTGCCAGATCTGGAGAGGCTTGAAGCTGTGGTGGATGTTGAGAATGTGGCGTCTCAGAGAGTTCTGGAGAAGGCTGGATTTCGAAGGGAAGGAATTCTCAGGAAATTCTTATTCATGAAAGGAAAATCCAGAGATATGGTCATGTTCAGTGTGATTTCCGATGAAGTAGGAGCTTGATTTGTCTTCATCGTTCATAGCTTGAAGCTGGCGACTTTGATTTCGGGTTCCAATGGTGAGAGACCAAACAAGCAGAGAAATGACGTGGAAGGCAACGGCCTTGTTAATTCATATCATTGAAATAATGGTAATTATTAATAAAGCGATTATTTTTCAAAATCTCTGCATCCTTTTTACTTATTTTTTTTTGATAATATCCTTTTTACTTATTCTAATCTCTTCTAAAAATTTAAGTACAATTTAATGCTGGAAAAACTGAAAAAGAATTCTTGGGAAGGTTAAGAAACACTCATCTTCGGATAAAATTAAAAAATTTATTAATTTAATGTGTTTTTTAATATGAGACAATATATTATAAATCATTTATATTAAGGACCAGAGTGGTATCACCCTTCCTTACTATAAGTGATTTGTAGGAAAAAGTTTTAGTCTCAAATATAAGTCATTTATAAAATATTTATAATTTTACTTTTTTAATTCGGTAAGTTAAAAAAATTATCAGTTTAATGCATTTATTAATATATCAGACCAGTCATAAGTGAATCATAATAAGTGGCGCAGTGATATATGAGAGGAGAATAGTTGGTTGATGTCCATCCTGTTGCCAAGCGTCCTACAATTTAACGCATGTTTATGGATTAATGATATGATTTCTGGCGATAATTGCTTTATTAATTTTAGATGGCGTATGCGTGAGTCAAGATGATAAATGGAAAAAATCCTCTCCACTTCCCTTCTCCTTTATCTTGACATAACATTCTATAAAAATAAAAGATAAAAAGAATATAAATATTTTACTAAAAGCAGTTTTTGACTAAATATTTTAATAAAAGTAGGTAAGCTGTTTAGATCAAATTTTTAATAATTTAAATTTAATTATAAATATTTTTTTTTATTTGATAGTATAATATTTTTATATAATATTGTAATCCTAACCCTTTAAAGTTGATCCAATGATTAAAAAAAAAAAAGTGGAGGAAGTGGAGGATGCTACCAAATTACATATTGAGCTAAAACAAATAACTAAATCATGTCGATTAAAAATTAGTTAAAATTAATTAGATATAATAAATATATAAAAATGTATTTTTCAAATACATCCTTATAATAGAAAGGACAAAGAGAAAGAATAAATGAAAAAAATATATGAAACAATAATACATGTAATCAATTAAAAGTAAAAAGGAAAAGAAAGCACCAAACGTTCACAAACATCTACAAAATTTAGGTTGTAAAAAGGATGAAACACATTTAAAAAATTGTAACTTGAAAAAAAAAAAAAAGAAAGATCGGAGACAGTATTTTAGTTCCCCTCAAGATCCTGCTGCATTAAACTATTGGTGATTGGCCATGGCTTAAAATTGATTAAATTGGTGATTAACCATTTATGATGGCATAATCACAAAAGATTAGGAGAGAGGACATCTACCCACTGAACAATTATTACATTTGTCAACTTTCATTCGTCACAGAGAGACTTTCAATCTATTTATGATAGCGTTTAAAAGAATTTATAAGCAAGTTTTATGTAAATTGAAATAAGATTTTTCCTTCATATTTACTTTGTATTTTATAAATTATAATTAAAAAATTATTTTTAAGTTATTTCAAACAATCTCTATAAAATGAATGTATTTCAAGAAGGCTTATTGTTAATGAAAACTAATAAGAAGCATGATTAGACCACTAAATACTTGGATCAAATGGTAAGGAGTTGTTCCAACTTAATCAAAGGTTACAGGTTCAATCCTTTAGGCATATAGCAGTGCAGGTGATAGTTCCCTAACGCTGTTTGGCGGGATAGGCAAGATTTTTCTGATTTGGTGTGCAGGTTACTCGGTTATTAAGAAGGCTCATAAATTGGCTGTTTAATTTGAAGAGACGCAAAATCTGCCCACACATCTTTAAAAAGTGTTAGCTAGTACTTAATATTAAAATTAATTAATTAATTATAAAAAATTAATAAAATTAATAAAATTATTTAATTATAATACATGTTACCAATTTTTTTTTAAAACTTATATGTATCATTAAATCATATGTCAATTTAAAAATAAGATAAATTAGTTTAAGAATAATAAATATAAATATTTTAAAATAATTCATTTAATTAGTGTACACAACTTATACTCACTAGAAACCTCCGTGTAGTTGCTGGCCTAAGAAAGGAAGAAAGAAGTCTAGGTGGTTGGTCAAAGTTGTGGACCATTTGACTGATTATGAATTCTTAGGGCGGCGGGAAGCCACTAAATATATCAATTTCTGTCATCTTCCATCTTATCCTGTCGGCTTCTTCTTCCTTTTGCTTGGTCCCCACGCAAATCCTCCGGGTCCACTTCTTCATTCTTCCAAATATACCCCCCACAGCGAAAACCTTCCCTCATTCAATCATGGAACCTGACACTTTCGATTTGGCTCACGTCTGTCTCCGACCTCTCTTGCTTTCTGACATCGACGATTTCATGGTCTGGGCCACCGATGAACGAGTTGCCAAATTCTGCACCTGGGAACCCTACACAAGCAGAGACGCCGCCGTCGATTTCATCCAAAACAACGCCCAAAATTGTTCACTGTTCCGAGCGATTTGCCTCGGCGATCGAGCGATTGGGTCTATGTCTGTTCGATCCTACTCAGGGGACGACAAAGCGAGAGCCAAAACTGCAGAACTGGGGTATGTTTTGGGGTCCAAGTATTGGGGGAAAGGTATCGCGACGAAGGCGGTAAAGCAGGTGGTTGAAATGGCGTTCGCTGATTTGCCAGATCTGCAGAGGCTTGAAGCTCTGGTTGATGTTGAGAATGTGGCGTCTCAGAGAGTATTAGAGAAGGCTGGATTTCAGAGGGAAGGAGTTCTCAGGAAATTCTTGATCATGAAAGGAAAATCCAGAGACATGGTCATGTTCAGTGTGATTTCCGGCGAAGTAAAAGCTTGATTTGTTGTATATTCATCGATCTTAGTTCGAATGACCGAAGCAACTGAAGGCAGAGTCTCCTTCTACAACATCAGAAACCAAACAAGAGGGCAAAGGTAGAAGAAAATAGTTAAACGTATAAAAATAAATCTGGTGTCTATACCCTCTGTACACAGCTTTATACTTGGATGAAGTATATAATTAATTAGTTATTTTTTGAAGGAGCAATTTATCTGTTATATTTAAATATACAAATATGTTAGTGTTCTTCATTTCCATTGGTGGGGGGGGGGGGGAATGAATATTTTACATTTCCATTACTCTTGTCAAAATTAAAAATTAAAATAAACACACACCACACACACACACACATATATATATATATTCATGCGTTACATATAAATTAAAATAACTGACACTATTCAACACCGCAATACTATTATTTATTGTAAACTTTATTGATATTAATAGATTGATTAGATGATAGTTTTTTATACTCGAGTTGGGTGATGATTCATCTTGAAATAAATTCAGGTCAATGTATAAAATTATCAATATATAGGTCATTTTATTCAAGTTGCAAACAATTCATATTATCTTCCAAATTCTGTATGATAATTGATTCCGAATTCCTGAATTCCCATATGTTTATTCTATTCACTGAGAACACAATTCATATGCATTTATTTCAGTGGAAAAAAAGGGTAATGAATTGAATCCAATAAAATGGCATATCCATATACCAATTGCACATAATTGTCTGCTTCACATGAATCCCAAGGGCAAAAATTTATCAATCACTACTAATTACACTGTCATTTACATTTTCTAACCAGGCAGCATCGTATGTGCACTTTCCTCTTCTTGAATCTCCCTTTCTAGTCAATACATAAACTGATCACCTCCTACAAATCAAAACAATTCAAATGAACATGATCAGTGATGTTAAAATCGATATTCATTACCGATCATATTAATCTATAAGCAGTAAACAGAATAATAAATGGCAGAAACAGAGTTGGAGAATCGGCATAATACCCTTAAATTTTCAAATTCCAGAATTGCTCTGCTGGGAAAGACTCAAAATCTGAGGGGAAAAACGGTACTACTTGTGACTCAGTGATGCCTGGGACGAGCATCTGTGGTGGTTTGAGTTGTTGAAGATTTGGAACATTCCATGGCACTGACCAGTTCCTGATCTCTGAACCCAATCAAGAACTGAGCCAATGCTTCCAGAAACAGAGCTGCCTGATAAACGCTCGTCTTCCCCACGATTTCTCCGATCACGCTTCTCCTCAGCCTATTCGCATCCAGAAATATGCTCACCAGCTCCTCCATGTGCTCAGATAGAATCGACCCCACCGCCACTTTCGCCGCCGCTCCCTTCCGGCCCCTGCTTGGGTACCACCCTTCAACCACCCTGTCCACGAACTCCGCCTCCGCATTCCGCATCCGCATCGTCAGCATCGGCACCATCACTCTCAGCCCTTGTTCAATCTCATCCATTCTAGCCACCAACTCCTCCGACGGGTTCCTCCACGACATGGCCACCTGCCACGGACGCTCCTGAAACTGGTCCGGTACCGTTATGTTGTTTTTGCGGATGAAGTAGCCGTCGTCTGCTTCGGCGACGGTGAGGTCGTCGTCTTCTTGGAGGAAGCAGCGGACGAGGTTGGTGAAGAGGTAGGGGTGGAGGTCGCCAAGCCAGATGAGGGGCTTCTCGAGGGAGGAGCGCCAGTCGGGGAAGAGGAGGACGGCGATGTCGTCTTCACTGGAGGCGGCGAGATCTAGGGCGTGGTAGAGAGATTGGAAATGCTGGTGGAGGAGGTCGACGTGAGTAGAGAGGACGGTGGGGGAATCAGGATGCGACAGCGAGCGGCGGAGGGAGAGGGAGGAGGTTGTTCTTGAGAGTGTTGAACCAGTGGCCGTAATAATCCTTGAATCGACGAGCATTCTTGTGACGGTTGAAGATTGCTGTTAGAACAAGATAAGAAGATCGAAGAAGAAAGATTAATTCATTCTTTGAAGTCAAAGAAAATAAGATCGTCGAATTAGAAGAAATTAGAAGAAACGCGACGACGCAGAATTTAACACAGATCAATGCAAAAAAGAGTTTAATTACGTACCTACGGCTTTGAGCATGTTGGCGATGGATTGGAAATGATATAACTATGGCGGTTTAGGGTTTAGCTTTCTTGTTTCTCTGGGAAGAGACGATCGGAAAGCTGTAGAGGCGGAGACAATTTGAATTTGGGTTGGAGGGGGAGAAGACTGGAAATGGGAGAAAGGGTTTCTTTTATACATGCATTTTTTTTTGCCTGAATTTTATAAATATGAATTTTTAAGTCGCAAAATATATTATCGGTAATACTCCTTCGTCCTAATTATAAGACCCAATTGACTTATTTGAGGAGATTAAGGAAATAAGTTAAGTGGTTATTTATAATAATAGTATTGTCATTCCTAAAATACCTTGCTAATTAAGTATATGGCTAAAACTATCATTATTAGAAGGATTATCTTGGAAAAAAAATGCATCATATAAAGACAAAATGGATTGGGGTCTATAATTAGGACCAAATAAAAAATCAATGGGGTCTTAATAAGGACAGGAGGAGTATAATAAGTTTTATTAATGACAATTGATGAATTCAGGATCTAATTATCATCTCAGTTACTTGACTATTTATAAATACCTATTGATAATTCTATGTAAATTAATAAATTTTAATTAGTTAAAATTAACTATTTTTCATTATAGTTATTAGTTGGGATATTAAATTAAAAAATTATTACTTTAGATAAAACATATTCCCTCCATTATTTTCTATAAGAGACGATTAATCCAACCACATTGATAAATAATCGATTAAAATTAATTAAAAATAATAAATATAAAAAGTAAATACAATTTATTTTTCAAAAAAAAACCTTATTTATAAATAATGTTGGTGGGAGAGAAAAAGAGTACAACAAAATGTAGAAAGAATGAGCGAAAACAAAAGATGAAAGAAACAGGTAATTAATTAAAGGTAAATATGAAAACAAACATGCCCTTTAAAAGAAATGTCTCCCGTAAATAGCAAGGGACGAGGGAATATTATATAAGGGAAAATTAATCTTACAGTCCTTATGGTTTTATTAGATTTTGAATCAGGTCCTATACTTTTATTTCTTTTTATTGGATCCTTATAGTTTATTTAATTAAAGAAATCAATCCTTCATTACAACAAAATGTGTTATTTACCTCCTCGTTTATGTCTGTTTTGCAAAACAGAAGAGACTTCATGTCTGTTTTAAACAAAACAGATGTGAATTCACGTCCGTTGACCAAAACAGATGTGAATTCACGTCCGTTTACCCAAAACAGACGTGAATTAACGTCTGTTTCTCTATAACAGACGTTACTTCACGTCTGTTTCTTAGAAACAGACGTGAATTCACGTCTGTTTCCAAGTAAACAACGTGAAGGGGCTTCATTTTTAAAAAAAATTTGCCCGCAGCAGCTCGCATCAGTTATCTATCAGATCTGCATGTACTGCGCGCGAAGAACTCCAGCTCGCAGCTATCTCGCCCCCAACTTTCATTTTCGGTCTCTCCCTCTCATTTTCCTCTTGTCCGTGAAGTAGCCGTGAGCTATTTCAACTTGTTTCGGTCTCTCCTTCTGGTTTCAGCTCTTCAAGGCCGTAGCCCTCCCTCCATTGCGTTCTGCAGTAGCTGTGTTGCAGCAGCTCGCCGTTAAGCCGTGAAGATCTGTGTACCGCGAAGCTAGCAGCTATCTCGCCGTTGAAGCCGTGAAGCTCACACGCACTGTAGGCCATTGATTTGAAGGCACACCAAACAGTGAAGGTAAGTTTATTCAACCGTTGCATTGTGGGTTTAGTGTGTTGTACGGTGGGTTTGAGTAGCTTGAGGAGTTTTGAATTGGTTTCTGAGGTTGTTGTTTAAATTTTTACTGAAGAATTGTGTTTAGATAGTTTTAAATTTGTATATATTGATTGGGTAGAAATTTTAATGATTTCAAGCCTTGTTAATCTTGTTAGAAAAATAATGCATACAAGTTGTTTGTCAAAATGCCTAAGAGGGATTGCATTAGATAGTTTGCTATATGTGTTGAATTTAGATTAAGGATTGGGTATACATTAAATGATTAATGAAAAAATTGCATTTAGATAAGTTAAAATTTGTTTACATTGATTGGGTAATAGATTTGAAGTTTGAAATCATTTGCTTGGAATTGGCATGATTTATGTTGTAATTGGAATGAATCGGATTCAATTGATATCATTAGTTTTGAATTTGGTTAATGTTTATTGGGACTGTGCTGAATGGAATTAAATTGTTTATAATTCCTCAGGTAGTAACGGAATGGATCATAGTTGGATGAATGCTTTGAGAACAAGTGATGAATATGAGAACGGAGTAGAACGATTTATTGAATTTGCTAAACAGAATGCTCCTAGCAATAACGGAATGTATTTTTGTCCCTGTGTCAAGTGTTTAAATGAGAGGCGACTAAGTGTTGATGATATTAGAGATCACCTGCTTTGTGATGGTATAAATCTTCGATATACAAGATGGATATGGCATGATGAAGTAGGAACAAGTTCAATACTCGAAGAAGAGGAAGTTATGGATGATGTAAATGATAGAATGAGCGATATGATTCGTGATGTAGGGGTAGAGTTCTTTGTGCAATCACATGCAAATGATAACTTGAAGAGTGATGCAGAGATGCCTTTGTACCCTGGGTGTTCTAAGTATACACGATTGACAGCTGTATTGAAATTGTTCAGTTTAAAAGCAAATAATGGGTGGACTGACAAAAGTTTCACGGAGTTGCTTCAATTGATTAGTGATATGCTTCCAATTGATAACGTTCTTCCAAATCGTGTGTATGAAGCAAAGAAAATCTTGTCTCGGATGGGTATGGGCTATGAAAAGATACACGCTTGTCCTAATGACTGTGTATTATATAGAAAAGAGTATGCTGGTCTACGTGAGTGCCCAAAATGTAAAACTTCACGATACAAGGTGAAAAAGAACATGGACTGTGCTGGTAACTATGATGGTGATGAGACAAGTAAAGGGCAACCTTTGAAGGTGTTATGGTATCTTCTAATAATACCACGATTTAAGCGCTTATTTGCTAATGCAACAGAAGTGAAGAAGTTAAGATGGCATTTTGATGAGAGAATATCAGATGAAAGATATCTTCGGCATCCTGCTGATTCTCCTCAATGGCAGAAAATAGATGAAATGTTTCCAGAATTTGGTCTTGAACCAAGAAAATTGTAAGTTGTATACATCAAATAACTTTAACTTATGGTAATATTCCTTATATTTTATCATTAATTTTCTATTATACTGTCATTAATTTTTTATCATACTTAAAATGTTATAGGAGGTACTTGAAGAGCAAAGCAGTGAAGGTTCATTTAGTCCGAGTGGAAGGATGGGCATTTTAGCGACAGCGATTGGGAAGCCTGATCACCCCGGACGCGTTAGAGGAGAAGGAAGGACAGTTGGTCTTACCCAATATTTTGGACAAACTTCACGAGCTTCTCTACGAAGTCAACCCACTGATGAGATGATAGCTAAACTTCGAGACCAAGTTCGTGATGAGCTCCAATCTGAGCTAGAGGTCAAGATTGAGGCCCAGTTACGCCAGTACTTCGAAAAGAGCTTATGGCTGAGCTTCGTGATGAGATGAAATCTATGGTCTCTAGCATGCAAATTGGGACAGTTCAACAACAATGCACACCCCAGGTTTGTAATCAATTTCACTTAAATTAATGTTGAGTTTTACCAACGTTTTTTTTAATTTAATTTAATACTTGCATTTCTCTCATTTAGGATTCCCCCGTCTTTCCTAGCACTAAAAACAGTTGTAATCCACCGGGGGCATTGGGAGAACATGATCCTAGTAGTCCCACGCCGGACTTTGGACAACCTTGTTGTCTTCGTTTAGAGGTCCCAAGGATGCGTGTTGTTGCTGACACTCTCCTCTACAATCAAGGGAGCACTATCCATCACCAACATATTCAAGAGGACCAAGCGAGGGTTACAGTTACGACTGTTCGAGAGGGAGAGACAGGTGTGGATGTGCCATTCCCAACTGCTGAAGTTGTGAAGTTAGGTTAGGCAATTGGAACTTTCATTCTTTGGCTTAGACACCTTGTTGATGAGGAGATAATACCTGTGATGGTAAGAAAATGTTATTCTATATTGTGTGCATTTTTTTTAACATAATACTTATTATGTTTATTTAATGTTTCATTAGGACCAGGAAGATGTTAATAGATATCCCTGCTTAGCACAATTATATGAGGAATATAAAACAATTAACAAGGTCGACATAAAGATGCCTGTAGGGATTGTGGGTGAAGAAAAATCATATTTCTTTGGACTTGACAACAAAGACATCAGGGATTTGTTATCCTTGAAGGAGTTGGACATAGCATGGGTTCAATTAGCAATCATGTAAGTTTACTTTTTCATTTCTAACTTAAATTTCTAATTTCTTACTTTCACATACTAATAATTATCTTATTTCAATTCAATGATAGCTTCTTCCATAACAAATGCATGTCATCAATGGAGAAGAGAAATTTGTATGGATATTTATGCCCTGCAAGTGTCCAGAAGAAGTACAACCCACTAGATAGGAGAATCAGATATGTGGGCAATACGATTGGAGACACTAAATTACCTTGTTATTTGGCACCAACTATTGAAGGGCAAGTAGCTTAATTATATTTATTTATACATACTTAAATTGTTAAGAATTATTGTAATATCCAGTAATGTATAAGTCTTACTCTATGATGCAGTTGTCATTGGAGTTTGTGTGTTTCTTGTCCCATTGACAATGTCATCTACTGGTTTGATCCCTTGGGTCGTCGTCCAAGCAGTGAGATGAGGGGCGTTTTCAACACGTAAGTACCTTAATGTAGATCAGTAATTTTGTTTTCAATATAAATTATTTAACTTGTGCTTTTATTTGCTTATAGGGCTTTAAAGACTTATTATATAACCGGTGGGAAGCGTTCCGGGAAAAATGGCTCAACAACTTGGGTATATCCTAGTGTGAGTACTTTAAATTGAAGTTATTTCATTGATGGCAGTTATTTTATATATGAATTTGGATTATCATTTCCTTGTGATTTGCAGTGTGCTAAGCAACAAGGGCCAACAGAGTGCGGATATTACATTATCCGTTATATGTTTGAGATTATTGAGAGCAGATGTATTACAAAATTTGATGAGGTAAGTAAATATAATTTTAGTTTTGTAATAGTTGAATTTTTAAATTGAATTGTTACTTATTTTATTTTCTTCCATGTTTAAATTTGTTCATTTGTCAATTTACAGATTTTTGATAATGATTGTTCATATACTATTGATGACATTAACTTCATCCGAGACCTTTTGGCACAGCAACTGCTTCAAGAATTGTGGTCCAGGGATTGAGCAAGTTTATGTTTAGAGACAATAGGATCAATATTGACTTTTGTAATTTGTTCTTCTTTTTTGACTAGTTAGTTAATTAATGTGTCTATATAGATGAAGTTATGATGTTGATATGTCTTGGCTGAAAATATTGATTGGTTCATACTATTTCAACTTGCTGGAAAGTGGCTATTATGGCTATTGTGGCTGTAGGAGAAGTAGTATATACGAACTGAATCTTTCTTTAAAAAAAACAGAGTACATTCACATCTGTTCAGCGAAAAACAGACGTGAATTAACGTCTGTTTCCCAAAAACAGACGTGAATTCACGTCTGTTTCTTTTAAAACAGACATGAATTCTCGTCCGTTCCAAACAGAAGTAAAAAGGGGGTATTTTTTATGTCCCTTCTTTTCATGTCCCCTGCAAAACAGACGTAAAAAGTCATGCAAAACAGAAGTAAAAAGTCTTCATTGTAGTAGTGCTTCTGTTAATGATTTCCTCACACGCCGTTAAGTACGATGACACCGGATGATGTGGCATGTGAGACGCTAGAGATTCACAAATAATGCATGATTTCTCTTTCCCCCCATCTCGTAGCTCTCTCTCATCTTTCACAGTTGCTTCTTCAACTAGTTCTACTTCCCATATCACTTGTCTTCTTTGATCTCCATGACAGCGCTTGGTCCTCCCGCCTCTTAGTCCCCCGCTTCGCTCTCTATTAAATTAAAAAATTATTACTTTAGATAAAACATATCCCCTCCATTATTTTCTATAAGAGACGATTAATCAAACCGCATTGATAAATAATTGATTAAAATTAGCTAAAAATAATAAATATGAAAAGCAAATACAATTTTTTTTTTTAAAAAATCCTTATTTATAGATAATGTGGGTGGGAGGGAAAATGAGTACAACAAAATGTAGAAAGAATGAGTGAAAACAAAAGATGAAAGAAACATATAATTAATTAAAGGTAAATATGAAAACAAACATGCCCTTTAAAAGAAATGTCTCCTGTAAATAGCAATGGACAAGGGAATATTATACTACCTCCGGTCCTTAATATAAGACCCTGTTTGACTTTTATTTTGATCCTAAATATAAGATCCCAATTCACTTTGTCTCTCATGTTTACTCAATTTTTTCCAAGATAATCCTTCTAATAATTATAGTTCTAGTTAATACACTTGATTAGCAAGGATATTTTAGGAAAAACAACACCTATTTAGGACAAATAACTAACTCAATTTACTTCTTTAATTTCTTCAAATTAGTCAACTGGCTCTTATAATTAGGAGCGGAGGTAGTATAATTAAGAGACATTTTAAAAGTGTTATGAGGAGGGGGTATGAGCTTCTTATTTTGAATAAATAAATATAGATTTGTCTCAATAGATTTAAATAATATAAAAAAAAAACAACAGAAAAGTTGAAAGAAATGAATTTTATTATGGATGTCTGAATGGAAAACAACTTTTACATTATAACAAAGCAGACGAATTAGAAGCCATTTATTCTAAACCCCATGAAAAAGGGCATTAACAACAACGACACAAAGAGGCTAAAATCACACCAACAAATTCGTCTGCCACAACACTTCACCAAAATAAACAATAAATTGAAACCATCACGGCTTTCTTCAAAAGCTCGCCGGCCGGCCGGCCTTCCTTCCGGCCTCATCTTCCTTCATTACTCACCGGAAAATCTGAACATCGCCAGCATCCACAGGTTCCTCCTTATATCCATGGCAACAAACATATCTGACTAGCTCAATATCCATGGGACGACCACACATGCAATAAATTGGACTGTAAATATCACTAACATGGTACTTAACGTCCAAACGAAGGCAATTCGCATGATGAGGAAGCTTGGAGAAGAGAGTTTCATAGTGTTTCGCAAAGGAAACATCAAAACCAGGATCCCTTTCAATGTTGAGTTTCCAGGCATCAAATTCTTTGAGTGTCTGATAAAATGTGTCACCACGACACAGCAGTTTAACGTTGGCACCTTTGCTCAGAAGAACCCAGCCGGCTTGCTCTTGTCGGAGTCCGAGGAAGGCCTTAGCTTCTTCGAAGGAAGGATCTTTGGTCGTCTTCCTCTTCATGCTGTCGAATAAGTTCTCGACGTAAGCCCAGAAGCCATTAACGATTCTCAGCTCATCCTTCCCTTTGCCATGGTGGTAGTAATTTATGACCACGTCTGATCTTTTTGTGACCTCGTCCCTTTTCACTCTCTCCAATTGCTCCGGCATGATCAGCAGCCACTGGTCGTCGCAGTATTCTGTGTCGGTGCGTCCATAGATGACGATGTAACCTTCGTCCTTGATCTGAATTCACATGAACAAAACAGGGTTTCAGCTGTCATCTTATGTTATTGTGCATATGCCCAAGATTTTACATGGCATAGTTTAGGTTGTTGGGTTTAGTCTCACAAACTTTAAACCAAAAGTGTTTAATTAGGTGATTAGCCAATAAATTTTTTATAAAATTAATTATTTTTAAACTCACAATTAACTATTTGTTTACAATAATTATTTTTTACCAAGTAATTTTGTCATAATAGTAAAGACATTTTTGACCCAAAAAATACAATAATTGCATGTGAAATATCCTAAACGACCTTATATATTGAAACATAATACTCCATTCACTTTAAAATATCGAGAGTTAGATAATTAATTTCT
This sequence comes from Neltuma alba, assembly GCF_004799145.2. NCBI lineage: Eukaryota > Viridiplantae > Streptophyta > Magnoliopsida > Fabales > Fabaceae > Neltuma > Neltuma alba. The sequence goes on along the minus strand of NW_021636573.1, from coordinate 158,275 downwards.
AAATTAATTATTTATAAGAAATGTATATTGAATTCTCTAAAGCATTCTTTTTAATTATTTGCATTAAAAACCACCCCATTGAAAAAACCCCTTAATAAGTGTAATTAATAGAAACAGATTTTAGGAAAAAAATTATAAATAAACTGAATAAAGTGAATTGAATTTTACATTTAAAATCAAAGTAAATATTTCTCCCAGTTCTCATATTTAGAACCACAGCAAATACTTCACAAAAATAACCTCATATATACGCACGCACACACAAACTGACACGCACATATTTTGATATATATGATGCGAGAAGATCTAAGTAATTAAGTTAACAAAGAATGTAAAGTTATGGGAAATCATCATGCATGTGTAAATAGTACGTACCCAACTGTCAATTTTAGGGTTGTGTTTCTTCATTTCAGTCCAAAACCAGTTCCACTTCATGTTTAGATGCAAGTCATCATCTTTGCCCCAAGGGAAAGCTGGGTCACCCCAAGCAAACAACATATGCAAGGCATTCTCGTTTGTGAGCCGACCTTGAGGATTAAACACTGGAACCATCGGCTTGTTCTGGTACCTCAGCCTGTCTCTTATCAGCTTCTTGCATATTGGTGGAATAATGGAGTATTCCACAACGTACCAGTCCATTTGTCTCTTCAGATCCTCGAACTGTTTCCTGTCTGATGTGTCCCCTCCTACCTGTTCATCCACTATTGGGGCCCACAATATCTTGAAGTCATCCTTTCTGAAACCTTTTACTTCCTTCGGATCTTTCATCAGTCCTTCGTGGATTGATTTTAGCAGACGAGTCTCGTCTGCTATGCTGTATAGCCCAGAAAGGAACAGAAGAACATGCTTTTGCCAGAACACTTCGATACTCACCTGTTTTTGTTTTTGTAGTGTACAAAAAGAGAATCTTATGATTAGTAGCTAGTTACTTCAGTTTTACGAGTGTCTAGGGTTAAATGTGTAATTTTGCCATGACTTTAGTTCGTATATATGCAAAGTTGACATCTTTATCTGCGAAGTCATATGGGAAACATGTATATCCTTTCTGAATGAACATGGAGTTCAGGTAGAGAGAGAAAAGGAAGATGCCCAAAACAAAAAAAAGGTAGAGGGAGAAAAGGAGAATGGCTTGTGGATCCCACCTGAAGTGTGAGACCCACTAAAGCATTATTTTCTCTTTGCAGATTTTCCTATATTTGGAAAGAATAGGCCACGTCAAGTAAGGTAACTATGCGATGGACCTTAAGCATGTAGTGATCACAAGGCTCTTATCTTTTGTTTGGATGAGAAGAAAATTAAAAACAAAAGAATACTAAAAGTAAAAACTCTTCAAAATATTAAATTTTTTAATTATTTTTAAAAAAATTTTTTAGTATTTCCTCTTCCTATTTTTTCTCTCTAACTTTTCTCTCTATCCAAACATAACGTTGGGCTTGGTTTAGATTAAGGAGAAAAATGGGAGGGAAAAAAAAAGGAGGAAGAGAACTCAACAAAGAAAAATTAAACTTAACTATTTTTGAAAGTTTTCTCTTATAGTATTCTCATCTATCTATTTGTCTCTTCATCCAAACTAAGAATGAGTGATAATCCAAAAGGAAATGCAAAATTGAATGCTTTAATAAAAGAAATACAAACCATTGAACCAGTGGAGCCATGATAAACATGTGGGTCCTTCAAATCTCTGGGGAAAAGCAAGCACTTCAAAACCTGTACGATTTCTGTGGGAGTTTGAAATGCCACCCTATAACGTCCAATGTATTCATCTATCAGGGCTGCAAATACAAACACAAAATATAATAATTAAGCCTTATTGATTATATATCAGCTTTGATTTGAATCCAACTTTTAATCTCTCTGTCATGAAATAGAAAATTAGAAATTAATTAATTAAACCATATCTTCATCACCTTTCTCATTGTCTATCTTGGCCAGATAATCCTTTAATTTGATGAGAACAGCTGAAATCTTGCTGCTAATACTGGATAATTCATATGCACTCGACCTGATGAAAAGACAACACTTAGCAACATAAAATACCAGATTCTCATATAAAAAAAAAAAGCAACAATTTGAAAATTAATTTATTGTATTCCAAACTTGCTTTTCAAATATTTGACCATAAAAGTAGTCTCATCACAAAGTTTATTAATTCTTTTTAGTAAACAATCTTATTAATTACACATACCGCCAAAAGGGAGTCCTAAGAGTAGTTCTCAATGTAATCAAATGATTAAAGGGTGCATTTTAAGAAAACCATCATAATAACTAACTTAACTAATTTTTTTAATTGTTATAAATCAAATTCATCTAACTCTTATATGGAGAACTTACGAGTAACCCATGAGGATATCGAGATAACTTGCACAGACAACAATGGTGAGGACGATCCAGTAAACAAAGACAGGGAATTCCTGGATGGCCGTTTCCAAAGTAGGGATGTCGTCCTTAACGTCATAGCCTTGTTTGGACATTCTCTCTAACCTAACCAGACAATCGACGGAGAGGAAAGCAGTCTTGACGACGAGGTTGTAGTCGAAGATGTCCCTTCGGTTTCTCTCAAAAGCTTGAACATGGTTCAACACAGCCAATGATTTTCCAAGGTTGTCTTCTTTTGGAACCTGAAAAAGATGCCAGAAATTCCCATATTCCAATGCAAATGCTGCCAGTGCTGTCACTGCTTTTGCACACCATGAATATGCGTCTAGGTCTTTCAGAATCCCCATTGTTGTCTCGTGCGCATATGAGTGGTGCTCATCATGTGGTGTTTCCATCATCTGTTCACCATATATACATGCCAAATAATTACAAGATACTTTGTGTTTTGAGTTTGGTTCAATGAAAATGATGTAGAAGTACTCTGTCCGGTTCCTATTATAAGGAACCTCCAATCATCTCATTAGAAGTAAGGAGATAAGCTCAAGTCAATAATTTGTTCGAAAACGGAGAAATTTCAAAACCTAACCATATTTAAAATCAAGAATTCTATACATTTTGGGAAGCAAAAAAGGAAGATCATTGCATCAAACTTTAAATATGAGCAATCTTGAGAAAAATGTAATTAATACCCACTTGGTGATTTATAATAATACGGATTACTCAATTCTTTTAGAAAGTATACAGTTTGATAGGGACCGGAATATCGTGTAAGCGCGCGCGCGCGCGCACACACTATATTTGTGGAATAACCTGACAAGCAATATGCTTGAGGAGATGTGTCGGTGGCTCGAAATTGGCAAGGTAAGACTTGTCCTTCGTGTCTCGTCGATCATACTGTAAACAATAAACGCATCATATACATTAATGGTTACTCTAAATTAATTAAATCCCCAATACGATGATGAATTCTTTTCTCTGTGAGAGAGAGAGAGAGAGAGAGAGAGAGAGAGAGCAGAAGATGAAGGATATTGACCTTAATGCTTGGATCAGCAAGACCAAAGGAAGGACCCATGATGTCTGAGACAACACTGAAAAGAGCCTCCACATTGAAGGTTTCACCAGGCTTGTTCACGACATAACAACCATAAACTGAATCCAACACCTGACTATCCAACTGGGTCAGGGGCCTCACCAATGGCTTCTGCGAGTACTCCGACATGATTATTGTTCGATCGCTTCGAACGAGAGCTAGCTGGTCGATTAAATCAATCGATCTGCTTAAAGGATTCAAATGATCGATGAGGTCTGTCTTGTGCTATGGCCCTGCCATGCTATGCAATATTTATAGGCTTCATCAGAGATCAACAAGTTAAGAGTACAAATAATATAAGTCACTTTTACAAAAGAGTTATTATTTAATTCGTATATTGTTTATAGGCTTTATTGATGATGATAGCTTCTCAGGTAGCCTTTCCTTTTCTATATCTGTTTGGAACATGAAGTCTCATGAGACATTTGTTTATGAAGCTGAATAGTTAGTTAATGATGTTAAGCTTGGAATAGCTCGACAGTACTGTAACTGATGTTGGTTTTTAACTTTTGCTTTTCAGAAAGATTCCGTGTCTTATCTCTGATTGTGTTCAAACCCTTCAAGAAAAGAATAAGCGATAATATATATATTCATTATCCTAAAGGCAAAAGGAAGCAGAATATTACCAGATTAATTGTGAACACTGCAAAGAATGAATTGTCCGTAATCCACTGTTGTGTGTGTGTGACCTCTCTCCCTATATATTTCCTCCGGTCCATTCTACAAGACGTCTTTTTTGGTCATTTTATACGACATTTTGATAATTTCTATCGATGAATATTAAATATTTTTTTTCTATGGATGTCCATATATAATAAGGATAGTAAGAAAGTAAAAATTAATATATGATGTTGGAGTTTAGTGTGATAAATATGAATACTATTACTTTCAGTCTTTAATATAAGAATTAGTTGACTAGTTTAAGTAGATTAAGAAAGTTTGTTAATTTAGTTATTTATAATAAATATGTGTTGTTTTTTCTAAAATACCTTTTTTAATTATGTGTATTGGTTAGAACCATCATTTGATAAAACCTTTAATATGTGCAATTACTATAATGACTATCTTAAAAAAATGGTATTGAATATCAAAGTACCGGAGCTGTTATTATAGATTTATTGTTGTTAACTTCTTTTATCATATTAATACGTTTGAATTAATTAGAAATGTATTATAAAACGAATGGGAGGGAGTATGTCTCTCCTCTCTCTCTATGTCTCTCTCTCTCTCTCTGAGTATATTGTACTCCTCTGGTCCTTAATATAAAACCTTTTTAATTAATTTGATTAGATTAAGGAAGTTAGGTAAATTAGTTAATTATAAAAAATATGATATGTTTTTTCTAAAACACCATAATCATCTTTCTTAATATCCTTTTTGCTTCATTTACTTGATTATAGTTGAGAGAGTATTTATAGGGGGTAGGAAAAATTGATAAATATGATAAATAAGTCTTATATTTAGGACCAAAATTAGCTTAACAACTAGGTCCTATATTAAGAACAGGAGGAGTATAATATAATTTTACAAAAGATACGTGACTTCCAACCGATTCTATTAGTCATTAATACAAATGACTTTGAAGCCTAAGAGGTTTCCTTCTAACGACTCAATTTGAGTTGTTTAATGGGAGAATGTTCATAAAGTTTAAGTGATTGAATTAATAACAGTTAGATCTTTTACAGCTTCTTCTAAAAATTAAGTTGTAAATACCGATTATGGGATTTCACTTTGTAACTGTTTGAATCGATATCGATCTGCAAGACTGCAGTTCATTTTTCAGCAATTTTTTTAGAACCAAACTGTCATTGATTTTTTGTTTTGGAGCTTAAATGACAATATTCCTTATTTAATTAGGTCTAGCTGACTCTAAAAGGAATCTCTTGTCTACCTATTGAATTAAAGTGAGAGAAAGGCAAAGAGACATGATTAACGTGGAGATGTTGGCTTAGGGGAACATTATGATAATTTCGAAAGAGATTTATCAGATTGCCTGATGCGCAGAATATATGCAAGGAAAATAGCAAATAAATTAACAAAAAATAATTTAATAAACATAAAAAATCAATAGAACAAATTATTCTTAAGTAATAGTAATGAAAATATCATAAATATTTTCGTTTTTGTACAAAAAATTGAAACTTTTGTCTACGGTGCAGAATGAGATTGTCTTTTAGTCAGTGCTATATGTGTAACTTATAATTTGCAAATGGCAGAAATTTCACAAATAAAAGAAATTTACATTTTTACACAAGTCAAAATTTAAAAAACATTTTTAATGGGTTTTCAAAATTTGATATGCAAAGAAATTGAACAGATACATATGTTTTCACCATCATCAACACCAACACCAACACATACAATTTAAACATATTATTAGATCTTTCACTCAAAAAACATATTATTGGATTTTAGGCGAAGCATCATATATATTTGGAAAAAATTGAAAGAAGTCATAAATAAAAAGATATCTAGTTAAACCAACTCATTGACACAAACAAAATAAAGATTTCAAAAATGTTATATTAAAATAAAATTAATAGAATTTAAAGTAAAATAAACATAAATTACATATGGACCAATTTCTCTCTCATTAAATGAAATTCCCAATTCAATAATTTTTTAAATAATTGTTTGAAATATAATTATAACTAACTTGTGTACATAAATATAATATTTTGATTATTCCAATAATGACCCCCACCTCAGTACTTGCACCTATTCAATCATATAATTATGTTCCACTTTAAAGAAGTTGTCCTAGGTTATATTTTACAGGAGGAACTTATTTTGCGTGCCAGAAAGAAATTCTTTGTCCAAAGAAAAAAAATTAAAATAATAAAAGCAAAAAGGGAAGTTGGTTGTTAGAATGTAAAGTTGGCGTGCCTGATTTGCTATGGCTCTTTGTTATCTTTTTTCTCCAATTTCAGAGTAATTCCTCTTAGGGAAAACCCGTTTATATTAGTGACTTCCCTTTTTTATGCCTTCGATTTCAATTTATAAAAAGGCATGGCATCCTGGTGACATGTCTAATTTATAATTATTAAAAAAAATATATTTATCAGTTAAATTGAGTTAAATTTTGATAATTATATTCCGTAATTGATTAATTCATATTTTTAGATTTCTATAAAGGAGAAATAGCGGCATCTTCAGAGCTAAAGTGATAAGAAAAAAAATTGCTTATGTTAGGTAATTCTAACACGTTTATAGTTTGAGCATAACTCTCATGAAGTTTAATTTCTTGTGATTCGTAATCTATATGTTAAGTAAAAAATTCGTATTCTAGCACTTTTATAGTTAGAGCATAACTCTTGGGGCATTTTTGGACATTACATGGAGGCATCTTCTTTAATAGGGATTCAACTCTTGATTTGCCACATTGTCGAAGATTAACCCATTTTGCTATCCTCTTAAGTAGTTCTTTTACCTATGTTTGTATGTTTAGAAAAATAGACACATATAGCTTCATAGTTTAATTAGTTATATTATGTGTCTAGTGTGAACGAATTCAATGCTAAATTAAAAAAGGGACTACATCAGAGATTGTTAAGACATTTTAAGCCACGCTAATTGTTATAATCAATTTTGAAGGGGCAATAGTAATTTGATAATTAAGTTGAATCCCAATCTTCCAATCCTTGTGTGATTGATCGAGTTCTCTGGAAATCAACTTTCTTGCCATTTATTTGATTGATTTAATTGGTAAAGATATGCAGTCCATAGAAGGCGTTGCTTTTTTCAATATTAGTTGTTGAAAAGAGTTTAAATAACATGTATATTTTGGGAGTATTTATTTTAAATTAATTTCTCCTGCAATAAATTTAATTGGCTCATGTTATGTTCTGTTTGCTTTATTAAAAAATCCGCCTTCTCTAGTTTATTTGAAGACAAATCATCAATAACGATAAATGTAAAAAGCCTAGTGGGTATTTCATTAGTGTTTCTTAAATATGAGGTTATGAGTTCTAATCCTTTATCGATGATACAACCGGTATACGAATTATGACATAAAAATGTGGTTTCAAAATAATACATGCAGCACACTTTATTAGTTTGAAGTATATAATATTTTAATTATTATAATTAGTTCAACTCTAATGAACCCCACATTATCAGTACTTGCACCTATTCAATCATATAATTCCAGTTTAAAGAAGTTGTCCTATGTTATTTTACTGAAGGAACTTATTTTGCATGCCCTAATAAAAGAAATAATATTTCTTTGTTCAAAGAAAACAATTAAAATAGTAAAAGCAAAAAAGGAAAGTTGGTTGTTAGAATGTAAAGTTGGGCATATCTGATTTGCTATGTCTCTTTGTTAGAATATCTTTTTCTCCCTCCAATTTCAGCACAATTCGTCCTGGGGAAGCCAAAAGAGAAAGACGGGGGAAATCCCATTTATTAATCACTACCCTTGTTCCCTTTTATCCATTCGATTTCAATTTATAAAAATGGCATCCTCGTGATATATATATATATATATATATATATCTAATTCATAGTTATTAAGGAAAATCATATTTATTATAAGCAGGATTCAGAGCTATAATGATAAAAAAAAATTACTTATGCTAAGTAGTTTTAACACTTGTAGTTTGAGTACAACTCCCTTATCAAATTTATTTTATTGTGACTTTGATAAGGGATTCTTGAGTGGTTCCTTTACCTATACTTATAATTTATGAGTTTTTAAATATCCTAGCTAACTGGGGCTAATTTAAAGAGATATATGTATAGCTTGATTGGTAGGAAAAATTATATTTTTATTTTTCGTTGTGTTTTTTTGAAGATGATCTTCGTGATATATTTCTAGTTTCCTTTTTAATATGTCTATTTCTCTTTTCTGCTTTATGTTGATTTTATGACATATCACCATTTATTTAATTTTATGAGTGACTTAATAAGACAGTAGCTAATTTAATTACTTGTGTGTGTGTGGTGGGAGCAAATTATAGGTTTTAGGTGATCGATGAAGAAAAAAGAGTAAAAGACAGAAGTGATAAATAAAATAAATTTAACGAATAATATCAAAAAAAAAAACTTAACGAACGAAGTTTATTGTCAGTCAATGAATCACAGTAAACTTTTACACAATTTGAAGCCTTTGTTCTGAACCTAATGAGTTAGGACATCAAAGAGAGGCTAAAATCACACATCCACACATTCCTACCCAAATACTTACAATGTTAAACATAGCAACTACTTATTGAAACTCTCAAACAACTAAGAACCTTCATCAATAACTCCAATGGTGAAATTTGGCCTAAAAAGAAAAGCCAATGGTGAAATTTGAGGGAGATAGAAAGAGAAAGGTAGACCCCATTTTTTCGTGCCAAGTCTAATTTGCATGCATCTGAACATGCTATGCTATGATCAAGAAAATTTGAAGAGAAAGTATGAGAAAACCACTATATAGTCCCACATATAAGCCATTTAATCACTAAAAGTCTCATAACAAATGAACATATCATGCACTTGATGTTATTTATTAGACTAAGGGGGTGTTTGAATGAAAACCAAACCATGAATTCAAAAATGCTTTTACGGTTTACGAAGTAAATATATAAAGGAGTTTGTCTCGTGCTTTTTAAAAGCACTTTTAAAGGCCGTCAAACACCCATTAAAACTTGTTATTGCATACTGTTTAGTTGTTATGAGACTTTAATTTAGTGATTAAATTGCTCATGTGGGATTGCACAGTAATCTTCTCAACTCGTCTTGATAACAAACCGATTCAAAAAATGAGGTCCACGAATCTCTTTCTATTTCTCTCTCAACATTATCTCAACATCGCCCATCACTAGCATCAGCATTATTAGTGCAAGTTCATTTTAAGTCCACAATCAATAAACAGGATCATATATGTTACTCAGATAATTCTTTAGCACCATGTTACAATAAGCAGCATGATGTGGCAACTTTAACATATTTACCTAACAATATGTTGAACCATGTGCGAACACCTAATTTTATCCAGGTCCTACAAGAAATATTAAATGGAAATGAAACAAATAAAAAAAGAAATAAAAGAATAATAAAAGATTAATATCCTCCTCGATTCTTTCTTAGAAGCTAAGCTTGAGAAATTCATCATGTGGCAAATCAAAAAAGAAAAATTAAATAAAAATATCTCTCTTACAATAAATAGCAATAAAATAAAAGATGAGAATTAAAAGCCAATTAAACTCCAAATTAGGAAGTATGAGGTGGAGTCTTTAAAAAAAAAGGGAGAAAATAAGAAAATTCAAAAATAAAAATGAAATTTCTTATTTAAGATGATTGACTCCTTAATTTAGAAATATCTTTGGGAGTCATAATTGTGAAAATTTTAAAAAGCAAAAATTAAAATAAATAATTAGAATTTGATGATGATTTGGTGCTTAAATAGGAATTATGAGTCATAACCGGAAAAAAAGAAAAAAATAAAAATTAAAGAAAAATTAGAAAACCCTAGGTGGAGCCTATAAATAGGAGAGTAAGGGTTGGAGGAAGACACTCAGAATTTTTTGGTGAAAAAAGAGGCAAGCCAATTGATAAGTGGAGTATTAGATATGAACTTCTATTCTTATCTACTGTGTTTAACTTGAATTTTATGATAAAGTGTTTTTGGGTATTCTTTCTCTCTATTTTTGAAAGCGCTTCTTTTTTAAAATCTGTACTATGTAATGTTTTTAGAACCTCCACAGGTATCTAGATTTATTGATAAACCGTATGAGACTATGGGAGTCTCTGCAGAAATACCAATATGGTTGTGCAAGTTTTCTTTCTAAAATAAAAAGAGAGAAAGTAATTTTGACCCGATGTTTATAAATGAATAATAAAATAAAAAGTCTTTTTTAATATATTTACATGTTTTTCAGAGGTATGTGAGGTTCTTAGAACCTTCACAGGCTCAAATGATTATTCTCTCATGTGAGGTTATGGGAACCTTTGCAGGAAGGGTAATCTGAAATTTCTTTCAAAAAATATTTCCTAAATTAAAATACAAAAATTGTTTTCACATATTAAAAAATACCAACCCACAAAAAATAATTTTTTAATTGAATAAATATTTTCTTAAAAAAATACCATCCAAGTGACATGTATTTTTATCCCTAAACTATGTGGGCTTTATCCCTCTAGAGGATACGTAGGCCGTAGTTTTTAATTCTAGGTCAAATTCAACTTTGTAAATAATTCTTTTTCTTTTTGTAAATAAAAAGTTTTCTTTGTTTTTATCTTTATATTTTTTAGGGTAATTGAAACATAATAAAAAAGTTATATTAATTTTGAGTAGTTGATTTAGGGTAACCTTTCTTTTGAACGTGTGTTGTGGGGTGTCTAATAACTTCCTCACACACAATTGACTCCCAAACCCTATTCGGTTTTCATAGACCACATTTTTTTTAGGTTTCCAAAATTAATCTTTCAAAATTTTGGCAGCGACTCCTCTTTCTTTCCTTTTACGGGATGACCAAGATTCAGGAGCGACACTATACTTTGGGGAAAGATAAAGATTTTGAAAGTGAAGTATTGAATTTGACTAACGATCTTGTAGTCTAATGGCATGTGCGCTTTTCTTGTAAGTGAAAGGTTACGGGTTCAATTCTATTTGTAAATTTAGGCTATTAGTGCCTGCCCCTCTAATTCCAAAAGAAAAAAGAAAAAAGAAAAGTAAAGTATTTAAAAGGATCAAAATTCATGCATGTACGTAACACTACAAAAAATTTGACTTTTAGCAGTGACATTTTGTCACCATTAGGTCATTGCCCTAGCAGCCGTGATTGAGACTTATCAGCAATGACATAACAAAGTCATCGCTAAAAGTCTATTTTTAGCAGCGACTAACTTTCAACTGCAACAGAAAGTCGCTACTGAAAGTCTATTTTTAGTGGTGATCGAAAGTCGCTGCTGAAAGTCCTTTCAATGGCGACAAAATGGCGCCACTAAAAGTTGATGAGTTTGCTACTAGGAAATGTTGCCACTAAAGCATAAGAATCAGTGGCGACTAATGTCTCTGCTGAAGCTTGTTTTAGCGATGACAAAGAAGCCTCAATTAGTGGTGACAAAAATGTCACTGCTAAAAAGCTATATGCCACCGCTGATTACTACTTTCAATGGTGACACTTTTGTCACTACTGATTGAGGTTTCAACGGTGACATTTTTGTCACCATCGATTATATTTTCAGTGGCAACATCATTGTAGCCATTGATTACCTTCTATGTGGCGCTGAAAGTTTAATTATTTTTGTAATATGATAATTATACAAAAAATTTTATTTATATTCCTAATAAATATCGTCATAAGGTTTAATAAAAATAAAGTAATTAACTGACCAATATAATATATTAAATAATAAGATTTATAACCATCAAAGTGTTTTTATGTCTTTAATAAAAATAAAAAATTGTTCAATTAAAAGATACATTATATAATGCAAAAGGAAAATTACGTAGAGGGACCAATACTAGGGACACTAGAAGTAGGAGTATTCGCAAGAGCATTTAATTGCATTTTTTGCATGAAAGCAGTGAACTGAGCTTGTATTCTTTGCTCCATCATTTGCCCCATCCATTGTTCAAGTTGTGTGCACTCTGCTTCCATCTTTGCTCGCTCTGCTGCACGTTTTGCTTCCATTTTTTCTCGATCTGTTGCACGTTTTGCTTCCATCTTCTCTCGCTCTGTAGTAAGATTTGCTTCCATCTTTTCTCAGTCCTCCTGAAATCTTCTTTCAAACTCTTCATACAATTGGATGCGCACATTTTCAAGTGAATCACTAGATTGATTTGAGTGTGAAGTCTCTTCCTCTGAGGCTTTGCTCCATAATCTTTTCCTCTAACATATCCCGACTTCTCACTAAGAACAGCTGACAATATCTCATCAGAGGTCATTCGAGCATCACTCTCTAAGGCTAAACGAGCTCATACATGCGATCCTATAGTTACAAATTACAAATTAAATTAATGAAAAAAAATAAAATTATTTAATTAAATATAAAGGATAAATATAATGTTTACATGAATCTCTTCAGATTGCGGATCCGCCCACTCTAACTGGCCATCTGCAGTCTTCCTAGCATGTGTTATCTCCCAAACATAATCTAGAGGCACAGGTTGTCCGATGTGGGGTCTCTTTATAAAGCATAATATACAAAAATAACAAATCTTGAAAAATAAAAGAATTGATAAGAAAAACAAAGTGAAGTGAAGAGGCAACTTACTACAAAGAATTCAACCTCTGCAAATAATTGAGGACCACATGTATGCTTGGTTACTTGTTTTCCTCGGTTTTATGTGTTTCTAGCGCTTTTATTCTACATCAAATTTGAGTAACTACTAAGTGTATTGAATGATATAATTGTATCATCCATTTAAATGGTTAGTATTTAGTAAGATACCTTAAATGGATAACTACTTCCAATCTTCAAAACTTACAGTTTGAGGTGATTTACCAACCTTTCTTCATCAGTGTCAAATTTCTTGTAGTGGGTATGCAAGTTAGTCTTCCAATTTCTAAAAGCATTTAATTAATCACATTTTAAATAAAAAATATAAATAGTAATAATATTTAATTAACTATATACATGATTTTATTAACTATATCTCTCACACATATTTTAATTAATTATATTATCTCCTTCAATAATTTTATTTCTCAATCCTCTCATACATATGTTCATCATCAAATATTATTATGTCAATTAAATATGCTCACACTAATTTAATTATAATAATCTCCCTCATATATTTAATTATGTTATCTCTTTCAATTATAATGTCCTTCTCTCTCTCTCTCTCTCTCTCACACACACACACACACAATCTATCTCTCTTCCAATTATATTTACATTTACCTCTCATACACACTCTATCCTTCGCTACTTTTTCTATTGCTCAAACTTGCATACTTTCTCATGCATGCCTCCACCTCATTTCTCTCCCATGCAAAATGTTTTTCTATTCCATCTCTCAAACATTTAATTATAGTATATGTGTTTTATACACAATCCAAACTTTCTTCCTCCCACTTTCTCTCTCAAACACCACATTATCTTTCTTTTAGTCTCTCTCTAACACAATAATACATAAAAAACAATAATCATCAAAGTTACTTAATTACACAAATAAAAGATTATAATATAAAATTTTTGCAAAAAATAAAAAATGGTAAAGAAAAATGTGAAAAAACTTTCAGCGATGACAAATAGTGTCACCACTGAAAGAAGATTCTGAAAAGACATTCTGTGGCGATAGTAAGCAGTCGCCACTGTAGTGTGCACCTTTTGGCAGCAACAGATTTTGTCACCGCTGAAAGTTGCATCTACAATGGCAACAATAAGAAGTTGCTGCTGTTACTGTCATTTTTGGCGGCGACATTTTTGTTTTCGCTAAAAGTTTGACTTTCGCCGCTAAAAGTCATATTTTCAATGGTGACTTTTTTTTGTCACTGTTAAAAGTCGTTGCTGAAAATCCAGTTTTTTGTAGTGTACCCAACTATTGATTTGGGAAACATTTTTCTCCAACCCAATCCAAATCCAGCTCCATTTCTGAACATGAGGCAAATCATCGCCTTTGCGCTGAGGTAAACCTTGGATTGCCAAGTGAATAACATGTGCAACGTATCATAGTTTGTGAGTCTATCTTGAGGATTAAACACAGGCACTATAGGATTATCATTCTAATACTTTAGTCTATCTCTGATCAGCCTCTTGCATATTGTAGGAATAATCGTGTAGTCTACTAATACGAAACAAAGCCTGCGCAGTGTAACTGAATACTACGTGTATTTCAATTCTGAAGAAAACACACACATAAAAAAAAGTCTTGGGTTACATTTATAGGCCTCATATCTAATGGACCTCACCTAATGGGTCGTGACCACCTAACATTGGTCCAGTATAATAAAGGTAACACATCCAATACTCCCCCTCAAGTTTAGGGCTGAAATACTTCAGAAGCTCCTAACTTGCTAAGTAATTTTAACTGAGTCTCTTTACCAACAGCTTTGGTTAATATATCTGCCTCTTGTACTGCTGACCAGACATGTTGCAATTTGATAAATCCTTTTGTCACTTTCTCACGCACAAAGTGACAATCAATTTCAATGTGCTTCGTCCTTTCATGAAAAACCATATTTGTAGCAGTGTGAATTGTAGATCCGTGATCACAATACACTTCCACTGGTTGCTATATAGAGATTCCTAAGTCACCCAAGACACCTTTTACCCAGATAACTTCAGAAATAGCCGAACCTAATGCTTTGTATTCTGCTTCTGCTGAGGACCTTGAAACAGTAGCTTGCTTCTTTGTTTTCTAGACAATTAGCGCATCTCCCAGTTTGAGAAGATAACTAGTCACGGACCTACGCGTGGTCTCACATGACCCCCAATCTGAATCACAGAAGCAACTAAGCCTTAGGTCCCCTTTTGAGCTTAGCCGAATCCCAAAACCAGGTGACTACTTCAGGCATCGCAGAACTCCCATGGCAGTTGACCAATGGGACTTCATTGGCAGTTGCATGAATTGACTTAGGACCTGTACATGAAGCGAGATATCAGGTCTTGTTAGAGTTAAATAAATCAACTTTCCTATCAGTCTTCTATACTTCCCTGGCTCCTTGAACAGATCCTCCTTTTTGTGTTTCCTTTCTTCATAGGCAATTAATTTCAAGTGTTATGGTATTGGCAAAGTGAGAGGCTTACAACCACTCATTCCTGTTTCAGCAAGAAGATCTAAAGTATATTTTCTTTGTGTTAACATAATACCCTTCCTAGACCTTGCTACTTCAATCCCCAAGAAGTATTTCATAATGCCTAAGTCTTTAATTTTAAACTGACCATGCAGAAAATCTTTAACCTGATTGATTCTTTGTTCTAAACTACTAGTGATTAATAAATCATCTACATAAACTAAAACAATTACCAAGGCATCATCATAATATTTAGTATACAAAGAATAGTCATGCTTACTCTGTAGAAATCCCCCATTGATCAAGGACAGTGATAATTTTTGGTTCTATTGTCTTGAGGCTTACTTAAACCCATAGGGGGATTTCTTCAGCTTACACACCATATTATTCCCATGTTTCTTAAAACCTTAGGGTATGGTCATGTAAACTTCTTCATCAAGATCTCCCTGCAAAAATGCATTATTCACATCCTTTTGGTA
This sequence comes from Neltuma alba, assembly GCF_004799145.2. Lineage (NCBI taxonomy): Eukaryota > Viridiplantae > Streptophyta > Magnoliopsida > Fabales > Fabaceae > Neltuma > Neltuma alba. The sequence continues at coordinate 142,658 of NW_021636573.1, read as the reverse complement.
CAAAGGCCAATCATTTATAGCAGCTAACTTCAAAACAGTCCTACAAGTAACCATTTTCACTACTGGGGAAAAAGTTTCATTATAATCCACTCCCTCAGTTTGACTGTAACCTTTAGCCACCAATCTAGCTTTGTATTTATCAATGCACTACAATAAAATGTTGAAGTAGCAGCGGAACATTTCTAGCAGTTCAACAAAATCGCTAGAAATTCCAAATATTTCTAGCGGTTTTTCTAAAAACCGCTGCAAAATACAGACGGTTTGACCATTGCCCGCACATTTCTAGCGGTTACCACGTAACCGCTAGAAAGTTAGAGCTAGAAAATTCCCCGGGTTTTGGCGGGAACTTTGCGCCAAATTTGTAGCGTTTATTTTCTAGCGGTTGAGGCTAATAAACCGCTAGACACTGAAAATTTCTAGCGGTTGATATATGAACCGATAGAAATATTTTTCATTCCCCGAGGAGTTTAGAAATTTCTAGCGGTTCGGTCCAAAACCGCTAGAAATTTCTGCCCATTCCCGAGGCACTTGTGACCATTGGGAATTTCTAGCGGTTCGGTCCAAAACCGCTAGAAATTTCTAGCGGTTTTGGACCGAACCGCTAGAAATTCTCGGTCTATATAACCCCCCCCCCCACTCTCACTTCTTCAATCGTTCTGGAAGCGAAGCTCTGCAGAATTTTCTCCACAAACATATTCGAGTTCTGATTCAGTTGCAGATCCTTATTTTCAGGAAAAAATAGTAATTTATTGATAAATAATTTTTATTTTATTTAATTTATTATGTTGTAGCTTATAAATAATTTTTCTTTTTATTTTATTTATAAATAATTACTATTTGTTGTTATTAGGATGACTCGTCGACACGGGAAAGACCCAGTTGATCCTGAGAGAGCTGGACCCAGTGAGGTTCATCATGATGCTGGTGAGCCATTCCCCAGCATTCATGACTACGATCTTAACGAGGAGGATATCCTCAGTTTTATGGAGCAGGATGATGTTGAGCGGACTGAGGAGGCTCATTTTACTGGGGATGAGTAACCCCTTGCTGATGCTGATGCTGCTGACGAGGAGGAGGAGGAGGAGCAGGATTAGGAGAATGAGTATCCCCAGGCTGCGCAGCGTCCTGCTCCGAGACGTCAGGCTGGTTATGAGGTGGAATTTGTCGGTAAGTATTTATTTAACTTTTTAAAATTTTGATCAGTATTTAATTTATATAGAAATTGTATTAATTTATTGATATATAATTTATTTCTTAATTAAATTTTGTAGACACTGAGGGGAACAGGTCCTATCGGAGGCTGACAGCCAGAGAGCTGTCTATGATGACGAGCGGACGAGTGGTTGTGCCGCTCAATGAGTTGGGCCAACCGACAAAGAAAGGTGGCCAGTTGTACAACAAGTACGTGCGCCTCCTTGGTCAGCAGTGGATGCTGTTCCCCATCTACGTGCAGGACTGGAAGAAGATCATTGCAGACAAGAAGCAGCAAGGCTGGGAAATGATGAAGGTAATATAAAATTGTTATTTATAATTTTTTTTAATTTAAATAAATGATTATATATTTTGTTTTCAAATAATTTAATTGTTTGATTATAATTTTTTATTTATTTAATTTGTTTGTTATTTATAATATTTTTAAAAGTAGTTAAATGAATATATATATTTTTTATTTAAATTATTTAAAAGTAGTTAAATGAAAATAATTTGTTATTGATTTTATTAATTTATTACTTATAATAATTTTAAATTTAGTTGAGTAAAAATATTTTTTCATTTAAATTACTTAATTGTTTAATTATTATTTGTTTTTTATTAATTTATATTTTATTTATAATATTCTTAAATTAGTTAAAAAATAATTATTTGTTTTTTATTATTGAAATTGCTTAATTATTTGTTTATAATTTGTTATTTAGTTAATTTATTATTTTAATCATAGAGTAAATTTATTCTGGGGGAGGAGTTGAGGGCTGACACGATCAAGAGGCTTGGGATGGCATGGAAGAACAGCAGGGCCGACCTGTGGAGCGAGAAGAAAGGTGACGGGACGAGGCCCCTCCAGGAGATACTGGCAGATGTACCTGGTGGAGTCCCGGACCAAGACTGGTCCAGTTACGTCTATTTTAGGATGACGGCTGACTAGATGGTATGATAATATTGTATTAATTATAATTTCTTTATTTTTTATCCGACTTGACTCATTTAATTTAATTTTTTTACATTTTGCTTCAGGCTCTTTCTAGGAGAAATGCTGGGAGCGTCAGGCATCAGACGATACGTCATAGGGTTGGATCCAGGAGCTTTGCGATCACTTATGACGAGATTGTGAGTACTTGAAATAAATTTATTAAATATGTATATGTATTTAATTTGTAACTAATTATTTCTTTGATTCATTTACAGAGGGAAAAGATACGGCAGGAGCGGGGATACACGGCCACTTATGGCGAGATGTGGCCGATGATGTATAGACCCCGAGACGGGCGTGCGTCGGATGAGGTTGAGGAGATAGCGGTAAGTAATAAATTAAATATTAATATAATATCACAGTGTAGATATCATTATATTATAATTAACTTCTTTATATTAATTTTGGTAGGCACGGATGACTCAGGTCGATTCCGAGTTGCGTGAGTCTCAGGGGTCTGCCTTGGATCCCACCGCCTCACTTTTAGCGGGTCGTGGCCGGCCGCAGCACCCTGGTCGAGTTAGCGGGCTTGGACTTGGACCTACACCAACTAGGTTGCCCCGCTCAAGTGGCGCTGGCCCTTCATATACTGCTTGGAGCTCTCATGCGAGTGCGAAGCGGCCGGGTTCCTCATCCTCAGAGGAATTGCGAGAGGAGCTCAGACAAGAGTTCGAGGCCAGGATGGAGGCCAGGATCGTGGAGCGTGATCGTCAGCTGCAGACGTAGCTTGACCAGCTCTTGGCAGCTGCTACGGCTCTGCGTCATGTGGTGGTCAGTATAGCTCCAAACATCTCGGTTCCTGACATCCCCGACCTACACCTGCCACCAGTCCCGCCCCTACCCCCCATCCTCCAGTCCAGTCCCAGCAGGTTGAGCGGCCTGCCCACCCCCAGTCAGAGGATCCAGCAGAGGATGATCACGATGATGCTGCTTCTGCCCCCTACCCATGATTTATCTTGCTTTCATTGTATGGGATTTTATTAGAATCTTGATTTTACGGTTTTATATACTATTTAGATATTTATTTAAATTTTATATTTATTTGTTTACTTTATTGATTTATTTCTATAATTTTATTTATGTCAAGTACTAATTAATATTGAAATATTTATTTATTTATTACAACATCAACATTACAATTTATTAAACACGTTAAACATGTTAATTAATCAAAATAATTCTATAATCATTTATTAATTTAATAAATATTTATTTTTATAATGTTATTAATTTATTGTGCAGTATTTCTATTTAATATTTAAAAATAATATCGTTTGTAGCGGTTCCAAAACCGTTAGAAAATTCAACTGAGTTTTAACCATCGTGAAACTTTCTAGCGGTTTTATAAACCGCTAGAACAAGAGTAATTTTCTAGCGGTTCTTGTAAACCGCTAGAAAATTAACTCATTTTCTAGCGGTTTACAAGAACCGCTAGAAAATTGCCAAATTTTACCTATTTTTCTAGCGGTTTTATAACCGCTAGAAAATTCAAAACCGATGGAGACAAAAATCCCGTTAAACCGCTAGAAATTTCTATCGGTTTGTAACCGATATTTAGAATTTCTAGCGGTTAATAACCGCTGGAAAATGAAAATTTCCGTTAAAACCGCTACAAATTTGTAGCGGTTTGTAACCGCTACAAAAAAATGACCGTTCCACCAGCCTCCTTTATAAGCTGAAGCACTCCAACTGAATTCCATTTTAACTTCTCTTTGAGCTCTGTGTCATATTTTCACGAAATTTGAGCATTATTAGTGATGGATAGGTCGTGGATCAACTTGCACCGGTCGACTCCGCAATACTTGGCTGGTCTAAACTATTTCTTGGATTTTGCTTTCGCCAATGCTGCCGTAAATGGTAAGATTCAGTGTCCCTGTCCTAAATGTAATTTCAAAAAGTGGCATCCCAAAGATATTGTTAGGGAACATTTAATCTTTAAGCCTTTTCCGCGAGAGTACGTATTTTGGCAACTACATGGGGAACGGCTAGATATGGGTGCTGAGTCAGTTCCAGTAGTTTCACGGATGGGAGTTCGAGTGGATGAAGCCGATGCCGTGAATGATGCTGTGCGTGATGCTTTTGGTGTTCACGAAAGCTCGAATCCCAACGAAGATGAAGTAGAGGGACCTCAACCGGAGTTTCTAAGAAACGAAACTGCTCGGGAATTTTTTGACCTCATGACCGAAGCTGACAAGCCTCTTTATTCTGGGTGTACAAAGTATTCGAAGTTGTCATTCTTGGTGAGGCTGTATCACATCAAATGCTTGTGCGGTATGACTGACAAGGCGATGTCTATGTTGCTGGAATTACTGGGAGATGCTTTCCCCCAAGCTGAATTCCCTCCATCTTTTTACGAAGCAAAAAAGATTATTAACAAGCTTGGCTTGAACTATAAGAAGATAGATGCATGCCCAAACGACTGTATGCTATACTGGGGAGATGATGCCAACAAAGAGATTTGTACGAGATGCAAGACGTCACGCTATAAGTCGGTACGGAAGGGCAAGAAGCAAAAGAAGAAACCGGCCAAAATTCTCAGGTACAAATTATTACAGCGTGTTACTTGTTCCGTCTCTAAAATATTCGATATTTGAAATTCTTAAAACAATTGATTATGTCATCAATTTTTTAAATTGAGTCAATATTTAGTATTTAAATATTCGGTATTTTAAATTTTTAATATATTATTTTCTTAGATACTTTCCTTTGAAACCACGGTTGCAAAGAATGTATATGTCATCAAAAATGGCTCAGCACATGAGGTGGCACGCGACTGAGGAAAATCTAGATGGTAGGTTAAGGCACCCACGAGACTCGGAGGCGTGGAAAGCGTTTGATGCGAAATTTCCAGACTTTGCCAATGATCCTAGAAATGTACGTCTTGCATTGGCAACCGATGGTTTTAATCCCTTCGGAAACATGAGCACAAGTTACAGTATCTGGCCGGTGGTGTTAATTCCATACAATCTACCACCTTGGATGTGCATGAAGCAGAGCTCCTTTTTGCTTTCCATGATCATTCCTGGCAAGAAAGCACCAGGAAATGATATTGACGTATACCTGCAACCGTTGATACACGAATTGATCGACCTATGGACGAATGGTGTTGAGGCATATGACTCACATGACAAGCAACTATTCAATCTCCGTGCAGCCTTGATGTGGACAATAAGTGATTTTCCCGGTTTGGGAACTTTGTCTGGCTGGAATGTGCATACTGGGTTGGCCTGTCCTGAGTGCAATTTTGATTCTGTGCCATGTCGCCTTCCACACAGTCGCAAGTGGTGCTTCATAGGACATCGACGGTTCCTTGATTCCAAGCACAGACTTAGATTGCAACGGATTCGCTTTGATGGGAAACAGGAGAAGAGAGATCCTCCTGTTACTTTGTCTGGTATGGATATTTTGCGGCAGTTAGAAGATGTTCATGTCGAGTTTGGTAAGAGTGTGGATCCCGAACGATTGGGACGACGATCTCGTGGGACATCTGATACGCAACCTATGCAATGGCGGAAGAGAAGCATATTTTTCACTCTTCCTTATTGGGAATCTAATTTGCTACGACACAGTTTGGATGTTATGCACATTGAAAAAAATGTGTGCGATAATGTGCTATATACGTTGCTCAATGAAGCTGGAAAGTCCAAAGACCATCTCGCAGCTAGAAAAGATTTACGGGCCTGGGGAATTCGTGAAGAGGCTTGGCCTGATGAAAACGACAAGTTTCAGCCAGCTAAATTCACCTTGACAAAGCAGAACAAGGATATCTTCCTCTCGACGTTGAAGAACATAAAAGTACCAGATGGATATTCTAGCAACATCTCAAGGTGTATCGATCTGCAGGCTCGAAAGGTTACTGGGTTGAAAAGTCATGACTCTCATGTTCTTATGCAACAGTTACTTCCATTGGCCTTGAAAAACACACTTCCTTCTGATGTATCGGTGGTTTTGGTAGAATTATGTTCATTTTTCAAGAAGTTGTGTGCGAAGGTCTTGGTAGCGGAAGAGCTTGATCAGCTGCAAAATAAAATTATTCTTACACTTTGTCACTTGGAGATGATATTTCCTCCATCATTCTTTACTGTTATGGTTCACTTGACTGTCCACCTTGTTCGAGAAGCAAAGGTTGCTGGCCCAGTTCACTATCGATGGATGTACCCTATAGAGAGGTACTAGATTATCTTTTATTCCCGCCTCTTTAAATTTCACATTGTTCTTTCATTTACTCGTAATTATTAATGCAATTTTAACTTACAGGTACTTGGGAAAATTAAAATCATATGTTAGGAATAAGGCATGGCCTGAGGGGTCAATAGCAGAAGGTTATTCCGGAGATGAGGTCCTAACTTTCTGTTCGAGGTACTTTGATGACATGGAGACATCTTTTAACCGCCCGCGTCGCGTAGATGATTCTCCTCCTGGTCCTTCCACGTCAACTTTATTTCCTCCTGTTGGGAAACCAGTTGGAGGATATGAATTCTTCAGACTCACTCCTACAGAGAAACTCCAGGCACACAGACACGTTTTGATAAATTGCAGCCAAGTTGAACCCTTCATGCAGTAAGTATATATATCATATAAGCTCACTAGCTTTTACACTTTATATTTGTTTCTTACTGACTCTTCTAACAAATTACACTTTACTATAGTGAGTTTAGGAGTTATCTCAGGCGTCAGCTACGGGGCCGTGCGCGTTCTGCTGACATTGATAAAAGAGTCCACAAAGAGTTTCCCAGTTGGTTTACACGTCGAATACGTAATGACAACAGCCCATACACAGATGAATTCAAAGCTCTTTCTCTCGGTCCGTTAGACCATGCACGAAGGTTTACCGCGTACAATGTCAACGGCTTCAAGTTCTGTACGGTTGGACGTGATCAGGGATTGCTCACACAAAACTCTGGAGTTTGCGGGACATTCGGAACGAGATGTTATGCTAGCAGTAGTGATGGCGATATGCGCTTTGGAGGCGTCACTTACTATGGAAAGCTAATTGACATTATTGAGTTGAGTTACCAGCTTTTCACCGTGACACTGTTCAAGTGCTCCTGGGCAAATACGACAACTTCACGGGGACTCGCTACTGACCATTTGGGCATCACCTCAGTTAATTTCTCTAGACTTATTCATACGGGGGCATCTGAAGATGATGAGCCATATATCCTTGCTTCTGAGGCACACCAAATTTACTATGTCGAGGACGAGAAACATAAAGACTGGAATATGGTCGTTCACCTCAAGCCACGGGATCTTTATGATATGGGTGATGGTGACATTATTTACGACAGTGAACCCTTCCAACCCTCGAATTTTGAAGACTTCTTTCCTCAAGGAGATGATAATTTGCCAATTATCAGGTACACGTCTTTTCTTAAATTATTTAAATAATTAACTACTAATTACTAATTTTTTCCAAATACATTATAAATTTAACAAATTTTTTTTAAAATGTGTCCTTTCAGGCCGGATGATGATGGAGAATAGCAGCATCCAAAATAAATTATTTAAAAAATTTTCCGTCCATAAATATATATGTATAAATTAAAATTCGTACAGTTTTTTTAAAAATAAAAAAATTTTAATTTGTAGCGGTTACATAACCGCTACAAATTTATTTTAAGAAGTTGTAATTTGTAGCGGTTATTAACTGCTACAAATTTATTTTAGAAAATTGTAATTTGTAGCGGTTGTTAACCGCTACAAATACATACATATAAATTAAAAAATAAAAAAACTAAATTTGTAGCGGTTATTAACCGCTACAAATATAACCGCTACAAAATACTAGCGCTTATATATACGCTAGAAAATGAATAACAGCTACAAAATGTAATAAAACGCTATAAAAACACCGCTACAAATGTGTCGCTGATCTCTATAAATACCATATCTTCTCTACATTCATTTACTCCATCTCTTTTCTTTCCTCTCCTATTCTTCTTCATAATTCTCTCTTTTTTTCTTACTATCTCATATGGTAGTTTTTTTCTCTTTACTGTATGGTAAGTGAATTTTATTTTATAATTCATTGTATCTTTTATTTGTTTTTATTTAAAATTTACTAACATATTTATTTCTCCTTTCCTTTCAGATTTTTCTTCTCCACACTTGTCATGCCCTCCTCAACTGATTCAAATACTCATCAACCTAACACTATATGTTCAATATTACAAAATATATCATCTTCAATTCAACTATCTTATTAAATATTCAATTAAATTATCTTATTAAATTAAATTCACTTCTTTTGACACATTCATAGTTTAATTACATATTTTTTATTACAAAATTTAAATATATAAAACGTAACATATAACTAATTATACAAATTAATAAAAATTCTTCAACATAATTTATTTAATGGTTTTTAAAATTATAATATGAAAAACTATAAATTTTTTTTCTGGCACGGTAAACATTTCTAGTGGTTCAGAACCGCTAGAAATATTTTGTCAAATTCAAATTTTGCGCCAAAATTTCTAGCGGTTCAAACTGCTAGAAAATTTTTTGCCGCCATTCCTAAAATTCAAATGGCGGGAAAATTTATTTTTCCAAAACATTTCTAGCGGTTATAGAACCGCTAGAAATTTCCGCGCGCTACTGAAATTATTTAATTCCTGGCAAAATAGATTTGGTTTAGCAGGTTTCTAGCGGTTATAAAACCGCTAGAAATTTTTTTCCGGGACCATTTTCTAGCGGTTTTATAACCGCTAGTAATGTTTCTCCTTCAGATATTTTCTAGCGGTTAGAAACCGCTAGAAAGTTTCTATCGTTTTGACCATGATGTGTAGCGGTTGAAATAACCGCTAGAAATTTTTTCTTGCACCTGTTTTTCTAGCGGTTTTCTAAACCGCTACAAATTTGATTTGTTGCGGTTAGAACCGCTAGAAATGTATCACTCTAACCGCTACAATTGACATATTTTTTTGTAGTGATGATTCCATCTGGTCTATATTTTACTTTATAAACCCATTTACAACCTATCGGTTGCTTTCCCTTAGGTAAAGCAACTATTTGCCATGTATTATTTTGTTCTAGAGCATTTATTTCATTCCTCATAGCAACAACCCAATTCTGATCAATTACAGCATCATTATAATAGGTAGGTTTAGTAATAGCATCAATAGAACAAAGATAACACATGTAAGAAGAAGAAATATTATCATATGATATGTAACTTTCTATAGGATACTTGCATGCAGACCTGTGAACAGAATTCTTACTAGAACTTGATTGAGCCAAATTACAAATATAATCCTTAGACTATATAGGTAGTTTTCCGTCTCGGATAGGACATTCACTAGGAGGAATAGGGACTTCAGTTTCACCATTAGGGACCTGATCATTAATATTAGTTATAAGGTCATGCTGAATCTAATTTCTTTCCTAATGAGGTTTGGTTATAATCTGTAGGGGCTGTATCGCATTATCATTATGATCATCAAAATAAAACATTTGTTTAATTTCATTGGATACTCGCCCTTGATCAATACTACTCTTAACTTTAAAAGGGAAAACATCTTCCAAGAATCTTACATGTCTGCTAACAAAAATCCTGTGATCTTTCAGATTTAATAAAACATAACCCTTTTGATTGTTAGGATATCGTAAGAAAACACATGGTAGAGATCTAGGTTGGAATTTATCTGAATTTACTAAATCTGTGGCACATCCCAAACAACCAAAAATTCTCAAATGATCATGACTAGGGGGCTGACCATGAACAAGTTGATAGGAAGTTTTAAAACCCAAGATTCTACTAGGAATTCTATTAGCTAGATAAGTTGCCATTTTTGCACACTCACCCCAAAACCTAACAGGTATACCAGATTAAATTATTAGACCTCTTGCAATCTGTATTAATGTCCTATGCTTTCTTTCTACAATCTTATTTTGTTCTGGGGTATATGGACAGGTAGTTTGATGAATCACTCCCTTTTCCCAAAAAAATGCTCCTAATTCATGGTTAACAAATTTAGTTCCATTATCACTCCTTACCATTTTGACAGATTTACCAAATTGATTTAAAACAAAACCAAAAAAATTCTTAATATGGTAAGCAGCTTCAGATTTATGTTTCATGAGATAAGTCCAAGTTGCCCTAAAAAAATCATCTACAATTGTTAGAAAAAACTGAAAACCTGAATGTGTGGGTACTTTGTAAGGTCCCCAGACATCCATGTGAAGTAAATCAAAACAATTCTTACTTTTGATGCAACTGGAAGGAAAAGGAAGCTAAGTTTGCTTAGACTGAAAGAAAATATCACAACTTTTATTCATAGTCATTTTTTTGTTTCGTACAATATCCAAATGTCTCATTACATTCATAGGAGTATGTCCAAGTCTCTTATGTAAAAGCCACAAATCAGTATGAGTAACAGAACAACAAGTATCATTGTCAATTTTTACACTAGTGTAATCCTTTTCTAAATCCAACAAGTATAATCCATGAACTATGTACTCTACCAATCCCCTTCATTCTACCATCCTGTAGGTCATGCAATATACATCTACTAAGATAAAAGGAAACAACACGGAACAATTCTTTAGTTATCCTAGAAACAGAAATTAAGTTGAATTGAAGTTTTACAGTGTAGAGAAGGCCCTTTTAATTCAATTCCATTAGGGAATTTAACATCTCCTATATGAGTTACAGAGAATTTGTCTCCATTTGGGATTTCTATAATTTCAATCGGTCCATCATAAGGTTTATAATTGTCCAGTAAGCCTAAATCACTAACCATGTGTGTAGTGGCTCCTGAGTCTAAAACCTATTTACTACGGTTCAATCTAGATGAGATAAGAATAGGCAAACCTGTACCACTGAGTGCGTGGGCATTAACATTTGAATCCTTCTTTAACAACTCCAGTAGACACTCATACTTTTCCAATGTAAAACTCAGAGATACGCTTGACACATTGGTAAGTGCCTCTCCTTCCCGACTTGGAATATTCTACTTGCCCTTGACTTCTTGGTTCTGCTTGGATTTATTCCCTTTATATTCAACCGGGAATCCAATTATTTCCTAATAGTTTTCTTTCACGTGACCTCATTTATGACAGTGATCACATTCCAGGGTAGGGATTCCTCTTCCCCTTACTCTTCCACTTTCTCTTCCTCTACCCCTGGTGATCATTACCGCTCCCTTTGTGGGGTTAATCCTTTCCATGCTCACAATGCCCTTGTTTATGACAGTGATCACATTCCAGGGTAGGGATTCCTTTTCCCCTTACTCTTCCACTTTCTTTTCCTCTACCCCTGGCGATCATTATCGCTCCCTCTGTGGAGTTAATCCTTTCTATGCTCACAATGCCCTTTTGTGCTTCTACTTCCAAAATCATCGTGTAAGACTGATTGACTATCGATAGAGGATACATGAAGAGTATCTGACTCCTTGCATTATCGTATGCATCACTTAAACCCATCAGAAATTGCAATAGCTTCTGGCGCTACATTACTTCATTGAATTCTTTTGATGTAGGGCACTTACACGAGGGAACCGTTGTGAGACTGGCCTGTTCCTCCTAGAGCTCCTTAAGCCGTGAATAGTAGGCAGAAACTGAGAGTTCTCCTTGATGCAGAGAGTGTATCTCTCGGTAAAGAGAAAAAATTCTGGACCCAGATACCTTGTTGAAGCATTCCTTGAGATCTTCCCAAGCCACGAACGCCTCTTGCAGATATACCAAGCTATTCGCCAAATCTTTAGAAACAAAGTTCAATATCCAAGACATTACCACAACATTGCAACGTTCCCAGTGACTCTGAAGATTAGGTTCTTGATCGGATTTCTTGCAAGAACCATCTATGAATCCGATTTTATTCTTTCCTCTTAACATGATGAGCATTGCCTTGCTCCAAATTGTGTAATTCTCACTCCCAGTTAAGACTTGATTGATGATCGAGACTCCTTGTGTGTCGGACAGATGAAGGTAAAGCGGATGTGCAATGTTGATCACTGCGTCACCGGATACTTTCTCGTCGCCCATAGTTCTTCCCGTAATCAACTTAGGGTTTACTGATTTAGGGGCTACGGTGTGTTTCTTGGTTTCGAGGCTAATGAACGAATAACGAAAGGCTTCTGGTCCGTTCTTGATTCTTAAGGAGGTAAGATGGGTTTAACATCTTTGGGCCTCTTTAGCGCGATAGATCTTGAACCCAGGCTCTGATGCCATGATACGAAACAGAGCCTGCGCAGTGTAACTTAATGCTACATGTATTTCAATTATGAAGAAAACGCACACATACAAAAAAGTCTTGGGTTACATTTATAGGCCTCATATCTAATGGACCTCACCTAATGGGTTGTGACCACCTAACATTGGCCCAATATAATAAAGCTAACACATCCAATATCCACCACGTGCCCCTTCATCTTCCTTATCTATTCAAACTGTCTCTTCTTGTTGCCGCTGCCTGAGATGATATCTCCTAATACTTCATCATCAAAAATGGGGCTCATAAAATCTTGAACTCATCTTCTGTGAATCCTTTTACTATTTAGAGTAGCCTGACATGACAAGTTCTAGTATACGAAATTATAATTTTCTTTTTTGGGACCTTGTTGTAATTTTTCCAAGAGAATATTAGTTTGCATGTATGTATCTACGTTTGTATAGATCAACATTAATTAAATTTGTAACCAACAAGTTATTGCTTGAGGTGGTAAGCAGTCTTACTGTCATAAGGAGGAGAATACAAGTTTAAATGACCGAGAAATACATTTGTTAGGAGGGGTGAAAACCCTTTGTGCTCTAAGTCTCGAAAAGAAAAAATCTTGATCAAATGAAAAATATTAATTAATTTTGTAATATCCTGAAATTTGACACTCTGAGTAATGGGTTATTAAGTTTCTATGAGGTTTAAAGAAATTAGTTTAAGGAATATAGGTTCAAAAATATTTTAGTGGCCAAAAAAATTACTTGGGGTAAAATTAAGAAAATAATTATTGAAATTATTTAATGCCTAAGAAAATTTGAAAAAAATTATGAAATATTATTTTGTGCATTTGAGAATTTTATGACAAGGTTTGTTTCTTTAAAAAATGGTGTAAACAATTTAAATCTAACTTTTGGAAGTAAGAACCTATTTTCTTCAAGAAAAAAGTTGGAAGTTAATTTTTAAATCAAAATTTTTAGTATTATTTCATAGGCTAAAGAAGCTACTAAAGAAGAAAGTTCTTGTAAAGTGTTGGAAATTCATCTTTGGAATTTATTAAATGAGTACATTCCGAGAAAGTAAGTAGAAAATTGTAATTTCTTATCTCAAGCTAAGGTGCAATTAGGCTAAGTGCAAGCCCATTTTGGGAAAGGGAAAGCCTACAGGTGCATCAGTACTAATGGAATTGGGTCTAACGAAAGGATTAGTCCCTTATAACGTAACAAAATAAGGTTCAAATTCTTCCTGGGTGCCACAACCCAGAATTTCGCACAACAGGGTATGAGATTTTGACGGGCGCTTGGTCTTTATGGGATCCCAGAACGTCAGAAAGCTGGGAAATTTGACATGTTGCTGGGCATATGACGATCTTAGGGGTTAGCTTATATTCTGCATGAACAAGTCAGTAATGGAAATCTTCAGCTTATACAAGATTCGGCAGGGAAGTTGAATTTGATGGTAGGTAGATATAAAATCTCAATCTACTTTATTTTTCAAGTTTATGCTAATTTTTTTCTCCAAAATATTTATATACTAAAGGACAATTTTAATATATATGATTAATAAGGATAGTTTAAAAAAATCAACACATATATGTTATAATAAACAACCGGTTTAATTAATTTTCTTAATATCTCCAAATCAGCTACTTGTGCCTCGTTTGATAAGTTAGAAGAGTCTTTTTTTTAAATGAAATTGGAAATGAAAATAGAGGTGGACACATAAGAAAAAATAGAGATAGAAGTGGAAATGGAAATAGAGGTGGGCACATAAGAAAAAATAGAGATAGAAGGGGAAATGGAAATAGAAGTGGACGCATAAGAAAAAATAGAGATAGAAGTGGACTTAAAAACATGTTTGAGTGTGTTGGTGGATTTGTAAAATAAATTTTATTAACAAAACATATTTATAATAGGAAAAGGCCAAAAAACCCATGAAGCTTGGGGAAAAAAAAATGAAACCACCCGTCATTATCACGACTCTGCACAAAAAACATGAACATGAACCATGGAAAATCACTACTTCCAGCAAACATGAACTCTAAAGGAATAACAAATTCAAGATTTCGTCACTTACAACCTAGAATCATTGAAGAGCATAAACTAAAGTTAAGGAAGAAAACAAGAAAAAGCATGAATCAGAGAACTAGGAAAACAAATAAAAAATCAGAAATCATGCGAACCTACTCAGATCTGAAAAATTGTTAGGTGGAGACAAATTGAAAACCAGAAATTTTGACAATGGGTTTCGAATTGCTGAAGAAGAGGAGGATGATGAGGTGGAAAAATGATGAGGATGGAAAAGAGGAATCACGAACAGGAAAGGGTGGGTAAAGCTGTCAATCAAAAAAATGTATGAGGGTATAACGGTCTTAAAATCTCAGTTCCATGGAACTCGTCTCAGTTCCTTAGGGAGATCATTTTTTATGGTAGCGACTACCACAAAACAACTTAATTTATGAATTCCACTCACTTCTAGTTATCCAGTCTCAGTTCCAATGTACTAAATGGGGATTAGCTCATATATTGAGAACTAGCGATAGTATTTTTTTCAGAGGAATATTTGTTTTCGTTGACAAGTGGAAATATTCTTGCAAAAAAAAAAAAAACAGAATAATAGCTTCTTCTTTTTGCCCCAAGCGAAAATGCTTTAGAGTTGCTACAACAAAAGGAAGCAAAATACCTAACCAATACATGGTACAGCTTAGGACATAAATTCACAAGGTGCACAACAAACATGCTACTTCCTCCTGTCCTATATATAAGCTTCAAATAACCGAATTATGTTTGACAAATTAGCAATTAAAATTAGTTAAAAATAATAGATAGATCAGAAATGATTTTTTTTCCCCTTCAAATTTTCCTTATTTATTAAGAGAGTAAATGAAAAGCAATAAAAAAATGATGAAAGAAAATATATGGATGTAATATTAATATAAGAGAGAGAATACTAAATACAGTCATTCTAAGGGTGCAAAATAAGAAAGAAGTAATAAATGCTCAAACAAATTTAAAAATGGAGCTTACATTTTGGACTAGACCCATCTCTAAAAGTAAAGCTTATATATAGGACCAAAAGAAGTATACCAACATAAATATAAGTGTTTTGATGTTGATTTTAGGTGAAGGCCTTGAGTGCTTTATTAAAACTAGCCAATTAATAAATTATTGACAGCCAGAAAATGAATTAAATTAAGTTGAGAATCCCACACAAAAAAAAGCTTGAAATTACTAAATCTCAAATAAGAAACTGCAAAAGAAAAGTGTTATTATTTACAAGCTCAATGTTGTCAAAACCTTTTAAAATCTTATTACTAAGTCTGATTCGAAATTTAATAATTAAAAAAAAATTGTGTGAAATTCTCCCTTGATTAAGTTCCTGATAACTTTTCTGGTGGTCTATCTGGGTTAGGTAATCCTTGAGCTCCACGTAAAAATAGGAAATCTTGGAATCCATAGTGAATAATCCATACATGCTCATCCAGAATAATCCACAATATATAAATGTGATTCCCATTAAGAATTTAAAAAGAAAAAAGAACAAGAAAAAGCTATTGAAAGTTTATTTATAACTTGCATTTTGAATGTTTACTATGTTTAGGGAAAAAAAGGTTGTTGATGCCAAAACAAAAAAGGAAAAAAAGGTGGTCGCATAATAATTATGATTATTATTTAGTTAGAAAGCTAACCATTAAGGAGTTTGAATTACATATGGATCACATGCATGAGATACGTACGAAAAAAAGTTGTTACAATCGAATTTTATTATGTTATTTAAAATAGATACAGGCATACCGCATATCAAATCTAAAATTTCACACACACGACACACACACCTCAAATAGTGTTGTGTGTGTGTGTGCTCAAGTGCTTAAAACATGGAACTTTCATCTACGAAACAACGTCACACTTATTCAAATTTGGATTCCCATAGGTACAAGACATGAAGGAAAGAACTTTGTCTAATTATACACCGTGCAACTGGCTAGAAAAGAGATAAACACAATATAATGATGAGCCCAAAAACTACAGAATTGAAGAAGATTATTCAAGTTGATGACACAAGGATTTGAAGAGAAAAGATCAAATTACTTGTGATGATGATGCAGTCAGATCAAATAACGTAACATAACCAAATTCAACGTGGAACATATATATATATATATAGAGAGAGAGAGAGACTTACGGATGGCCGAAGAAGATATCCATGTGATAAGCCAAAACAACAATGGCGAGGACAGCCCCGTAAACGAAAACGGGAATGGCTTCGATGGATTTGTCCAAAGTTGGAATGTTCTTGCCATTGTAAGTTTTCGTTATACTCTCCCACCTAACGATATGTCCAACGATGGTGAAAACTTCCTCGGCCACAAGGTTGTAGTCGTTTGAAAAATTTCCGAGGCTGCCTTGGATCAGATGCCAGAAAATGCCATAATCTAATGCAAAAGCTGCCGGTGCTGTTACTGCTTTTGCGCTCCATGATTATGAGTCCAGAGTTTTCAGTAGGGACGTTGTTGTTTCATGGGCTCTTGTGTGGTGTTCATCATTATGCCGCCCTCTCCTCCTCATCTGTTAATTACATAACTGGTTTATTGAAACTATCTCGATTTCTTAATATAAGAGTTAGATAATAAATAATTTGGAGATATTCAGAAAAATAGTTAAGCTGGTTATTTGCCATAAATGTATTGGTTTTCCTAAACTATCTTTTTCAATAATATACATTGGATAATTGAAATTATTTTTTAGTGAGAATTCCTTACAATTAATAGGGATATTTTGAGGAAAAATGAGAGACAAAGTAGATTGAAATCTTATATTGAGGGTCAAATTAAAATTTCAACGAGCTCTTATATTAAGAATAAAAGGTAGTATAATACAAAATGTGCATATAAAACCTAGAAAAATATTAGGAATTGCCTCTCTCCCATTAGAAAAATATATCTATGTGCATATAAAACCTACCTTCGCCACCGGTGGGTCCCTTACATTTTACCGGCGGTTAAAGAATGGATAAATTGATGAAAAATCTCCAATCGCAAAATTTATTACTCAATATACAGTACCTTAGATTTGTTTAAAGTCCCATTAGGTGTGACTAATCTTTAGTTCTTGAAAATCTTCTTCAGTGTGATTTATCTTTGACTATGGGCAAAACAAGAGAATATTTGCATGTAGCTGAAGATATATTCATTACACATAGCTAAATAAGAGTTACCCTTAGTAACTCAACAACCCTTGTCTTTAGGTACTTTAATTTGGGCAATAAATTAGATTTTGCAATTGGAGAGGGGTTGATTTGATAAAACAGAAATTAAGGAAATGAAACTGTAACAAACAATATAATTTGCAGATCAAATTTATATTATGGTAACACAATGCATTGCTTTTCATCCACATAGATATATACATATATATATATATAGAGAGAGAGAGAGAGAGAGGGAGTAGAACACGAAGATGATTACTTTTAAGATGGGATCAGAAGTAAAAATGCGAGACAAGACTCTGAAATAAAGGGCCTCTGGGTCGAAGGTTTCGCCAGGTTTGTTCAAGACACAGCAATCGTAAATCAATCCCAAGCCTTGCATATGCCGTAGGAATAATGGCTTCACGTTTGAATCCGGCATCTTCATATGTTCACCCACCTGCTTGAGGTTTCGAATCAATTAAGCAAATGATGGTTTTTATAGGCCTATCACTTTACCAAAGGAATATGTGTGTGTGTGTGTGTGTGAAAATTAATCATCCTATCCTTAATATTTTCAACTAGATTATATATAATTTAGTCCCTAGATTTGCAAATCAATCCTTATAGTTTTTTCTTTTTGATATCAATCCTTATAGTTTTTCCTTGGTCGAAACTTGGCACCTGTATTTTGATTTGCTGCAAGTCCATACTTATATATAGTTTTAACTATTTAAAATATTAGTACTTGCATTTTAGAAAATAAAATCATAAGGAGCAAAGTTAAACCTAAAGACTCATGTTTTGAATTGCTAAAACGACAGTTACTAATGAGTTGCATTAAATTAAAGAGTTTCAATTGAATTAAAACTAAGGACTAAGTTCCAACAAAGGGAAATTTAGGGATTGACTTAAAGTAAAGTAAAACTATGGAGATAAAATTATTAATTTTTCTTCTCTCTCTCTCTCTCTCAATGTATGTTTGTATGTATGTAGTTTAAGCTGATAATGATGTGCATAGAATATAGCATGAAGCTTTGAATTAAGTATGTTTCATCCATTTCTGCTTTTTTTGATGCTAGCACTTTTGCCTTTTAGAAAGATGCCGTGTCGATATCTTTTTGTGTTCTGACCCTTCAAGGAAAGAATAGGTTGCAATATACTAAAGGTGAAAGGAATTGAAGCAGAGAATATTATAAAATTGTGAACACTGCAAAGAACAAAGAAATCAGTTGTACGTGTGATTGTGTGTGTGTGTGACATTGTCCAATGACACAGGATGAGATATTTCTAATGGCTCACTAACAAACTCAATTATTTTTATATATTTTGATATCTTTTATATGAGTTTTGTCAACTTAATTAGTCCCTTTTGACCTTAATTAATTGATTAATTGATTTAATATGTTTTATTTTGAATTATTATTTTATAGGGGCAAAATTGTCATATTTTGGTTTAATTGTGACTAATTGATTTTTGAGGACAATTAATGCTACCTTATCTTTGAATTTTTGCTTGCAGGTTTTTGGAAGATTTTGAAAATAAAAAAAATAATAAAAAGAGAAAAGAAAAAATAAATTAAAAAAATAAAAAAAACTAAAATAATAAAAGTGGGGAGCAAGACGTTGCGTTTTGCCCCCCTCCCCACTAAACCTATTATTCATATGATCAACGCGAGCGGCGCACAGGGGGCAGTGAGGCGAGAGAGGAAACACACACACGCAACGAGACGAACACGCGAGCTGGCGGCGGAAAACGAATAGAAAAAAACAAACCAGCGGCGTGAAGGAGAGGATTCAGCGTGAGCTTCCACAGCAAAATCACATCCCAGCATTCATCTTCTTTGTTCTTCATGGCTGAATCGAATTGGTTTGTTGGATCTGTGGTTGTGATGGTTAAGAGTAGCTAAATCCTCCAATTCTCTAGAACAGTGTTTATGGCTTAAACTTGGAGCTTCAAAGGGGAGTTTTAACTCTTCCAATCTTTACTTCTTTCATTATAATTGTGATTTCTAGGTCTTAGAATGAATTTTATAATGTTTGAACGGGGTGTGATGATTTATATTTGTATTGAGATTGATTGTAGTTGTTGGAATCTTTGATTAGCATTTAACATTATGCTGTGATTAGCTTTAATTTCTTTACATTGTACTGGGTCAGACTATGTTTTGAAATTATTGTGAACATTAGTGGTAATTCAAGGTGGCTTGGTTATCGGACTAAAAATGTTAATTGCTTTTCTTTGATTTTCTTTTTGGCTAATTGTGCTGAAACAGTTTAATTGTGAATAATTAATATGCAAGGTGGCTTGGTGTTGATTATTCTAATTAAACCGAGTCTAGGGGGTGGCCCTTAGAGTCTTTTGAATTTAGCTAACTCCCAAATTAATTGAAGTAATGATAGCCTTAATCATTGTGCTAGAGGATTGCTCTTCCATTTGCTGTCACTTGTTAATTCTCTTTATTCATTTAATTCACATCCATTTTATAAACTAAAAATCCAAAAATTATTTACTCATTTTGCATCCTTTTAAATTTTGCCAATTAGTTAATTAAAAAGAAAATCAATCCCTTTCCAAGTCAATTCTTTATTTTTGATACTTAGTTGCTTAGGATTTCAAATAAAGGCTCCTCAAAGTGAAAGGACCCGAGTTTTATACTATATTGCATTACTTGGATTTATTTTTTATTGGGAACCCCAAGGCAAACGACAAAGGCTCTCATCACTCATTTTTCCCCTTTTTTCAAAGCAAAGGCTATATAGAATTAATGATTCAATTTCGACTATTTAATTAGTTTTAAGCTGACCCTAATCTTATCAAAAAGTTATAATATAATCTCTCTGTCTCCTTCAAGTATCAGTAAGAGAGACAAAAATGCCTTAAAAAGCGTCATCAAGAGCAAATACTTTTAGAAGATATTCTTAATTTATTTAAATTAGGTAAGCAACTCTTATATTAAGAATGGAAGATAGTACTTGATAATTTTATTTTGTTTGTTTCAATAGCTATTAGTTGTTCTTCTATTATATTTTTTTCTCTTTTCCTCTTTAATTTCTATTTGGACTCTATGCTGTATTTTTCTGACTTTTTTTTTGGACTGAAAGTATTTTTCTGACTTGACTTGTGGGCTTCATACAAACGTACGTATATAGCCCACTTTAGTTTAAAATTTTGTAATATTCTTATTTTTAGTGCGAAATTGAAGTTATATAATTTTAAGTGAAGAAAAAAGAGTAAGGCATAAAAGTGATAAATTAAATAATTTTAACGAATAATTAAAAAAAAACCCTTAAGAACAAATTTTATTGTAAATAATAATGAATCACAATCAACTTTTACATAACAACAAAAGCACACTATATTTGAAGCCTTTATTCGAAATCTAATGAGATAGGACATCAAAGAGAGGCTAGCTAAAATCACACATCCACACATCCCTATTCAAACAGTTAAAACATTGAACATAGTATAACTACTTAATAATGAAACAAGCCTTCATCAATAATTTCAAGGGTGAAATATGAGAGAGGGATAGAAAGAGAAAGGTGGACCCCATTTCCGTCATGCTAGGTCTACTGTGCATCTGAGCTGGCTATCCTATGACGAAGAAAATTTGGTGAGAAGTAGTTTAAAATGAGAAATATAAGCAATCTAATCACTAAAACGTTTTACAACAAGTAAACAGCATGTACTTGTTGCCGCTGTTTCCTGCACCAGAATTTATCATTACATGCTGTCTACTTGTTATAAAAACTTTTAGTGATTAAATTGCCTGTACCATACTCACTATTTTCCGAACTGATTTTGATAAGATTCAGACCAATTCAAAAATGAGATTCACAAATCTCTTTCTATTCCTCTCTCTCAACATGCATCAAACCCTACCTCATAATCTCAACATTGCCACCACTAGCATCAGCATCATTGATAACATTGCCACCACTAGCATCAGCATCATTGATAACTTCATCTTTGTGTCCATGGCAGCAAGTGTATTCTGCTGATTGTAAGTTCATTTTAAGCCCACAATCTGGGCAATAAACAGGATCATATATATTACTCAGATAATTCTTCAGCACCATCTGACGACAATGAGCAGCGTGATGTGGCAACTGTGACTTCAGAGATTCATAGTAATTTCTAAGAGACACGTCGAACCCAGAATCCTGCTCGATGTTGTGTTTCCATAAATCAAAATCATCCAGTGTCTGGTAGAAACAATCGCCCCGACCAAGCAGTTTAACATTTGGGCCTTTGCTCAGAAGAACCCAGCCGGAATGTTCTTGTCGGAGGCCGAGGAAGGACTTAACCTGCCGGAATGTGTCCTCGTCGATATCCTCCGCCTTCATCCTCCTCATGCTGTCAAATGTGCTCTCTACATAAGACCAGAACCTAGCAACAGTGTAACGTTCCTTGTGCTCTTTTCCATGGTGAGAATAATTTATGCAAATATCTAATCTCCTGATATTCTCGTGATCTTTTTTAATTCTCTCCAGTGCTTCTGGCATCTTGTCCAACCACTGATCATCGTACCAGTCAGTTTCGGTGCGTCCATAGATAATGATGTAATCCTCATCATTGATCTGATATTCACAAGCACAAAGAAGTTATTCATTTTAATCCTCAACGGAGGATATATAGTGCTAAGACAAAAACTACTCCTAGTATATTCTGTGGGAGTTCTTCCTAATATTCTCTTGCCCCTATTACTCCTTCGTTGCTTAATATAATATCAAAGGGGCCAAATTCATAGAGATCAGCGAAGCTGTTTGTCTAAATATATCTTTCTTCTTTCCAACACAGGAAAATTGCCCATAAATACCTATTTGGAGAATTAATTGCTTAATGATACTTGAATTCGAATACTAGTACTTGCTGAGTATGAAATTTCCTCCCAAAATCTAACCTCTAATTAAATTACTAAAAATGGTAAAAGCATTTATTGGGGGTTGGAAAAACATTTTGTAAGAGTATATGTAGAAAGATTTTATAAAACTTCCGAGATTTTTTTTTAAAATCTTATAAAAAAAAGACCAGGGCCGTAGGAAAGTAACTACTATGAAAAGAGAACATGTTAGTTAAACTATGCCCTACGAATAAAATGTTAAAAATTCATGTACGTACGTACGTACCCAACTATTGATTTGGGGAATGGTTTTCTTCAACTCAGTCCAAATCCAGTTCCATTTCTGAACATGAGGCAAATCATCACCTTTGCGCCATGGGAAAGCTTGGAGTTCCCAAGTGAACAACATGTGCAACGCATTGTCGTTTGTGAGCCTACCTTGAGGATTAAACACAGGCACTATAGGATTATTATTCTGATACTTCAATCTGTCTCTGATCAGCCTCTTGCATATTGCAGGAATAATCGTGTAGTCCACCACGTACCACTTCATCTTCCTCCTCATCTCTTCGAACTGTCTCTTGTTGCTGCTGCCTGAGATGAAGTTGTCTCCTTCTAATTCTTCTTCATCAACAATGGGGGCCCACAGAATCTTGAACTCATCTTTTCTGAATCCGTTTACAATTCTTGGATCACTCTGTTCCAGTCCCTCATGGATTTTCCTCAGAAGATATGTCTCATCATCTATACTGTCCAGCCCAGAAAGAAACAGCACAACATGCTTCGTCCTGAAAACTTCTATGCTCACCTGCTCATGCCCAAAAAAAAACAGAAAAAAGAAAGAAACCCTTTAACTGATCTGTGTGATCGGTGTCATTTTCATAGAAAAGTTAATATAATATCAATCAGCTAGTGTTGCTGCACACGTATGCATGTTATAAGTCCCACACCGGGAATTTCAATGGATTCTTTCACCACGTAATGTTAGTTTTTTGAGATGAACCATTCCTCTGAACTTGTGATCATTACAATGCATGCGCACACACCGTATGCACATTTATTTATTAAACAAGATAGAGTTAGTACTACCTCCAATCCTAATTATAAGACCCTTTTTGTAGACCTCCAATCCTAATTATAAGACCCTTTTTGTAGACCTCCAATCCTAATTATAAGACCCTTTTTTATACCTCCAGTCCTAATTATAAGACCTCTTTGTAGTATACAAATAGGGTCTTATAATTAGGATCGGAAGTAGTATTATCTTTAGTTTTTTAAATTTAACCTCCTTTTTGTTTTGGTCTTTGAAATTTAAAATCAACGGGTTTTAGGGACAAATAACGGTGTCTTGGGATGGCAGGACCAAAAATTTTTTCAGGCAAGACAGAATGAAGTCAAATTTATGAACTAAAACCACTGATGATTTTAAATTTCAGAAATTAAAATCAAAATGAAATCAAATTTCAGAAACTGAAAATAGCATTAAACCCAGTAAAATAGGTTCAAATTAAGATGATAAATTGGATTCTTGTTCAATATATAATACACAAACCATATCTCCAGTGGAGCCGTCATAGACATGTGGGTCATTCACATCTCTACGGAAAAGCAGGCACTTCAAGACCTGTACGATTTCTGTGGGAGTTTGAAACGCTATCCTATCGCGGTATCGATAATCATCTATGTAGGCTGCAATAGAAATACAATGGTAGTTTATATGTATGTATAGATGAACTTATATTAACTTGAATTCAATGAATTTTGTGTCACAAAAATAGAAATGAATGAATTACCTTTCTCACGGTCTATCTGGATTAGATAATCCTTGAGCCTCATGTCAATGGTGGAGATCTTGCTGCCAATATCGGATAATTTATACCTGCCCAGCCTGAATCCACAATATAAAGTGTGATTCCCATTAAGAATATCTTCGTTAAGAAAAAAAGAAGAAAAACCGTTGAATGTTTATTTACTAGCGTTTTGAATGTTAACTTTTTTTGAAAAAAGTGGTTGCACAATAATTATGAATTATAATTATTACTACTAAATAAGAAAGCTAACTAAATTAAGGAGTTTGAGTTACGCATGATATCGACCACATGCATGACATAAATATGAGAAAATTTAAAATCAAATTTTATTATGTCATTCAAAATTGATACAGGCGTACATCATACCAAATTTAAACTTCATCCACACGCATCCAATAGTTTTATACACAAACATGTAATTCAAGTAAATATTGGGTTGGTATCACTTTTAATCCTTTGAATTTGACTTATTTTGATTTTGGTTTCTAAAATTTGAAACTAGTTGTTTTGATCCCTGGAATTTAACTTCATTTTGGCTTTGATCTCTAAAAATACTGTTTCTAGGACCAAAAATTTTTAAGTGGACCAAAATGAAGTCAAATTTCATGGGTTAAAATCACTTATTTCAAATTTCATATGAATCAAAATAAACTAATGATGCCAAACCAAAACAAAATCAAATTTTAAGGATAAAAGATGATATATATTAATCAAACGTGTGTGCGTGTGTATATTTTGAGAGAGAGAGAGAGAGGGAGAGAGACAGAGAGACAGAGAGGGAGACAACTTACGGATGGCCAGAGAGAATATCCATGTGAGAAGCCAAAATAACAACGGTGAGGACAGTCCAGTAAACCAAAGCAGGGAATTCATGCATGGCTTTCTCCAAAGTTGGAATGTTCTTGCCGTCATAAGTCTTCATTATACTCTCCAACCTAACCATATGTCCAACGGTTATGAGCACATTCTTCACCACAACGTTGTAGTCGTAGATGTCCCTATTTTTGCTTATGACATGAACATTGCTCAACACAGCCAATGAGTTTCCGAGGCTGCTATCTTGTCTTTGAAGCCACTGTTCATATAGATGCCAGAAAATGCCATATTCTAAAGCAAAAGCTGCCAGTGCTGTCACTGCTTTTGCACACCATGAGTATGAGTCCAGAGTTTTTAGTATTGACATTGTTGTTTCATGGGCGTTTGTGTGGTACTCATGCCTCTGTGTCCCCCTCATCTGTCATCATCATGCCAAATACTACTTAATGACTGATAAAGCCCAATTTTTATACATTTTATCCCACATTAAATTAGGATTTAAATGATAATTTTGAGCTTAATTAGACTTTTTATGCATTATTGGATAAATTGGTTGATTTTTGGATTTTGCATAAAAATTGAGATTTTGGATTAAAAATATAAATATTTTGTGATTTCCTATTTTTGACTTGGAATTAATTTTTCTATTTCTTTGGAAACAAGTCTCATATTTTTAGAAAGTTTTGCATTTTCTTGCCTAATTTTTGTACAGATTTAATATTTAATTTTTGATTATATTTGGATATAATCTACATTAATAGATGCACTTAAATTCTTGTAGGTCAAGAAAGGAGCACATAGGAAATCCAATGGTGCAAGATTGTTTCTTGGAATCTAAGTACAATCCAATGGCTAATATCAAGTGGATAAATTAATTACTAATGGGCTTGAGCTTTGGATCCGCAAAAATTTCCTTTTCCCTCATTATGCTATTTTCCTTATTTTTAGAGGAGGGAGGCACGCCTAAAGATACCTCCTTTCCATTCTCCATTGAGGACGCACGGATACCATTCCCCCAACGTAAAATCTTCCCCTTTCACCACTACTCCTCTGGCCTCACGCCCTTTCCCATTTTTCCTTTTCATTCCACGTCCACCTAACAACCACCATATTCCATCATAATCATCCATTCATTTTTTTCTCACTACATGCACAGCTTCTCATCTACACCCATCATTCATGGCCGTGGCATCTAACAACTTTGGAGGAAGAAACACGTTGATGGAAGCTTAAGCTTATTTGGGAGGCAACTTGGGAGGAGCATGGAGGAGACTAGAGCCTTGGGCTAGCAATTGAAGACCACAAGAGAGTGATGTTTCATTTATCTTTTTAATTCAAGGACTTGAAATTGTTTAGTTTTAAATGAGTTCAAGTTGTAATTTTGTTGAGACAATTTAGTTCTAGATTGTCGATTTTATTCTTGGATTAAATTGATATTTGGATCTTATTTGTGCCAAGATACTTGTTGGAATTTATGTTTAGAACCTTTGCATTGTTAATTGAATTTATAATTGAGTTTTCATTATGAGTTTAATTATCAACGTGGTTTGAATTGCAAAATTTGAGTTCTTTTGCCTCTTAATTGTTTAATTAAGTTGGTTAATTGTCTAGTTGTTTAACTGGATGATTTCAAACATAATTTCCAGAATTAATTTGAGATATCTTCATTGGTTTTAATAAGCTTAATTGACCAACCTTATACTGTTATGAGTTCTCTAATGGTTTAAGGGTTTTTGAGATTAAGGGTTCCCTTTATTTCAAGTAGGTAATTAAGTTTATTAATTCCACTCTCTTATCACTTTCCTTTGGTCTAATTAACTAATTAAGGTTATGAAGGTTAAATCCATGCAAATCCTAAGTTGTCCCCTCTACCGTACCTGAAGAGAAATCTCTGAATTTTTACTTGCTAATTCTCTTTGCTTTCTGATTAATTTTCTTTATTCATTATTTTTTTTCTTCAAAAAACCCCCCAAAAATTGCATTGTATTCATTTAGTTTAGTTTAATTTTCATATAGATTTTAGGATATTTGCATTTTCCATTTAGAATTAGAATTTTGCATTTTAGTTTAGGTCCAATTTATTGCTTTTTTTTTATCACCTAAATTTTCACCTAAAGAAACCCACAACTTGCTCCTTGGAAGTAATGACCTAGGTCGATCCTAAACTACAAATTAATTAGGACCTAGTTTAATTGAGTGCTTTGACGACAAAAGGCATCATCAATGACCATCTGATTAATTAAAAAGAATAGAATTGGAACCATGGTTCTAGGATCAAAAGGCCAAAAGCAATTGTGTTTGGATTAGCTTTTTGAGGGTGATTTTATATCTGAAGTAAGCATGTGAGAGGAATTTCCTCTCTACTTGTGTGAAAGCGCTTTTTAAAGTGTTTTTAAGGGTTTTCAAACTCTATAGCTTCTAAAACTAAGGTTTTGGGTTCAAATTAAAATGACGGTTTTGGGGCTGAAGAGTGAACATATTGCTGAAAGTTTCCCAATTACAAAATTTCATTGCCTAAGAAAACTTGAAATTTTTCAAGGACTCATGAAGTGCAACCTATTTTTAGCAAGTATGTGTAGCTTTTCTTTAGTTATATGCAAGTTATCTTCAACTATGTGAAAAATGAAAGATATTTGCATATAGCTGAGTATATCCTAATACTAGATTGGTGCAGAAATAGAAATTTAGGAAAATGAAACATTCTTTGATATACAAGTATAAATAATGCATGTTTGAGTTACAACCTGACAAGCAAAACGCTTGAGTAGATCTATCGGTGGCTCCAGATTGGCAAGATAAGTCTTGTCCAGCTTCTCCAGCGGATCATGCTGTAACAAACAATACAATTTGTAGATCATATATATTACTGTAAGAAGATGCAATACTTTTTCATCAGAGAGAGAGAGAGAGAGAGAGAGAGAAGGAAGATCTTTAATTACCTTTGTGCTGGGATCAGAAGTACGAAATGAACGAACAAGAATGTCCGACACAACACTGAAAAGAGCCTCTGGGTCAAAGGTTTCGCCAGGCTTGTTCACGACATAGCAATCGTAAACCAAACCCAAGACCTGCTTATCATCTAGGGTTAGTGGCTTCACGTTTGAATCCGGCATCACCATTCTCACCGACGTGGTTGTCGAGGCCATTTTGCATATTAGGTTTCGAATCAAGCAAATGACGTCTTGTGTACTGTTAATCTGCAATCACCATGCAGCGCAGTACCATATTTATAGGCTTATGGTTGCATCGGGACAAGAGCAAAGAGTATAAATCACTTTACCGGAGCCATATAATTTATTATTTTTACTCGACTATAACTCAATTCCTAAACCTTAACTTGGTTCTTATTATTTTAACTTGGTTGAAATTTAGTCCTTGAATTTTGACTTAGTGCAATTCAATGATTAAAGTATTGTCTTGGTTGAAACTCAGAACAAAGCCTTTGATTTGGCGCAACTTGGTACTACCTCCGGTTCTAATTATAAGAGCTAGTTGATTAATTAATTTTAGGAGATTAAGAAAATAAGTTAAATTAGTTATTTGTAATAAACATGTGTTATTTTTCTAAAATATCCTTACTAATCAAGTGTATTAGCTATAATTATCATTATTAGAAGGACTATCTTGGAAAGAATATATAAATATGAGAGACAAAACGGAGTCAGATCTTATATTTAGGACCAAAATAAAAGTTAAATGAGGTCTTATATTAAGAACTGGAAGTATATTAGGTTTTAATTAAGTCAAAATTATAGGGATATTGAGTTACACAAACTTAAAGATTAGGGACTAAATTTCAATCGAGTCAAAACCATAAAAATTTAGCATTACAGAGTTAAAGTTTTGGGATTAAGTTACGATTGAAACAAAACTACATGAAAGTAATTATTTTTCATAAATGTGTGTAGTTTATTAGCTAGCCTTTCTCTTATCCCTAGTAAACATGAAATCACGTGTCCTTTATTTAAGCTGATAATGATGTGCGTGGAATAACAAGTAACTTTGAAGCATGTTTCGTCCATTTCTTCTTCTTTTTTTTCTTTTTTTTATGTTAGAACTTTAACTTTTCAGAAGAAAGATGCCATGTGGATGTCTTTTTTTTTTTTTTGGGTTCTAACCCTTCAAGGAAAGAATAGGTTGCAATATACTAAAGCTAAAAGGGAAGCAGAATATTATAAGATTGTGAACACTGCAAAGAACAAAGAAATCAGGTGTACGTGTCACGTTTTCCAGGAACATAGGACTTCAAATATAAATAATTAATGTAAAGATACACATAGAAATCAGTTTTAAGAATAAGATGTTGGTAATAGCTCGCCTTTTCCCTTTTTCAAAACAAAGGCTGCAGAATTAATGAATCAATCTTGACTATTTAATTAGTATAAGCTGACTCTAATAAAAGAAGTTATCCATTTGTCTCGATGCAAGTTAAAGTAAGAGGAAAAAAAGATGTCTAGAATAGCGTCATCAAGAACACATGCTTTTGGCCCAAAAAAAGGCCCATAGTTAGTGACTGAGGAATTAATGTTAACTTGGAATATTTCTTTTTGGTATATTCTCCAACCGACAACCAATGCTTAATATTCCTTTCTAGCTATAGAAATCACAGGAGTAGCTATCATATCTAGCAAGAATTCACAAAAATATCTAGCAAGCTTATTAGTTGGAAAAGGTTCTAAAGAAAATAAAATCATGATTGATTATATCTATACTATCTTTTTTTTTTATTTATCTAAAGGTGAAAAAGGAATGTTGAGAAGATGAGGGAGAGAATTTTGAGAGGATCTGAATCCCCTTTATTAGGTTTCAATCTGTATAAACTCGGCCCATTAACAGCTCTTTAAAAGTAAGTGTATAATATCAATATATAATACTCTCGTCTCCATTTTTATGCTTTCATTAGTCGCATCTTATTCTAGAAATATCATATGCATAAAAATTTTGCAGATCAAACTAGGCATATAGATAAGAAGAGATGCAGAATTTTAGCCCAAAATCAAGGTCCACCTTTCTCTTGATCCATTTACCGCCCATCGTCACTTGATTTTTTTTTTAGACTTGGTCTTATCTTACCAAACCAACATAGGACTTTATTTGACACATGCTTCGTTTTTCACAACATATACATGCAACATCCACACAATATAATACCCCAGACAAACAACAGATAGGTCCAGAGAACAAACCTAAGTAGCACACAACGAAGATACATAAAGAACCTAAAACACACAGATAATTTATTCATTATTATACGTAAAGCAAACTAGCTCATGGATGAATGATCATGGAGTCCACTTGGATTTCAGAACCAGGTTGTCAGTCTCGCCGTTCATTTTCTCTGATGATGAATGCTGATAATGGACCCCATGGCAACATTTGTAGCAGACAAATTCAATCTCCATTATCTTCTTCCGACAAGACGACTCAAGACGAGTGATGGAAATCGGAATTCTCGATCGAATGTTGTTCAATTCAAAGTGGAGGCAATGATCAGGAACACTAGGCTTCATTTGATTACAATAATTTATAAATGCATTGCCAAATCCTTGAAGCACTTGAATGTTAAATCTCCAATCATCAAAGTTCTCCAGTACACTCGTTGTTACAGGATCTTACCCCAAAATCAGAACTTTCTCGCCTTTGCTTACAAGAATCCAAGCCCTGTCATTCTTGTACGAGAGTAATGTTTGAATGTCTTTAAGGATAGGGTCTTGTTCGTGGCTGTTTCTCTGAACTAAGCTTAAGAAACAGTGTGCTATGTTGTCCCAGAACTTTGATGAAGGGTTTGGATCAGACACCTTGTGAGTTTGAAATGCTCAATTGTTGCGTCTGCTTGCCTGATGATTGGATCCTTTTTAATGGCATCTATTAATGTACCAATCCTTTGTGTCCGGACAGCATCAGTCCCTCCATAGATGATAACGTACTTCTCGTCCCAAATCCGTATAGGTCGTCAAAAATTTCATGGTCCATTAGTTTCTTGGAAAAGAAATGAAACTGCCATGTGTGTGTGTGTCTATATATATATATATATATATATATAATGCACTGCAAACCACATTCTTCCCATGAATATTGTACCTTCTGCCCTTGGGCGCCTTGTATAATATGGAGGACTCGAGTTTATGCTATACAAAGTAAACATGCGAGAGGAGATTTTTCTCGTGATGTGTAAAAATGACTTTTTGTAAGTGATCTAAACACAAACTAAATAGGAAAGACAAAAACTACTGATTATGTGCCTCTCCTAAAGTGTACATAACTCAAAAGGAAAAATGTAGAGTCGCAATACACACACACACACACTCCTTCCGGTCCATTTTATAAGATGCTTTTAAGTAAGTTGGTTAAAGTGTCTTGATTTTTTAGAAATTTGAGTGACATTCAAGTAGAAAAGGATCTTGTGTGTAGAGTATCCATGCAATTGTCTTTTTCTACAATAAATATGGTCGCAATCTAAAAACGAGGACCATTTTGGAAGAACAAAATAAATAAATCTTATATATATTTTGATACAACAAAAGTTTATAGAAGATAACGAAAGAAGTAATACATATACGTATATACATATATACATATGCGTACGCATGTATGGACATGTACAGCCATTTCTCACAATTTGAATTAATGGAAGTGAGACATAACTCTCTTTTCTTTCATTATACAACTTTGCTTTAGGTAAATTGGATTTTGGAGGATACAATTTTGGGACATCTAGTGCATGAATATATCGAAGATGATTTTGGGTAAAAAAAACACTGATTACTTGACTTTGGAACTTACCCATTTTCTGATCTCTGGATAAAACTTAGTTGCTTCGTTCCAAAACCAGTTCCATGGAACAATGAGAGATCCTTCACGCTCAGGTCGAAATGGGAAGGCTTCGATGTTTCAAAGGAAGATCATGTGAAGTGCATTTTTGTGTATCACTTCACCTCTAGGGTTTGTGATGACGACAATAGGACTTCCCTGGTAATGCCACTCCTCTTCTAGAACCTTCTTGTCTTTTATGACCAACAAGTTCTGTAATACGTACCATGGCATGCTTGATTTCATAAGCTTGAACTTATCTTGATCTTCATTTGCATCGCCTTCCACCACAGGAACCCATATAATTTCATACTATTGCTTCTCTCTGTCTTTCTGAATGCTTCGTGGATAGATTTCAGGACTGAAATCTCATCTTCAATGTTGTCCACACCAGAAATGAACAATAAAAGATTCTTCTTCTTCAGCATTCCACTGCTTACCTTTTTAGCCCCCGAAAGGATCACTTAATAGTTAGGTGGAATTAATATGATTTTTCTGCAAACTGTTTATATGAATGTGAACTGCTGAAATCAAATCTTATTATTTATTTTCTTATATACGTTAAATTAATTTAGGGAAAAAATATTTAATTGGTATTTCCTTGTAGTTTTTTTTATTAAGTTTTTATAGTTTCATCAGTTATAGGCATTAGTTTCTATGCCTATAATTTATTAATTAGGATTGGCACAGATGCTGACTAAACAACATGTGGCGCAGATGCTGACTAAACAACATGTAAGTTGCTACAAAATACAAAATAAAAAGAGGCTTTTTTAAAAATAAAAATCGTATATTATCAACATAAAAATAATTAAAAAATTGTTATGCTCATAACCTCCCATGTTCTTATATTTATATAGAATCTGTAATCTGGTTAATTTTGACTTTATCCACGTGGCAAAATTAATTCAAATGCATGTAGGTTTGTTTTTAGAGTTAACCACTTGTTAAGAAGTGTTATCAAAGAGTTGAAGCTCAATGGTTTCTTTGGGGAAGATCAAAGCCCTTAAAAGCTCCACAATTCCAGAAGGAGACAGGAACACGCGCGATCGCCATGTTCGATCAATCCCAGCTCCTGCAAAATTCCAAACAAGCTAGTATTGTTAACGTTGATACATACTTCAAATAATTAGGTTTCAAAACCTGAAAAATCTCAGAAACATTTTTCTTTTCTATATAATTTGTAACCTTTTTGAAGTTCAATCTCATTTAAGTCATTATTCAATCTCATGAGCACATGATTGCGTTTCCCAACAACTTCGGGTTTGATGTTCCAATCTCTACATCAAATGCAATTGCTGAGTACATGAAGTAAATAACATACACACAGGAAAATAAAATAATTTGAATAGATCGTTGGTATTCATAGTAAAAAAGTTAAGTTTTATCGTACCAAAAAATAAATATATAATGCCTGTCAAAATTTAATTATTAGTTAATTAATAGTATAAGCTGGGTTTGGCTTTGTCTAACTTGTCTGTTAAAGAGGTCAAATTCAAACCTAGCAACAAGCAGGTCTCTTCAAGAATAGGCCTTGTCCATAGGCCATTAGGCCAGCATGCGTGTGGGTAACATGTAATAATTAATTTATTATTTGCATTATTATGATTTTATAATTACTTGTGTTGTTTATCCAAGGTACTTGGTCTAGCAGTAGATCAGCTAGATTACAAAGTGGGTGAACTCAATTCAAATCCCACTTTGTTAAAAAAGACTCTTGGGGAGAGGCATTCTAACACAAAGCTTCGATTCAGATTAATTGGTTGCTCAAACACTTGGTATCCAAAAAATACGTCAAACACCGGGTGGTTCAAAGGGTTATAAAAAAATTAGTTGTGCTGCTTTATAACCTATTTAATTTTAAATATAAGTCTCTTTTTAAAGAAAAGGAGGAGGTTAAGTATCAAAATTGTCATGAGATTGATCCAATATTGTCCTTGTTATTAAACCTCATTACTATGTTGAGTTCTACTATCTCTTAGTCACTTACTACTCCTACATCATAGTTTCCAATAAGTGTCATATCTGGAAATAAGTATGTAATAATAATAAATCTCTAAGATGAGACTACTAATAAACAGGGCCAACGACACATTCTAAAAGATAATCTATATATCGAAAATGCTCTATATATATATATATATATATATATATATATAAAGCCACAAGCCTAGTCTATTTTTGCTTATTTCCTTTCCTATCTAAGAAAATTTTCTATAAATGTTAGTTAAAAAGATCTAGATTCCTCCAATCACTCAAGGAGACATATAATAAGAGAAAAAGAAAAGAATTTGAACCAAATGTTAGCATACCCATAATGAGATAAAATAAGTGAGAGACAAAAACCAAGGAAATCAAGATTCTCTGCTCGGTAAAAATAAATAGATTATAGAGAAAATAAAACATAATAGTAGGTGAGCTCCATCTCATATCACATGTCACTTTTTCTTAGCAGATTATTATATGAGTGATCATACTGCGCATAAAAAATTGATGAGAGAATTAAATAAATTACTTACAGATTAGTCTTTCGATTAGCACAAGTAAGAAGAGTGACAAACTCATTTATTTTTATATATTTTGATATCTTTTTTATGGGTTTTTGTCAACTTATTTAGTCTTTTTTTGCATTATTTGATTATTAATTGTTTTAGTATGTTTTGTTTTGAATTATCATTTTATAGGGGCAGAATTGTCATAATTTGGTTTAATTGTGATTAATTAATTCTTAGAACAATTTATGCTACATTATTTTTGATTTCTCATTGCAGGTTTTTGGGAGGATTTAAAGACAAAAAAAAAAGGAAAAGAAAAAAAAGGAGCCAAGAGGGCAAACCTAAAGAAACATCATCACCGTCTTCTTCTTGACATCGCGTGGAGAGAACGAGAGACCAGAGACAGAGCAGCGGCACGTGAAAGAACAAGAGCTTTCCGCATTCTCCCAGAATCACCTTCATCTTCTTCTTTGCGTCTTCTTCCTGGTGGCAGAGAGGAGTGCGACAGCGTGAGAGACAGAGTGAAGGACCAGAGGGGCGTCATGAGAGTGGCAGAGGAGTTGAACGGCGAAGACAGAAATCATCCATCCTCTATATCAATCCAAATCATGAATCCAAGCATTCAATAAACCCACCACCACCATCGTCTCTCCCACCTCCGTTCAAGTCCACCATTGTCATCGTCTTTCGTCACTGCTTCTGTTTCCAGGAAGAGAGAGAGTTCGACGGAACACCTCCCTTATTCCATATCAGTCTTCATTCTTCGCGCTTTCCCACTAAAATTCACCAACCATAACCTTCAGTCTATCTTTTTAATCCGTTTTCATCATCCGTCATCATCTCCCTTCAGATTCCTCACTGTTCTGTCACCGTCTTTGGCGCTTCCTAAGTTTCCCATCACTTTCTTCACTGTTCTTCATGGCTGAACGTGGTGGCTTGCTAATGGCGTTGTTTTTCATGGCTATCCGTGGCTGGATCATGATTCTCTGATTCAGCAGTAATGGCAGGAGCTTGATCTTCATAGGGGAATTTTAGCTACTTTAATTTCCTGCCCAATAGTTGTTTAACAATTCCTAAGTTTTAGGATAGTTTCTTGATTATTGAAAATTTTGTATTGTTTAATCTGCTTGCATTTGGAGATTAATGTGGCCGGATTACTGTTTAGCATCTGACATTAGGTTGTTTATAGCTTTAGTTTCAATTAGAATATTATGGTTATGACATTTGCATTGACTTTAGAGTTAATATATTGTGATTTTCTAAGGTAGTTTGGAATCTTAGATCATATTGTTTCTTGTTAGCTTTAATTCTGTTGTTTTGGATTTAAGAGTTATAATTAAGTATTAGTTTTTAGCATCCTTAATTCCATTTTATTATTTTGGTTGTAGTTAGTAAGTTGGGATTTTGAAAAAAATTTTATAACAATTCAAGGTAACTCGGTTGTTGGATTAAAAGCTTAAGTATAATTCTTAATTTATTGTTTTAACTTCCGTATCTATTAAAGTGGGTATTGCCCGTGTTGTTGAGTTGGAGGATTAATTACTATCATTGTCTACTTGTGTGTTTCATTTTAATTCATTTATCATCATTCACTTTAATCATTTTCATATAAAAACATAAAAAACAAGTCATTTTAATTTCAATTTAATTCATGGCCTTTAGTTAGCAATTCATCAAATTGAAATCCTTTTTCTAGTTTACGTTGCTTACATTTATTTGCTAGGATTTAATTTCTTTTTCAGCTCCTCAAAGTGAATACGATCTAGATTGTGTACTATACCGCACTAATTCAGTTAATTTTGAAGTAACCTCAAGGAGACAAATTAAGGGTATTATTTCAAAGAGCTAAGATCGCCGAGTAAGTATAAAGGTCACGAGGGGCAGAATACAAAGCTGGGACATCTCTTGGACTGCAAGTTTTATCAGCTATTATCTTCTCCAATGTGGATATTCCCTCAGTAAGTTTAAATGTAATATCCATCAAAGTGGTAATTAGGTCTGAATTGCTCTGGGTTGGCCTGCCCTTATCTTCAAGCCTGAAAATGTAAAGTTCAAGAGTGTTTTGTTTTGCAGGTTCCATGAGAGAAAGACGACAAGTTACGCCATAGTCCAAAGCAAAAGCTGAAAGAGCAATCACTGCCTTTGCGTCCCATGTATAGTTTCAAAGCCTCTCAATTCCCACTACTGTTTCGTGTGCCGTAGATCGGCTACAAAGCTTGCATGTCATCTGTAACAAATTTTTTTCCCCCGAATTATCACTATCGGTTTCACATATAAAGAAATTTTCACATATTGCAGATAATCTTACATTGTGTTTTAGAAAAACCAACGTATGTTTATTATGGATAACTAGCAATTAAATAATTTTTTTAATTTTTACAAATTAGTTATCAAACTTCTATATTGAGCACCGGATACAGTATTATACTTTGAAATTAAAAGTGAAAAGAAAAAGGAAATGAGGAATGACCTGAAAAGCAATTTCTCTAAGGGTACTGAAAGGTGGCATAAAACTGGACTGTGGAACCCTGTCTTCTATAAGTTCAACAGCTTTGGGACGCTGTCAACGTAAATACAAAGAAACAATATCAAGCGCACACAGAATTTGTTTGTATGAATTGTTTCCCGTATAGATAATATACTATTAAGAGAAAACGATAATAAGGTGGTTGTACTTACACAGGCACATACATAAATAGGGTTTTAAATACCTTGAGATCAAGGGATTGGCCAGTATGAGTGTTCTTGACAATGTTGGAGACAACGTTGTAGAGAGAATCAGCATCGTACTTGGAAGCTTGAGAATCGTGGATTCCTATAATGCGATTGGAGATGACTTCATCAGGTGCTTTGAATGGGTTGATCTGATCCAAAGATTAACATTGCTGAGAGATAGAAGCCATCTTGGACGTCATGTCTGCAAAATGTCGTACACATGGAGGAGAAGATGACCAGCTTGCGTTGTGTATGTGATTGCTTCTCACGGTGTATATTATAAGCCCTAAAAGGCATGTAACAAAATTATAATGAATAAATACATAAATATATATGGTAAGTATAAAAATGTGAGCAATTGAAAACATCGAAGTGGATTTTGAAATATTGTCCCACATCCTGATCAGTCTGATCGAAATATATGATGCATGGTCGGTATTATTTCATTTTTTTGGGCGAAGAAAATAAGAAACTGATTGAGACAATAATCTTTTAGGTCTAGAAAAGTCAATATGATGATTAATACTCTATCTGATAGGATATAGAACATTAAAATAAACTATTGACATTATAGTAAAGAGAACCTTTATAAAGTATAATAAAGGTAACCTTATTGTTTCTATCTGATAGGAGGCACAGTGGGTGTGTGTGTTTCTTTTTATTTTTTTTCTTTTTCACCGCCGCCACCCAGCTCGCTCTCTCTGCGTGGCCCCGTCTCTGCTTCTCCGGATTGTGGGTGATGAATTATTGGATATTAGGGGTTATTAGGTGGGTGGGGAGCAAATTTTGCTCCCTTTTTTTAATTATTTTTTCTCTTTTTTTTCTCCTTTTTTCTTAATTTTCATTTTAATTTTTAAATTTTCCAAAAACCTGCAAATAAAAGTCAAGGATAAGGTAGCATTAATTGTCCTAAAAAATTAATTAGTCACAATTAAACCAAAATATAACAATTTTGCCCCTATAAAAATAGTAATTCAAAATAAAACATATTAAATCAATTAATAATCAATTAAGGCCAAAAGGACTAATTAAGTTGACAAAACCCATATAAAAGATATCAAAATATATAAAAATAATTGAGTTTGTCAAAAGTCTACTTCTATCTCGTGTTTGTTTTCTTCAAAATTGAAAAACTAAAGAATTGATAATTAACAAACCAAGTTATCCATTATTTTAATTTACAATTCAACTATTGTAAAGCATATTTACATATAAATCTTAAATATTGTTAACTTCTAGGATTTCATGTCATTTTAGTGTATTTTCCTTGAGTTTTATTCACTCTTTGATATATTTGTGCGTATTTGGGATACTCAAGATAGGAAAACGTGTATTTGGTTTTTGGTTGCATATCATGTTGCAATTGTGCATATTTTGATCATAGTTCTAGTTGGTTTCTTATGATTTTAATGTTGTTCCTTTGTAGGAATATTTTGCTACAATGACCAACCGATGATTATAGCCACTTTGCTGAACTTGAGAAACTTGTTAGGGATGAGAGAACCACGGGAAAATCATTCTACAACGATGAAACAGAGAGCACCAGTGCCTTAGTCATGTTATTGAGAATAGCCAAGAGGCGATGGAACGAGGGTGTGGGCACTCCATCGTTGACAACAAAATGCCAAGAGTTTTATTAAACTAGGAAGTTTAGGGTTTTGGAGCTATATATATCCTCTCCCACTTCAACTTGGTTGTCATTATGGACTTCTAGGGCATTTTTAAGAGCTCTTTGATCACTACAAGAAAATGTTGAATTAGCAGCGGAACATTTCTAGCGGTTCAACAAAACCGCTAGAAATTCCAAACATTTCTAGCGGTTTTTATAAAAACCGCTGCAAATTACAGACGGTTTGACCATTGCCCGCACATTTCTAGCGGTTACCACCTAACCGCTAGAAATTTAGAGCTAGAAAATTTCCCGGGTTTTGGCGGGAACTTGGCGCCAAATTTGTAGCGTTTATTTTCTAGCGGTTCAGGCCAATAAACCGCTAGACACTGAAAATTTCTAGCGGTTGATGCATGAACCGCTAGAAATATTTTTAATTTCTCGAGGAGTTTAGCAATTTCTAGCGGTTTCCCTATAAACCGCTAGAAATTTCTAGTGGTTCGGGCAAGAACCGCTAGAAATTTCTAGCGGTTTTTACTCGAACCGCTAGAAATATCTGCCAATTCCCGAGGCACTTGTGACCGTTAGGATGTTCTAGCGGTTTTGGACAAAACCGCTAGAAATTCTCGGCCTATATATACCCCCCTCCACTTTCACTTCTTCAATCGTTCTGGAAGCGAAGCTCTGCTGAATTTTCTCCACAAAACATATTCGAGTTCTGATTCAGTTGCAGATCCTTATTTTCAGGTAAAAATAGTAATTTATTGATAAATAATTTTTATTTTATGTTTTATTTTATTTAATTTATTATGTTGTAGCTTATAAATAATTTTTCTTTTTATTTTATTTATAAATAATTACTATTTGTTGTTATTAGGATGAGTCGTCGGCACGGGAAAGACCCAGTTGATCCTGAGAGAGCTGGACCCAGTGAGGTTCATCATGATGCTGGTGAGCCATTCCCCAGCATTCATGACTACGATCTCAGCGAGGAGGATATCCTCAGTTTTATGGAGCAGGATGATGTTGAGCGGACTGAGGAGGCTCATTTTACTGGGGATGAGCAACCCCATGCTGATGCTGATGCTGCTGACGAGGAGGAGGAGGAGGAGGAGGAGCAGGATCAGGGGAATGAGAATCCCCAGGCTGCGCAGCGTCCTGCTCCGAGACGTCAGGCTGGTTTTGAGGTGGAATTTGTCGGTAAGTATTTATTTAACTTTTTAAAATTTTGATCAGTATTTAATTTATATAGAAATTGTATTAATTTATTGATATATAATTTATTTCTTAATTAAATTTTTAGACACTGAGGGGAACAGGTCCTATCGGAGGCTGACAGCCAGAGAGCTGTCTATGATGACGAGCGGACGAGTGGTTGTGCCGCTCAATGAGTTGGGCCAACCGACGAAGAAAGGTGGCCAGTTGTACAACAAGTACGTGCGCCTCCTTGGTCAGCAGTGGACGCTGTTCCCCATCTACGTGCAGGACTGGAAGAAGATCACCTCAGACAAGAAGCAGCAAGGTTGGGAAATGATGAAGGTAATATAAAATTGTTATTTATAATTTTTTTTAATTTAAATAAATGATTATATATTTTTTTTCAAATAATTTAATTGTTTGATTATAATTTTTTATTTATTTAATTTGTTTGTTATTTATAATATTTTTAAAAGTAGTTAAATGAATATATATTTTTTATTTAAATTATTTAAAAGTAGTTAAATGAAAATAATTTGTTATTGATTTCATTAATTTATTACTTATAATAATTTTAAATTTAGTTGAGTAAAAATATTTTTTCATTTAAATTACTTAATTGTTTAATTATTATTTGTTTTTGATTAATTTATATTTTATTTATAATATTCTTAAATTAGTTAAAAACTAATTATTTGTTTTTGATTATTGAAATTGCTTAATTATTTGTTTATAATTTGTTATTTAGTTAATTTATTATTTTAATCATAGAGTAAATTTATTCTGGGGGAGGAGTTGAGGGCTGACACGATCAAGAGGCTTGGGATGGCATGGAAGAACAGGAGGGCCGACCTGTGGAGGGAGAAGAAAGGTGACGGGACGAGGCCCCTCCAGGAGATACTGGCAGATGTACCTGGTGGAGTCCCGGACCAAGACTGGTCCAGTTACGTCTATTTTAGGATGACGGCTGACCAGATGGTATGATAATATTGTATTAATTATAATTTCTTTATTTTTTATCCGACTTGACTCATTTAATTTAATTTTTTTACATTTTGCTTCAGGCTCTTTCTAGGAGAAATGCTGGGAGCGTCAGGCATCAGACGATACGTCATAGGGCTGGATCCAGGAGCTTTGCGATCACTTATGACGAGATTGTGAGTACTTGAAATAAATTTATTAAATATGTATATGTATTTAATTTGTAACTAATTATTTCTTTGATTTCATTTACAGAGGGAAAAGATACGGCAGGAGCGGGGATACACGGCCACTTATGGCGAGATGTGGCCGATGGTGTATAGACCTCGAGACGGGCGTGCGTCGGATGAGGTTGAGGAGATAGCGGTAAGTAATAAATTAAATATTAATATAATATCACAGTGTAGATATCATTATATTATAATTAACTTCTTTATATTAATTTTGGTAGGCACGGATGACTCAGGTCGATTCCGAGTTGCGTGAGTCTCAGGGGTCTGCCTTGGATCCCACCGCCTCACTTTTAGCGGGTCGTGGCCGGCCGCAGCACCCTGGTCGAGTTAGCGGGCTTGGACTTGGACCTACACCGACTAGGTTGCCCCGCTCAAGTGGCGCTGGCCCTTCATATACTGCCGGGAGCTCTCATGCGAGTGCGAAGCGGCCGGGTTCCTCATCCTCAGAGGAATTGCGAGAGGAGCTCAGACAAGAGTTCGAGGCCAGGATGGAGGCCAGGATCGTGGAGCGTGATCGTCAGCTGCAGGAGCGTGATCGTCAGCTGCAGGAGCGTGATCGTCAGCTCCAGGGCAGCTTGACCAGCTCTTGGCAGCTGCTACGGCTCTGCGTCATGTGGTGGTCAGTATAGCTCCAAACATCTCGATTCCTGAGATCCCCGACCTACACCTGCCACCAGTCCCGCCCCTACCCCCCATCCGCCAGTCCAGTCCCAGCAGGTTGAGCGGCCTGCCCACCCCCAGCCGGAGGATCCAGCAGAGGATGATCACGATGATGCTGCTTCTGCCCCTCACCCATGATTTATCTTGCTTTCATTGTATGGGATTTTATTAGAATTTTGATTTTTGGTTTTATATACTATTTAGATATTTATTTAAATTTTATATTTATTTGTTTACTTTATTTATTTATTTCTATAATTTTATTTATGTCAAGTATTAATTAATATTGAAATCTTTATTTATTTATTACAACATCAACATTACAATTTATTAAACACGTTAAACATGTTAATTAATCAAAATAATTCTATAATCATTTATTAATTTAATAAATATTTATTTTTGTAATGTTATCAATTTATTGCGCAGTATTTATATTTAATATTTAAAAATAATATTATTTGTAGCGGTTCTAAAAC
Organism: Neltuma alba; assembly: GCF_004799145.2. Lineage (NCBI taxonomy): Eukaryota > Viridiplantae > Streptophyta > Magnoliopsida > Fabales > Fabaceae > Neltuma > Neltuma alba. The sequence continues at coordinate 100,474 of NW_021636573.1, read as the reverse complement.
CGTTAGAAAATTCAACTGAATTTCATTATATCGTGAAACTTTCTAGCGGTTACAAAACCGCTAGAAAATTATGCAATTTTCTAGCGATTTGTGAAAACCGCTAGAAAATTGCATAATTTTCTAGCGGTTTTGGTAATTTTCTAGCGGTTTTATAACCGCTAGAAATTTCAAAACCGTTGGAGACAAAATTCCCGTTAAAACCGTTAGAAATTTCTATCGGTTTGTAACCGATATTTTGAATTTCTAGCGGTTAATAACCGCTGGAAAATGAAACTTTCCGTTAAAACCGCTACAAATTTGTAGCGGTTTTGTAACCGCTACAAAAAAATGACCGTTCCACATTGACAGCCTCCTTTATAAGCTGAAGCACTCCAACTGAATTCCATTTTAACTTCTCTTTGAGCTTCTTGTGTCATATTTTCACGAAATTTGAGCATTATTAGTGATGGATAGGTCGTGGATCAACTTGCACCGGTCGACTCCGCAATACTTGGCTGGTCTAAACTATTTCTTGGATTTTGCTTTCGCCAATGCTGCCGTAAATGGTAAGATTCAGTGTCCCTGTCCTAAATGTAATTTCAAAAAGTGGCATCCCAAAGATATTGTTAGGGAACATTTAATCTTTAAGCCTTTTCCGCGAGAGTACGTATTTTGGCAACTACATGGGGAACGGCTAGATATGGGTGCTGAGTCAGTTCCAGTAGTTTCACGGATGGGAGTTCGAGTGGATGAAGCCGATGCCGTGAATGATGCTGTGCGTGATGCTTTTGGTGTTCACGAAAGCCCGAATCCCAACGAAGATGAAGTAGAGGGACCTCAACCGGAGTTTCTAAGAAACGAAACTGCTCGGGAATTTTTTGACCTCATGACCGAAGCTGACAAGCCTCTTTATTCTGGGTGCACAAAGTATTCGAAGTTGTCATTCTTGGTGAGGCTGTATCACATCAAATGCTTGTGCGGTATGACTGACAAGGCGATGTCCATGTTGCTGGAATTACTGGGAGATGCTTTCCCCCAAGCTGAATTCCCTCCATCTTTTTACGAAGCAAAAAAGATTATTAACAAGCTTGGCTTGAACTATAAGAAGATAGATGCATGCCCAAACGACTGTATGCTATACTGGGGAGATGATGCCAACAAAGAGATTTGTACGAGATGCAAGACGTCACGCTATAAGTCGGTACGGAAGGGCAAGAAGCAAAAGAAGAAACCGGCCAAAATTCTCAGGTACAAATTATTACAGTGTGTTACTTGTTCCGTCTCTAAATATTCGATATTTGAAATTCTTAAAACAATTGATTATGTCATCAATTTTTTTAAATTGAGTCGATATTTAGTATTTAAATATTCGTATTTTAAATTTTTAATATATTATTTTCTTAGATACTTTCCTTTGAAACCACGGTTGCAAAGAATGTATATGTCATCAAAAATGGCTCAGCACATGAGGTGGCACGCGACTGAGGAAAATCTAGATGGTAGGTTAAGGCACCCACGAGACTCGGAGGCGTGGAAAGCATTTGATGCGAAATTTCCAGACTTTGCCAATGATCCTAGAAATGTACGTCTTGCATTGGCAACCGATGGTTTAATCCCTTCGGAAACATGAGCACAAGTTACAGTATCTGGCCGGTGGTGTTAATTCCATACAATCTACCACCTTGGATGTGCATGAAGCAGAGCTCCTTTTTGCTTTCCATGATCATTCCTGGCAAGAAAGCACCAGGAAATGATATTGACGTATACCTGCAACCGTTGATACACGAATTGATCGACCTATGGACGAATGGTGTTGAGGCATATGACTCACATGACAAGCAACTATTCAATCTCCGTGCAGCCTTGATGTGGACAATAAGTGATTTTCCCGGTTTGGGAACTTTGTCTGGCTGGAATGTGCATACTGGGTTGGCCTGTCCTGAGTGCAATTTTGATTCTGTGCCATGTCGCCTTCCACACAGTCGCAAGTGGTGCTTCATAGGACATCGACGGTTCCTTGATTCCAAGCACAGACTTAGATTGCAACGGATTCGCTTTGATGGGAAACAGGAGAAGAGAGATCCTCCTGTTACTTTGTCTGGTATGGATATTTTGCGGCAGTTAGAAGATGTTCATGTCGAGTTTGGTAAGAGTGTGGATCCCGAACGATTGGGACGACGATCTCGTGGGACATCTGATACGCAACCTATGCAATGGCGGAAGAGAAGCATATTTTTCACTCTTCCTTATTGGGAATCTAATTTGCTACGACACAGTTTGGATGTTATGCACATTGAAAAAAATGTGTGCGATAATGTGCTATATACGTTGCTCAATGAAGCTGGAAAGTCCAAAGACCATCTCGCAGCTAGAAAAGATTTACGGGCCTGGGGAATTCGTGAAGAGGCTTGGCCTGATGAAAACGACAAGTTTCAGCCAGCTAAATTCACCTTGACAAAGCAGAACAAGGATATCTTCCTCTCGACGTTGAAGAACATAAAAGTACCAGATGGATATTCTAGCAACATCTCAAGGTGTATCGATCTGCAGGCTCGAAAGGTTACTGGGTTGAAAAGTCATGACTCTCATGTTCTTATGCAACAGTTACTTCCATTGGCCTTGAAAAACACACTTCCTTCTGATGTATCGGTGGTTTTGGTAGAATTATGTTCATTTTTCAAGAAGTTGTGTGCGAAGGTCTTGGTAGCGGAAGAGCTTGATCAGCTGCAAAATAAAATTATTCTTACACTTTGTCACTTGGAGATGATATTTCCTCCATCATTCTTTACTGTTATGGTTCACTTGACTGTCCACCTTGTTCGAGAAGCAAAGGTTGCTGGCCCAGTTCACTATCGATGGATGTACCCTATAGAGAGGTACTAGATTATCTTTTATTCCCGCCTCTTTAAATTTCACATTGTTCTTTCATTTACTCGTAATTATTAATGCAATTTTAACTTACAGGTACTTGGGAAAATTAAAATCATATGTTAGGAATAAGGCATGGCCTGAGGGGTCAATAGCAGAAGGTTATTCCGGAGATGAGGTCCTAACTTTCTGTTCGAGGTACTTTGATGACATGGAGACATCTTTTAACCGCCCGCGTCGCGTAGATGATTCTCCTCCTGGTCCTTCCACGTCAACTTTATTTCCTCCTGTTGGGAAACCAGTTGGAGGATATGAATTCTTCAGACTCACTCCTACAGAGAAACTCCAGGCACACAGACACGTTTTGATAAATTGCAGCCAAGTTGAACCCTTCATGCAGTAAGTATATATATCATATAAGCTCACTAGCTTTTACACTTTATATTTGTTTCTTACTGACTCTTCTAACAAATTACACTTTACTATAGTGAGTTTAGGAGTTATCTCAGGCGTCAGCTACGGGGCCGTGCGCGTTCTGCTGACATTGATAAAAGAGTCCACAAAGAGTTTCCCAGTTGGTTTACACGTCGAATACGTAATGACAACAGCCCATACACAGATGAATTCAAAGCTCTTTCTCTCGGTCCGTTAGACCATGCACGAAGGTTTACCGCGTACAATGTCAACGGCTTCAAGTTCTGTACGGTTGGACGTGATCAGGGATTGCTCACACAAAACTCTGGAGTTTGCGGGACATTCGGAACGAGATGTTATGCTAGCAGTAGTGATGGCGATATGCGCTTTGGAGGCGTCACTTACTATGGAAAGCTAATTGACATTATTGAGTTGAGTTACCAGCTTTTCACCGTGACACTGTTCAAGTGCTCCTGGGCAAATACGACAACTTCACGGGGACTCGCTACTGACCATTTGGGCATCACCTCAGTTAATTTCTCTAGACTTATTCATACGGGGGCATCTGAAGATGATGAGCCATATATCCTTGCTTCTGAGGCACACCAAATTTACTATGTCGAGGACGAGAAACATAAAGACTGGAATATGGTCGTTCACCTCAAGCCACGGGATCTTTATGATATGGGTGATGGTGACATTATTTACGACAGTGAACCCTTCCAACCCTCGAATTTTGAAGACTTCTTTCCTCAAGGAGATGATAATTTGCCAATTATCAGGTACACGTCTTTTCTTAAATTATTTAAATAATTAACTACTAATTACTAATTTTTTTCAAATACATTATAAATTTAACAAATTTTTTTAAAATGTGTCCTTTCAGGCCGGATGATGATGGAGAATAGCAGCATCCAAAATAAATTATTAAAAAAAATTTTCGTCCATAAATACATATGTATAAATTAAAATTCGTACAGTTTTTTTAAAAATAAAAAAAAATTAATTTGTAGCGGTTACATAACCGCTACAAATTTATTTTACAAAATTGTAATTTGTAGCGTTATTAACCGCTACAAATACATATCTATAAATTAAAATTCGTTCAGATTTTTAAAAATAAAAAAAATTAAATTTGTAGCGGTTAATAACCGCTACAAATATAACCGCTACAAAATACTAGCGGTTATATATACGCTAGAAAATGAATAACAGCTACAAAATGCAATAAAATGCTACAAAAACACCGCTACAAATGTGTCGCTGATCTCTATAAATACCATATCTTCTCTACATTCATTTACTCCATCTCTTTTCTTTCCTCTCCTATTCTTCTTCATAATTCTCTCTCTTTTTCTTACTATCTCATATGGTGGTTTTTTTCTCTTTACTGTATGGTAAGTGAATTTTATTTTATAATTCATTGTATCTTTTATTTGTTTTTATTTAAAATTTACTAACATATTTATTTCTCCTTTTCTTTCAGATTTTTCTTCTCCACACTTGTCATGCCCTCCTCAACTGATTCAAATACTCATCAACCTAACACTATAGGTTCAATATTACAAAATATATCATCTTCAATTCAACTATCTTATTAAATATTAATTAAATTATCTTATTAAATTAAATTCACTTCTTTTGACACATTCATAATTTAATTACATATTGTTTATTACAAAATTTAAATATATAAAATGTAACATATAACTAATTATACAAATTAACAAAAATTCTTCAACATAATTTATTTAATGGTTTTTAAAATTATAATATGAAAAACCATAAAAAAATTTTTCTGGCACGGTAAACATTTCTAACGGTTCCAAACCACTATAAATATTTCGTCAAATTTAAATTTTGCGCCAAAATTTCTAGCGGTTCAAACCGCTAGAAAATTTTTTTGCCGCCATTCCAAAAATTTAATTGGCGGGAAAATTTAATTTTCCAAACATTTCTAGCGGTTCTCTAACCGCTAGAAATTTCCGCGCGCTACTGAAATTATTTAATTCCCGGCAAAATAGATTTAGTTTAGCATGTTTCTAGCGGTTATAAAACCACTAGAAATTTTATCCTGGGAACATTTTCTAGCGGTTTTATAACCGCTAGGAATGTTTCTCCTTCAGATATTTTCTAGCGGTTAAAAACCGCTAGAAAGTTTCTAGTGTTTTGACCATGATGTGTAGCGGTTGCCATAACCGCTAGAAATTTTTTCTTGCACCTGTTTTTCTAGCGGTTTTGTTAACCGCTACAAATGTTATTTGTTGCGGTTAAAACTGCTAGAAATGTATCACTCTAACCGCTACAATTGACATATTTTTTTGTAGTGGATGTGTGAGGACATGAATTTTGGAGATTGAGTTGAGGCTTGAAGTTTATTAGAAGAGATCTTGGCTTCATATCTTAGTTTTTCTTCCCCAATCTCCTTTCCTTACCCTTGTTCAATATTTGCGTGTACTGATACTTGTGTATTCTCTTATGGCTTTTTTTTTATGAACATGAGTGGTGAAACACTTAGCTCTAAGATTATTTTAAATCCTTATTTAGATTAACTCTTGATTACTCCTCTCTTTTTGTGATTAATAATGTGTGTGTGTATATTTTATTCTTTGCTTAATGCTTATATATCAGTGCTTGGTCACCATTTAGATATTTTGTTTGTTTGGGTGATGCTTGAGAGGGCTAGCTTGAGTGTAAAACTTGGGTAAAAAAATTTTTTGTAAGGATTTTTTGAATTTTGCATGTGGAATGAATGATTTTGTTGGTGAAAGTGTTCGCCAATTAGCTAAATTGCAAGTGGGTAGGTCGTAAGTAATATAAAAAGTATCGTTCCCTCAGAGACTAAGGCTAGATGAGTTAAAAATCATTAATGTGTTCTTGATTAGGTTAAGTGAGATAAATATTGTAAAAGAGTTGTGAAATGAAATTAGGAAAACAATGATTTAAGGTAGTATAAAATCAACTTGACTTTGAAACAATTAAGAGATTAGGGTTATTCTTCACTAAAATACTTCATAAAACTGGATTAATCACTTCTCAAATAGTACTTAACAATAAGTTCAATTAGCCAGGGTTCGCAGAATTGATTAAGCTTTCTCAAGTCAAAACCAAATATTTGCATCCTCAATAAAACATAGCAATCTCTTGCATTTGTTTTAAAAGGTTGCACTTTATAAACCAAAACCCCTTTAGTCTATTCTAGGTTAACAGATACATCTTTGTTCTATTAACAAACCGTCTATTTACTCAGTTAGATTTTCAAACTAGCACGTTTTTACCAAAGTCACTAATTAACTTAACTATCTCAAGTTTAAACTAATCAAACAATCAATCCAAATGATTGCCAGTCACAAGGAAGCATTAAGCACAAGGTAAAAACAACTAAACATTATCATTAATACTCAAGAGATAGTAAAACCAAGTCTCAATCCATACAATAGATCAAAATAACCCTAGAAAAACTAATTTAGCTATACATGTTTAGTAAGACACTATAATTATAAGAATAGCTATTAGTCATTACAGAAACAAGAAGGGAAGAAGAAGGAAACCCAGAAAAGTTGAGTGAAAAGCTTCAAATCTCTTCTAGCTTCGAGTCCAAAGTTTTCAAGCCTCCAAAGCTCTAAACCCTAGCAAAGTAAGCCTCTAAAATCGGCCCAAAGTCGAAGTGTCTGTAGAAAAACCGAGTCTACCCCTATATAAGTCCTAATTTTTAAGTTACATCATAAAACGCATAGCTGCAAGGGGTGAGGCGTTGTGGCGGATGTGGTCATCCACCGCAGCGGATTACACAGAATGGTTTTCCTCCAAGCAGCTTTGGCACCACATCGCGTGTGATCATAGGTCGCGGCAAGTTACACTGAACAGGGACTTCTTTGGGACAGCTTGGGTACCACGACGAATATGGTCAGGAGCCGTGGCACCTCACGTAGAAGTGCACTCCTTCCTCTCTATTAAAGCCACCGTGGTGTTTGTCTCCATGTGCCGCGGCGGTTGGTCTCTTTTCAGCCTCTCCACTTCTGGTCTCTATTCCTTACTTGCTTCATGCTTTTTCCTGTAAAATTGACTTTCAAACCAAATAAAAGAGCGCTAAAACAAGTTGAATAAGCAGGAATTTTGAGAGGTTATCACACCCCCAAACTTAGACTTTTGCTCGTCCTCGAGTAAAATAACAAACCAACAACTGAGTAACAAATTGCACATCAAAGATTGTAGAACAGCTATATCCTCATCAATGCTCAAGAAAATATACAAAATAGAAAATTACTGAATCACCCAAAGAAACAAGTTTCATGAGCTTAAAAAAACTTCCAATATTTTGGAGTGTGAGTGTGTGTATAGAGTCAAAGAACATCTCTCATGATAATGTCTCAGCAGAATGTGAAACTTTAGCTAACATACTAACCTTCAACCGCATACTTTCATAAGCCTAACTCCTTCTCTCTCTCTACCTACAATTCACCCCACATAAATTTGAAATCAAAGGGACTTTTGGGCTTGTAACGTGGCCAAGAGGTCATGGTTTAGGAAAGAAAGGGAAAATAGAGTATACAAATACTTTGAGATAAATAGATACTCGTAATCAGAACTCACTTCAACCACTTTCATTCTGCTAAACTTGTACCAAAATTTATTCTCTTTTCACTAAGCTTTCATGGAGTTGTACTAAATATTTATATGCCATTCTCTTTCTTCCTTCTTCTTCTGGAAAAGTAAAACATTAAAAGCAATAACTCAGCTTATTTTCTAACACTTTAATTTTCCAGAATATTTCCATTACCCCTGCCAACCTTTCAAAATCTGAACATCTCATCAAACTCCTTATCCTTCCAACTTCCATTTATCTCAAAGCTAGAGACTTCATGGTTTTTCTCAATTGGTTTTAGGCTAGGAAGAGGTTAGGGTTTGAAACAAAATGTAAACATATATATACACTTTTTTTTTTACAGCTCAAAGTATGGGTTCAAAGGACAAGATCTTTAAGGTCAACTTGAAAGGCTCAAACGCATTTAAGAATTGCCCTAATCCTTTTTCAAATTCATATAGAACAAACCATAAACTTTGAGAAATCAAAAGAAGGTTCTGAAACAATTTAGCTGAAACAAAAGTATAAAGGCTAAATTATCCACTCAACCTTAACATAATCACTTGAAATGTCTTGACCCCTTTTGTGCATTAGTTTCTCCAAAATTAAAGAAACACAGGTTTTAACCTCACAATTCAAGCCTCAAAGAGCAATTCATAACTTCCTATCAAGCATAGTAACTAAGCATTTTGTTCAATCATTGGACCATTCATACATTTTCAACTAACAACTCACCACTTCAGCTCATCTTTCATAAAACCAAATGAGCAAAAATTTAAGATAACAAAGTTTCCACTGTTTTAACTGTTTTCTCTTTTTACTTAAAAAAAATTTACTCAACAAAGCAAGCTTTCAAAACTTTTCAAATTTAACCCTGTTATCCACAAAAATCAACCCCCACCCCCAAACTTAAAACTAATAGTGTCCTCACTGTCAACAAGAGTAAGTGAAGATCAGGGCATGCAGTCAGAATCCAAAAACAATATATCCACTGCATGAAAGGTCAAAATTGGCTTTTCTTCCTATACAAGTATAGCAATATGCACAACTATCAACAGTACCGCTATCAAATAACCTCAATGAAATCAGCAATTACTATTGGTATCCACAGATTAATCAATGAAAACATCAGTTAACTATCAACATATTCCATCAGTTCTCAGTAGTTAATGCAGTTATAATCAATAGTGACAGATACTGTTTAAGAGTCACAATCAATCCAACAGGCCATCAGTAGCATTTTCAAAACCTAAAAAGCAAATAACAAAACACAAAATAGAGCAAGCCACAAGAAATTGAAAGAACAAAAACAAAAACAAAAGTAACAAAATAAGCAACAGTAGTAGCAGAAACGGCCCCAGCTAGGAATCCTCCTCCTCATATTGCTAACCCCTTGATCCTCATCACCCTTTGCAAACGAATCGACGGCCATATCATCTCCCAAACCAATACTAGCTCCAAACATTCCAGCTTCATGTTCCTCTCTAGGCGACCCTTCCTCGGTGCTTGTATCTCCAACATCCGGCGTGTCAATGTCTAGTTTTCTTGCCATCTGGACCAACAACTCCATGCGCTTCTGTCTACATCTTCTGTCTAATTTCTTGTGGAGGTGATCTAAGCTTTGAGTGGTAGGGTCGATACTTGCACTGGCTTGAGCTTCCTGTTCCCTCCTATACTCCTTAGGGAACTGTTTAGCGTAAATAGCTTTAGTGATCTGTTGCTGTTCTTGTTCAGGAACCAAATTAGAGTAGTTAAATGGTGAAACAGACTTGAACTTTTGATCTTTTTCTTTCCATTCTATCTCCGCTTTAGTTAATAGATCCGAGATTAGGTAAGGCATAACGAGATTGGTGTTGTGGGCTCTAATAGAATCCCATATGGCATCAAAAATCAATTTCCCTACATTCATTGTCACTTTAATCATGAATAGATATATTAGAAGTGCCAGATTCTGTGGGGCTTCACTAAGATGAGTGGTTGGCATAATATTCCTTGTGACAATATGCAACTAGATTCTCGCCTTAGGTATTATGTCTTTTCGCATAATATAAGCCTCACCCCTCTTGGGTATCACCCACATCTCCTCATCTGCACCAGTGAGTGTTGTTGAGATTGCACCGAGAGGAATCTCCTTTTGGTTGTTGAGATACCACTGATATTGGCAATTTTCAACCTCGAGAAGCTCATAGTAATCTCTGATGCGCTCTGGAGTAATGAGGACACGTTGGTACTGAATAAACATCTCATTACTCAAATTTGTAGCCACCTTAATATAAAATTTCCTAACCAACTTCTCATTCCCCTCGGTTCTGGGTCCAATCAGATTTAAGAGGTTGACCTTCCTTGCTTTTTTATAAAACCCAAACTTGTTTATCCAAGGAAATTCCCTTTCTTGATGCAACCCTCTCCTTTCAATAAGCTCCTTGATAGGGGGATCAAGGGAGGTAGCACGAACTTTTTTCTTAGGGGCCACTTGATTGTTACCTGTACAGAAAGAGCAAAGCACACCGTACACAAACTAAGCAAATAACACACCACAACCACAAAACAACTGAAAAAAGAAAAACGAAACTAACCTAAAAAGGCTCTCCCCCAAACTTAAATCAAAGAGTGAGATCAAAAGTTAAAGTAAACCTCAAACAATCCTAACAGCATACTCTCACTATTACTTAAGCCCTTTCTAACCTTAAGTTACCAGGACCCTTAGACCAAATAGAAGTCATAGAGGTTTTACAAAAGGTTTTCAAAAATAGGCAACTATCAGCAGATGCCTAATCAAACTGTTTCCACAAGGTCTTGCCTAAGTACTTATATTAAAACAGCAATGGAGTCCTGCAACTGATTTGATTTCTCAAAAAGAATAGCATTTGAAGTTGGTTTTCAATTTTAGAACAGTACTAGGACAATGACAAAGTTTTAAGCTAGTTTATTATTCAAGAACAAGTTCTCAGTTTCAAAATAGCATTTCAACCAGTGGCATTCGAAAGTTTTCACAAGTACTGCATTTTATTGTTTAAGCCAGTTTCAAGCCACAATCAACAAGTTTCACAAGCATGAAATTTTAACCAGTATATTTTCACAAATCCCTCATTTTTTTTCTTTTAAATAAGTTTGGGTAAATGGAATTTGGGAGAAATGCTCTTATGAAAACCTTTTCGACACTAACCATAATGTAAACTCAGATAATGAAAGACAACCAACCTTAAAGAAACCAAACTCCTCCCAAACTTAATTCAAAATTTACTCTAGACCACATTGCACTTTCCTAGCAACCCACTTCCCAACTTACTAAAGAAAATAAGAAGAGAGAAAGAAACTTAGAGAAGTGACATACCTTAGAGAAAGACTAGAGGGGCTCAACGAAAAGAGAAGTAATAGGGGAAGGAGACGAGACGACAGCAGTTGACAACGGTGGCGGAGAAAAAAAAAAAGACTGTAACTTGGTCAGAATAGGGCGACGCGATAGAAGGGATGGACAGGAGGTGAGAGGTTAGGGAGGCGATGGTGAGAGAGAGTATGGAGGAGAGACTAGTGGTAAGTGGAGAATGGGTTTACAAGGAAGAATACATATTTGGGTCAATGAGGAGTGGAGTTCAAAAAGGAAAGAACGGCTTTGAAAATAAAAGGAAGAGTGAAAAGACCAAAGGGTTAGGGTTTTAAAATTAAAACAGTGAATCCAACCCTAAAATAGTCCAGATACACAGGGGCAAAGTGGGTATTGAGAAAAACAAGGAGGGGTAATACGGGAAATGCGAGAATGGAAACTGCAGCATATGAGAAGGCACCACAGTGGTTGACGCCTCATGCCGTGGCTCCTCAGACAGAATTGGAACTCTGGGAACAAGGACTGGTGTTGCAGCTTCTAGGAACACACCCTGCGGTAGGTTTTATGGAGAGGGACTCAAGAACAAAGATGAAGCCGCAATGGCGAATTATGACAGGGGCCGCAACGCCTATTATAGAGAAAGCACATTGAAAAAGGATGAGGCGCTGCGGCTCCTGAACACACACGCCGCGGTGGTTATTACAGAACGGGCCTACATTGAAGAATTACACACAATAAAACAAGACTAAACACAAGTACAATCATAGGAAACAACAAAACACAGACAACCACACAAAAACAAAACCCACAAGCCTCAAATTAACACAAGCTCCAACATAATCAAAGTAACCAATCAAAGCCACAATATCAATGAATTTTCAATCAGATGCACGTGATATTCCAGATGTATCAACAAGGTCAAAGTTAATACTGGAGATTAAGGTTAGGTTCACTTACCTAGTTGTGCTAATTAGAAATCAGCCACTCCTTCTTGCTAAGCTCCAAAGTTTGAGGAATAAACCTTCAGGCCTACAAAAATAAAGATCAAATGTAAAACTACTAAAATAAAACCAAAATACAACAAACACACAAAAGGCAAGTTTAGAGCTTGGGTTGCCTCCCAAGTAGCGCTTGGTTTATAATCTTCAGCCTGACTCTTTAGCTTTTTTATGATGACTCAGCAGAGTAGATCATAGAGACTTGATTATCCACCTTTCCAACCTAATAATCCACCCTAATAATGCTTCAAACGATGGCCATTTGCACGAAATCCTTCACCTTTTTCATTTTCCAGCTCCACTACACCATGGTTAGCAACTTGTACCATAGTAAATGGCCCTAACCAGCGTGATTTGAGTTTGCCTGGAAATGGTCTCAATTTTGAATTCTAAAGTAACACTTTAGAGACCTTAGGTATAATTTTTTGATCATGATACTTCTTGGTCCTTTCCTTATAGAGCCTTGTACTTTCATAAGCATTAAGGCGAAATTCCTCCAATTCATTCAGTTGAAGGAGCCTTTTTGCACCAGCAGCTTGAAAGTCAAGATCGAGCTTTTTTTATGGCCCAGTAAGCTCTATACTCCAATTCCACAGGCAAATGACATGCTTTTCCAAACACCAACTGATAGGGAGACATCCCAATCAAATTTTTATATGCTATCCTGTAGCCTAAAGAGCGTCATCCAGTTTTAATAACCAATCTTTTCTTGTTGCACCTACTACCTTCTCGAGAATGCTTTTCATCTCTCGGTTGGATATTTCAGCTTGGCCATTTGACTGAGTATGATATGCCAAAGTTACCCTCTGCTTTACACCATATTTCTTTATTAGAGCTTAAAATTGACGATTGCAAAAGTGGGAGCCATCATCACTGATGATAGTTCAGGGTGCTCCAAATCTAGTAAAGATATTTTTCTTTAGGAATTTGATCACAGTCTTAGTATCACTGGATACACATGCCATAGCTTCAACCCATTTCGAGACATAGTCTACAACGACCAGAATGTACTCTTGATTGAGAGACTTTGGAAAAGGACCCATGAAATCAATCCCCCATACATCAAAGAGTTCAACTTCCAGAATATTATTCAGAGGCATTTTATTCCTTCTTGATATGTTTCTTACTCGTTGACACTGATTACATTGGATCACAAAGGCGTATGCATCTTTAAACAGTAAAGGCTAATAGAACCCAATTTGAAGGACTTTGGCAGCAGTTTTCTCTCCTCCAAAGTGCCCTCTATAGGTAGAAGAATGACAACACTCTAGAATATCTCACTACTCAACTTCTGGAACACATCTGCTTATCATCTGATCAGTACATCTTTTGAACAAATAAGGCTCTTCCCAGAAGTACATCTTCGCATCGTGAAGAAATTTCCTCTTTTGGTGGAAGTTAAGGTCTAATGGCAAAGTTCCATAAACCAGATAATTAACCAGATCCGCATACCATGGAGTAGTTGAGTCATCCACAAAGAACAAGCATTTATTGGGGAAAGCTGCATCGATCTCTTAGCAATGATCATGTTGAGCTCCGATACTCAATCGAGACAGATGGTCTGCTACTTGGTTTTCAGTGCCCTTCCCATCAACAATTTCCAAGTCAGATTCTTGAAGCAAAAGGACCCAGCGAATCATGCGTGCTTTGGAATCTTTCTTGGTAAATAGGTACTTTAGAGCAGAGTGATTCGTATAGATAGTCACTTTAGTGCCTACAATATAAGAGCGGAATTTCTCACAAGCAAACACCATTGCCAACAATTCTTTTTCTGTAGTAATGTAGTTAAGTTGAGTATCATCCAGGGTTTTACTTGCATAGTAAATGGGATGGAAGACCTTTTCTGCTTTTTATCCCAGCACTGCTCCAACGGTGAAATCACTAGCATCTGCCATAATGATGAAGGGTATCTCCCAATTAGGTGCCACTAAAATTGGTGATGATGTAAGCTTCTTCTTTAACTCCTCAAAAGAGTTCATACAAGCGTCATCAAACTTAAACTCCCTATCTTTCTACAACAGATTGCACAAAGGCTTAGTGATTTTAGAAAAATCTTTAATGAAATGACGGTGGAATCTCACGTGACCCAAGAAACTTCTAATACCCTTTACACTTGTTGGTAGAGGCAATTGCTCAATAATAGATACCTTTGCCTTGTCAACTTCTACGCCCTGTTTGGATACTTGATGACCAAGGACAATGCCCTCCTGCACCATGAAGTGACATTTTTTCCAATTCAAACCAAGTTGCTTTCTTCACACCTTTGCAAAACAGCCACCAAATTATATAAGCAGCAATCAAAAGAATCTCCAAAAACGAAGAAGTCATCATGAACACTTCAATTGTCTTCTTAATCATGTCAGCAAAGATGACCATCATGCATCTTTGGAATGTTGCTGGAGCATTACAAAGACCAAACAGCATCTTTTTGAAGCAAACATGCCATATGGGCAAGTAAAGGTTGTTTTCTCTTAATCATCTGGGGCTATTGCGATTTGGTTGTAGCCTGAATATCCATCCAAGAAACAAAAGAATTCTTGCCAGGCAAGTTTATCCAGCATCTAGTTAATAAATGATAGTAGGAAATGGTCTTTTCTGGTTGCCGTATTTAACTTTCGATAGTCCATGTAAATTCTTCACCCAATCACAGTACGAGTTGGTACTAGCTTATTTTGGGCACTAGCCACTACAGTTATACTGCCTTTTTTAGGGACGCATTGAACTGGGCTTACCTATAAGTTATCAGAAATAGGGTATACTATGCCAGCAGAAAGCCATTTAAGGATCTCTTTCTTGACCACCTCTTTCATAACTAGGTTTAATCTCCTTTGATGCTCAATGGAAGGTTTGTGACCATCTTCTAATAAAATCTTGTGCATGCACAAAGAAGGGCTGATGCCTTTGATGTCAGCTATAGACCACCCAATAGCTTTCTTGTGGTTCCTCAAGACCCTTAATAGTTTCTCCTCTTGCAACATGGACAACTAAGAAGAAACAACCATAGGTAATGTAGCAGAACTACCCAAGTAGGCATACTTGAGATGCGGAGGTAAAGTCTTTAACTCCAACACTAGAGGTTCATCAACATAAGGCTTTAGCAGAGAGCTTAAAGCACTAGTCACATCAAGAGGCTCAAAAATCTTAGCTTTACGATAAGAAAATGCTTCAATACTCATCATTTCTGCATACACTTCAACCTTGCCATCGATACTACTCATTTCTCCAATCAACAATGCTTCCAAGGGATCTTTGGTCAAAGAGTTAATCAACTCCTCTTGTACTACAGATTCAATCACATCGATAAAGTTACAGTAAAGAATCATCTGGAAATTTTAGGGCTTGATACCTTCTCATCATTTACTCGTATGGTGATCTCACCCTTTTCCATGTCAATGATAGTTCTTGAGGTAGCTAAGAATGGCTATTCTAAGATAATGGGAATGTTCCAATCTACCTCACAGTCTAACACAATGAAATCAGCTGGGAATATGAATTATCTACCTTCACCAAGACATCTTCCATAACTCCTTTTGGATGTGAGATACTTCTGTCAACAATGACCAATGTAACAATTATTGGCCTTGCTTCACCCATATTTAATCGATTGAAAACAGCTGGAGGCATCAGGTTAACACTTACTCCCAAATCGCATTGAGCCTTTCCGTTGAAGTGTTTGCCTATGTTGCATGGGATATAGAAACTACCCGGATCTCTCAATTTAGGTGGAAGTTTTCTCTGCATTAGGGCACTACGATCTTCAGTAAGGGCTACTGTTGCAAATTTACCAAATCTCTTCTTCTTGGAGAGGACATCCTTAAAAAAACTTAGCATACTTAGGCATATGCT
Source organism: Neltuma alba (assembly GCF_004799145.2). Lineage (NCBI taxonomy): Eukaryota > Viridiplantae > Streptophyta > Magnoliopsida > Fabales > Fabaceae > Neltuma > Neltuma alba. The sequence goes on along the minus strand of NW_021636573.1, from coordinate 84,459 downwards.
CTAATGCTTCGACAAATGGGATGTTGATGTGTAATTGCTTGAACATGTCCACAAAGTTCTTAAATTGAACATCTTCATCTTTCTTTCTAAACCTTTTGAGGAAAGGGAAGTGGCAGCATCTTTGTAGGAGGAGGAGGGGTTGTCTTCCTCTTTTCATCATCAACCATTTCACCCTCTACATTTTTTCCTCAAACCACATCATTGAGATTTTCCTCTGTTTGTTTCCTTTTCTTGGTCTCTTCCTCTTCTGCTATAGCACCTTCTTCTGAAAGCTCATTTGTATCGAGGTCAATCACCATACTGTTAGTGATGTCTTTGTTGGTCTTACTAGGCCTCGGAATGTCGGGTAGTTGCTTTCCACTTCTCAAATTGATAGCTTTACACTCTTCGTTACCATCCCTTTTTGGATTGGGAATGGTGTCACTTGGAAGGCTATTTCTTGTGAGTACATTCATTTGTGAAGCCAATTGACCCATTTGAACCTTGAGATTCTTGATAGCAGTTTCATGAAGAGAGAAGGCTGCCTTATTCTCAGCCATTGTAGATTCTTGATTTGCTAATAACTGAGCAAACATCTTCTCGATTTTGGATTCCTCCTTCTGAGGATGCTGCTGTTGTAGTTGATATTGCTGTGGTTGGCCATGAAAACTAGGAGGCCCCATCTATTTAGCACCAATTGATAATATTTGTGGCGTGTTTAAACTTGGCCTATTTCGCCATGAGAAATTTGGGTAATTTCTCAAATTTGGATTGTAGGTTTGAGAGGAAGGACTTCCTTGTGGTCTTCACTACACATTATTCATATAATTGACTGTCTTCAAGGTGTATGGGCACTGATTAGAATGATATTCCTCATTACAGTGCTTACAAGTGTATCCTAGAGCCTGAAGTGTATGAACTCCTGCAGCATTGCCCTTTTTAAGTTGCAGTTCCAAATTGTCAAATCTCTTGGAGATCGCTTCAAGTTGCAATACAATATCTCTAGATGATGAAGAGCTCGGCTCCTTATATCTCCCAGAACTTTGCCTTCTCTTGTTATATTGTTGCATAGTGCTAGATGCCACCACTTCATACAATTTGTATAGCTCATTTACCTTTATCTTTCCTATTCATTCATTTGAAGTGGTATTTAGCATTGTCATTGTCTAATCATTCAACCCATTCCAGAAGGCTTCCATTAGAACATATTTCTTTTGCTCATGATTTGGACAATTTCTCCACATATTTTTGAATCTTTCCCAAGCCTCATAGAATAACTCATCTGGATGCTGGTCAAAAGAAAGCAATTCACCCCTTAATGTAGCACATTTACCTCTTGGAATAAATCTGGCCTTAAACTTAGACACAAGCTCATCCCAAGTCTTCATTGAGTGTTCTGGCAAAGAATTCAACCACGTTTTTGCCTTGTGAGATAAAGACATGGGGAACAATCTCAACCTCAAAGCATCTTTAGTAACCCTATTTTGTTTGAAGTTCTCACAAACCTCTATAAACTTGGTCAAATGCTCATTCGGATTATCATTGAAATTTCCTTCAAAAGTACCAATCATCCCCAGTAGTTGAATCATAATGGGCTTGATTTCAAAATGCCTGGCTTGAATGTTTGGTAGCCGGATACTCAAACGAAAAGTTTGCCCTTTATCCAAATAGTCATCTAGAGTATATACATTATTTTCATCTTCTTCTACCATGTCTTCTTGTGATTCTGTTTCAAGCGGTGGTGGTGGAAGTAGTTGGGGTTGTTGCTGAATCTTCAGTGTGTTTTTAGTTTCTCCCAAACTGGATCCTTCTTCAGTAACCTCTTCCAAAATAACTTCCAGTCTTCCTTACATGTGTCAGGGGTTACCTGCGCATTCAAATCGAAAACACAAGTATCAAACTTATCAAGAGAAATGAACTAAATAAATACTACTACTACCACCTATAACTATCACTACAAATGCTAAAGAAACTTAAACGTAACTAATCACACAATAAGGACAATCAACACAAACAATCTCGCCATTAGTCCCTAGCAATGGTGCCAAAAACTTGTTTGCTGATTAACTAAACCACAAGTGGACGGGTTGCAAGTAATATAAAAAGTATCGTTGCCTTAGAGACTAAGGCTAGATGAGTTAAAAATCATTAATGTGTTCTTGATTAGGTTAAGTGAGACAAATGTTGTAAAAGAGTTGTGAAATGAAATTAGGAAAACAATGATTAAGGTAGTATAAAATCAACTTGACTTTGAAACAATTAAGAGACTAGGGTTATTCTTCACTAAAATACTTCATAAAACTGGATTAATCACTTCTCAAATAGTACTTAACAATAAGTTCAGTTAGCCGGGGTTCACAGAATTGATTAAGCTTTCTCAAGTCAAAACCAAATATTTGCATCCTCAATAAAACATAGCAATCTCTTGCATTAGTTTTAAAAGGATGCACTTTATAAACCAAAACCCCTTTAGTCTATGCTAGGTTAACAGATACATCTTTGTTCTATTAACAAACCGTCTATTTACTCAGTTAGATTTTCAAACTAGCACGTTTTTACCAAAGTCACTAATTAACTTAACTATCTCAAGTTTAAACTAATCAAACAATCAATCCAAATGATCGCCAGTCACAAGGAAGCATTAAGCGCAAGGTAAAAACAACTGAACATTATCATTAATACTCAAGAGATAGTAAAACCAAGTCTCAATCCATACAATAGATCAAAATAACCCTAGAAAAACTGATTTAGCTATACATGTTTAGTAAGACACTATAACTATAAGAATAGCTATTGGTCATTATAGAAACAAGAAGGGAAGAAGAAGGAAACCCATTAAAGTTGAGTGAAAGCTTCAAATCTCTTCTAGCTTTGAGCCCAAAGTTTTTAAGCCTCCAAAGCTCCAAACCCTAGCAAAGCAAGCCTCTAAAATCACCCCAGAGTCGAAGTGTCTACAGAAAAACTGAGTCTCCCCCTGCACAAGCCCTAATTTTTAAGTTACATCATAAAATGCATAGCTACGAGGGGTCAGGCACCACGGTGGATGTGGTCATCTGCCACGGTGGATTACACAGAATGGCTTTCCTGCAAGCAGCTTTGGCACCGCAGCGCGTGTGATCATAGGTCGCAGCGGATTACACTGAATAGGGACTTCTTTAGGACAGCTTGGGCACCACGGCAAATATGATCAGGAGTCACGACGCCTCACACAAAAGTGCACTCTTTCCTCTCTGTTAAAGCCGCCGTGGTGTTTGTCTCCATGCACCGCGGCGGTTGGTCTCTTTTCAACCTCTTCACTTCTGGTCTCTATTCCTTACTCGCTTCAGGCTTTTTCTTGCAAAATTGACTTTCAAACTAAATAAAAGAGCACTAAAACAAGTTGAATAAGTAGGAATTTTGAGAGGTTATAAAAAAGATAGAGAGATATATACTTGCTAACCTTACACAGTTGCATTAGGATTGGAGCTTAAATTTCAATTTTATTAACTATAAAAAAAAGATTGAGCTATTAATTAATAAAATTAAACACTTATTCTTGACTTGAGAAAGCTTTTACAAGTACCTTATGAATCCTAGACCAAGACATACATTCATTTATAAGAACATTTATGAAAGGAGGTAAATTGAATGTTAATAAATACTACTCCAATATTAAATATAAGACCTATTTTGTAGGACAATTTGTTTCATATTTAGGACAGGAGGAATACAAAAAAAAAAAACATAATCCTAGGTTTTTCAGCCTTACGTGTAATTTTCTTTTTGATTATTATCAATTGGACCGACTCCTTTTTGGATCCTATTACTAGATATCCGAACAACCAACTATTCTAGTTCACAGGAGTATTGGCTCAGAAGAGGGGGCACCTCACTACCTCCAAGTAATTGTCATAGCTGTATATCCAAAGCTTGAACATAAGACCACTGATTGAGACCTCTTGCCATTCAATCCAAGCTCTTGGCAGTGCCTTATATTTAATTTTCCATGTCCACTAACTGTCAAAATGATAGAGATTGAAGGGAGAGGCAACATTGTGTCATTCTTAACTTTAGGGTGACCAAAAGGCCTAAAAAAAAATTACAAGGTTAATATACACCTTTACCCTATTAATAGTTTATACAAACACAGGACAATAACATTTGTATTTTCTTTATTGTTAATGAAGCATGATTCCAATAATCCACAGTTCCTAATAAAATATATTCATATAAGAAAATATCATTATATTGGCCACTAATTCTAATATATGATCTAACTTAGCTCATATATTACCCTTGGATATATTTAATTATCTTAATTAAAGAAAACAATCTACAAATATAATTTGGAAAAATTAATCTGATGTCTCTATAATTTCACTTAATTAGGTTCTTATATGTTTTTTTTTAATCAGATCCTTATAATTTCAACTATTTTAAATTAAATTCTTGTAATTTTTTTTCATTTTATCATGTCCTTATAATTTTACTTGATTTTTAATCAGCCCCTGTAGTTTTTAAAATATATTTATAACTTATAAATTTTAATTTCATTTTTGATTGAATTTCAAATGAATTATTTGTTATTAATTTCAATATTTAATTATTAATTTCAACAAATAATCAACATTGAAATAGAAAATAAAATGAAAACTTTTTCTCTTATATTTGATTAAAATATTTACGTTAAATTACAATTAATAAAACATCATTCACTTATAAAATAAAAATTAAAAAATAAAATTTTAACTAGAATAAGTTTAAACTAGAAAATAAAAATGATGAAATAATGAATACTAATAGTAAATTATTATAATACTATTAGTACAAATGAATAAAAATATTAAAATAATTTGAAAAAATAATATCTAAAAATAATTTGAAAACAATAATAAGAAATCTAAGTCAATTTGATTTTTAATTTGAAATTATTAATATTAATAATAAATAACGAAAAAGGATGTGATAATCGAAAAAACTTGATGAAAGAAAAGGTACAAGAACCATATTAAAAATTATGTCAAACCGTAAGAATCTGATTAAAAAAATTACAAGGAACTGATTAAAAACCAAGATAAACTATAAGGACTTGATAAAAAGAAAAAAAACCTACGGACTGATTAAAAATTAGGTAAAATTATAAGGACATACAGATTAATTTTCCAATATAATGTTCTCAATCCGCAAGGGTTAAACTCGACCACTTTGCCACTTGAATTTTCTTAACTAATAAAGGATTGATGTTCGTTCAGTGAACGGCTGGACATACTCTGTAAGGGTATCAGTATCAGTATCAGTATCAGTAGTTAATTAATGTCACATGGCCATACAAATGGTAACATTGAATTGGCTTTTCATGATAAGGTATGTTAAAAAGGATAAGATTCTTTTCTTTTATTGTAATGACAAATCATGTGATAAAAGCGTAATGTATAAGAACTTATTTTAGTGTAGTTACACGTTAGCTTTCCGTTTGAGAGAATACTACTTTCACTTCTTAATAGAAGAGTTAGATACATAATTTAATGATGTTAAAAAAATTAGTCTGGTTAGTTATTTATAATAAATATGTCTTGCTTTTCCTAAACTACATATTCTTATTAATCATATATATTAAAACTATTCCTTGATAGAACATTTTAACTCGGGATGGAACTAGGGAAAGCTAGGCTAGGCTTTAGCTAAATAGTACTAGAAGCGCAATAAATATCTAAAGTATGAGTCTGGGCTGAGCCTACATGTAGATTTTATTTTAGGCTTGAGCTTGAGCCTTCAAATGGCTTAACAAGGCCTTAAGGCTGTTTAAAAGTCGACTTAAAATGTAAGCCTTTAAATAGACATAAAAATCTATGCCTCTAAGTTCACATATAACTCTTCAAATCCATTTTAAAACCTACATTATGTCTTAAAAGTCTAGAATTCATTTTCACTTGCAATATAAGAGTCAAGCAAAAAATAAAAAAAGAGTGCATAGTGACAACAATTGTCGAATCAAGTAAAACCAAGAAAAACTAATTATTTGTTGACTAAATAGATATATTTTCTAAAATTAACCAAGTACAACAAGTGGCATGTAAAAGTAGATTTTACTTCTTTTAGTTTTTCCACATAAATTGTGGCAAACTCTTGTTACTGAGATTATAATATTTCATTTAGGCATCACTAAAATAACTTACAAAAATTATTATGCTTTAGCAAACAACAAAAATCAAGATAGAGGAAGTGAGCTAACATTATCATCTTGAGTGATAGAAAAGAAGAGACACTACAAAAAAACGAGTACTTTGTGCAGCGGTTATTTTGATGCGTTTGCAGCAGTTAAGTTTGCAACAATTTTCAAAACTGCTACTAAAATGGGTGTCACAAATGTAATTTGCAGCGGTTCTGGTAAACCGCTATAAATGAGGTCAAACCGCTGCAACTATTTTCAGAAGTACGATTATTATGATTATTTGCCGCGATTTTTTTAAATTTGTCGTGTTTCTTCACCGCAGCAAATGTGGAGCTAAAAATTCCCCGAAAATAGAATTTGCGGTGATTTTGAAAAACTACCACAAATTTAGGATGACTTCAAATTTGCAGTGGTTATAAAAAACTGCTGCAAATTCTTGTTGGTTTCGATTTTGTGGCGATTATATAGAACCACTGCAAATGTTTTTAATTTCAAATTCGTATAAATTTTTAGTTAAAAATATTAATTTATTTATTTTTTGTAATTGATTTTTTTTGTTTGCATAATTTTGATTTTCATTCACCAAATATTTAAAAAAATATGACTAGTTTAAAAATATGAAATATATATACTTTTTATAATTTGTATATTTTATTAGAAATTTAGATTCTAGTGTGTTATTATTAGTTAATAAATATTATTTTCATCTATAATAAATAATTTATATAAGATAAAAACATGTTATGATCTGAGCTTGCAAAGAAGAGGAAAAAAACAAGTTAAAAAAATGGGTAAAATTGATAAAAATAAAACAAGAGAAATATATTAAATTAATATTTAATAATTTACCTGATGAAATGAGTGAAACAGAAACCAGAGTAAAACAAGAAGGAGGGAAGTCAGAAGGAGAAGAGAAAAAGAAGGAGCAAATGGCGTGTAGATTGGGGTGTATATATAAGAAAGATGTGAATTTTGTAGCGGTTACGGCAACAATTACAAACCACTACAAAAATTTTAAATTTGCTGCGGTTAAGATGATAACCACTACAAAAGTTTTAAATTTGTGGCGGTTACAATAGCAATTATTAAGAATCACTACAAATTTTAAACCTTTGCAGCGTTTTAGAAAAAAAACTACTGCAAAACTCATGCATCTGCAGCAGTTGTGACAAAACCGCTGCAAATGTTTAAATTTGCAGTGGTTTTTTTTTTCTAAACTGCTGCAAAGGTCATTTTGGGTAATTTATTTTCTAATAATGTATAAAATAAATAAAATTTCATGTACTTATATTTTAGCTGAAATACATTCATATTTATGGTAAGAAAATTACATATACATATAAAGATTCTTGAACATTTCAGTCTTCATCATCATTCCTGAAAAAATAAATGAAAAGAAGGGGTAAAACGAAACTTATTTTAAACATATATAAGAAATTGTTAATAAAAATTTAAGTTGAATAATATGTACCTGAGAAGGGGTGAATTGTCATCTCCATCAGGGAAATGATTATCCAAGTTGGCTGGTTGGAACGGCTTACTCTCATAGTTGATCTCATCACCATCACCCATATCATAAAGGTCTCGAGGCTTGAGATGAACAACCATATTTCAATCTTTATGTTTTCCATCCTCCACATAATAAACCTAATGTGCCTCTGAAGCAAGTATATATGGCTCATCATCCTTTGATTCACCAGTGTGAATACGCCTTGAAGAATTGACAGATGTTATCCCCAATTCATCAGTCATGATACCACGTGAAGTTGTGGTGTTTGCCCAGGAACACTTGAATAGAGTTACAGTGAAAGAGCCATTATAATTTAATTCAATAATGTCTACTAGCTTCCCATAATATGGGATACCCCCAAAAGTCATATTGTTATCACTGCTGCTTGGATAACTCCTAGTTCTAAAGGTGCCAAAAACTCCACAGTTCTGGGTAAGCAAACCTTGATCACGTGCAACTGTGCAAAACTTAAATCCGTTGACATTATATGCTATAAACCTTCGTGCATGATCAATTGGACCAAGTGCAAGAATAGAAAGATCATATGGGTGGGAGATGTTGTCATTTGCTATTCAATGTGCAAACCAAGCAGGAAATTTCCTATGGACTTGTTTGTCCACCTTTGCTTATGTGTTCGCGCGACTTCGCATCTAATGCTTCACATGACTTCTGAACTCTCTAAAAAAAAAAAGAGCATAGAATGAATAATATTACTTCATGTGTCAAAATTTGAAAGGTAAATATGAATTTTAATGATTATCTTACTGAATGAAAGGATCAACTTCACTACAATTTATTAACATGTGTCTATGTGCCTGCAATTTTTCCCTTGGAGCAAGCTTTATATTTTCATATCCTCCAACAGGTTTACCAACAGAACAGAACAAAATGCTTGCTATGGATGAAGCATGTTGAGGGCGATCATTAACTCGAGGCGGACAATTGTACAATGTCTTGATATCATCAAAGTACCCTAAGCAAAAATTGAGAACCTCATCCCCTCAATATTCTTCTGCTATTGAACCCTCTGGCCAAGCTTTATTTCTAACATAGGATTTTAATTTACCCAAAAACCTTAAAGAATAATTAAAAAATGAGTTATAAATTAAGTAAAACATTATATAAGTAAAAAATCCAATTAACTAAAAGTATAAGATGATAAATAAAGTTTAAAAAAATTTATACCTTTCCATAGGATACATCCAACGATATTGGACCAGGCCACCTAGTTTTACTTCATGAACAAGCAGAACAATCAGTGAACTATGACAATAAAAAATGATAGAGGAAAAACCATTTTCATGTGACATAGGGTATGGATGATTTTTTGTTGCAGCTAATCCAACTCTTCAGTAGTAAGAACTTTTGAACATAACTTCATAAAAAATGTGCAAAGCTCAACCAAGACTGTTGAAACATTCTGAGGCAATGTACTCTTTATTGCTAACGACAAAAACTGTTACATAAGAATGTGTGAATCATGACTTTTCAACCCTGTAAACTTTCGAGCTTGCAAATCAACACATCTTGAAATACTACTTGAATATCCATCAGGAACTTTGATATTCTTCAATATCATCAAGAAGATATCCTTATTCTGTTTTGTCAATGTGAATTTAGTCGATTGGAATTTACCATTTTCATCTGGCCAATGATCCTCATGAATTCCTCTTGCTTGTAAATCTTTTCGTGCTTGAAGGTGATCCTTCATTTTCAGGATCGTTAAGCAATATGTATATGACATTATCGCATACATTTTTTTTCAATATGCATAACATCAAGAAAATGCCATAACAAATTATCTTTCCAATAAGAAAGAGTGAAAAAAAATGCTTCTCTTACACCACTACATAGGCTCAGTTGCTTTGGAAGTCCCCCGTGATCTTCTGCTAATTCCTTCAGCATCATCACTTTTTCCAAACTCAATATCAACATCATGTAGCTGTTGAAATATATCCTTACCAGTCAAAATCAAAGGAGGACCCTTTTTTTCTTGTTTCTCATCAAAGCAGTTATGTTGTAACCCAAATCTGTGTCTTTGATCAAGAAATCATCTATGTCCCATAAAGCACCATTTCTGACTATGCAGAAGTCAAATGGACTACGCGTCAAAGTTGCACACTGGACATGTGAGACCGGTATGAACATTCCAACCAGATAGGCTATGTTTGGATTACCGTTTAGCATGCAAAACGCATCTTGGAAAGTGTGAAACCTGTGTTGGAGAGTTGTTTGAAGAAAAAAGATTGTTTAGGATAGTGTTTTTGTTCCATCGCCATTGCCGCTTCAAACTGACTTTTATTCAATGAAACTTTTTCTTGCTTTTGCCTTCAGCTACATTGCAGTGAGTGTGACCCACTAATTTTTTTACCTTTATGTCCCTTGTGGGCAATCCTTGTGTAGTAGGCTAATATATATATATATTTTCTTACCAACACTAAGCAACACATTTATATTATTTATTTATTTTTTAATTTATATCTTTTAATTTGTCCATTATATCTATTTAATTAATTATCTACAATGTGTTTTCAAATTTTTCTCAGTAGCAAATATTTTTATTTTATCATAATAATTTTAGGTATTTTTTAAAAACTATTATCACATTAAAAACATAAAATATCAAACACTACTATTTAATAAAGTCCATGTCCTTTTTAGTCATTTTACAACTGAACTCACTTTTCGTCCAAGCAACTATTAACTTTTCCAATTGACTTTTTATAAGCAACAATCCAAACATAAATCGCATTACACTAACTAACTTTTACTCTAACTTCAGTTACAAAAGTTAGTTAGACTAGAAATTAGTTTTGCCTAATGTCAATCCAAACACACCCATAATGTTCTCAATCTAGGAAAGTCATTGATTGTCCACATAAGGGATGCACGCAAGTTGAAAAGTTTTTTTTTCCCATAAGAGTCATAAGTCTGTATTCTAGAAGTCTATAATTCTTGTAATTCCTTAATTAGTGGCTGCAAGTACATGTCAATATCATTACTTGATGCTCTCCTTCCTGGAATAATCATGGATAATATGAAGGAACTCTGTTTTATGCACATCTAAGGTGGACAATTGTACGGAATTAAGACAACAGGCCAAATGCTATAACTGGTACTGAGATTCCCGAATGGATTGAACCCATCAGTTGATAAAGCAAGATGAACATTTCTTGGGTCAGCTGCAAAATCTGAAAATTTCAAATGAAAAGCTTTACATGCCTCTGAATCTCGTGGATGTCTTAACTTGCTGTTAATGTTCTTTTCCACATTATGCCATCTCATGTGATTTGCTGTCTTGGATGACATATACAGTCGTTGTAACCATGGCTTTAGACGGAAATATCCTAGAATCTTTACAAGTTTCTTTTTTTGTTTTTTTTCCCTTTTTGTATTGGCTTCCACCTAGAGGCTTAACATTGCTTACAAATCTCCCGATCCACATCGTCTCCCCAATACAACATGCAATCAGGTAGACATGCATGAATTTTACTATAATCCAACCCCAACTTGTTGATCTTTTTTTTTTGCATCATAGAATGAATTCAGAATATCCATATTGGTAAATGTATCACTCAGTAATTCAAGCTACATTGACATTGCCTTATCAGTAATTCTACATAAACACTTGATGTGATACAATTTAATCAAGAAAGACAATTTAGAATATTTTGCACCTGTGAATAAATTTTTTTTCATCATTTATAATCTAATTTATTAAAGTGAACATTTAATTAAAAAATATTTGTACCTAAAAATAAAGGTTTTTCTCCATCATTCATGAGCTCAAAAAAACCCCTAGTGTTGTCATTTCTTGTAAACTCTAGATCTGGACCCTAAACCTCATCGTCTTGTAAGTTGTCTGCATGCATCCCAAAAGCATCACGTACTACATCATTGATGGGCTCGGGATCTTCTACATACATTACTACCTGAGAATTTACTGGAGGCAAATTATTATTGCTTCTTTCACCATGCATCGCCCAAAATGTATATCCTGAGGGGAAGGGTTTAACTATTAAGTGCTTCCTAACTACTGTCCTCACATGCCACTTCCTAAAGTTGCATTTAGGACATGGATAGATAATATTACCACTTGCACTTGCATGGGCTATAGCAAAATTGAGGAAAGAATCAAAGCCAGCTAAATATTGTGGTGAAGTTCGAGGCATGCCTATCCATGATTTATCCATTGCTATGGAACTCTATGGAAGATGAAAATAAACTGAGTATGGGAGGGAATTTATAGAGTCTGGGGATTGTATTTTGCAGTAGTTATACGAAAAAACCACTGCAAATTTTAATCTTTGCAACGGTTTTTGTGAAAACCACTGTAAAATTAAAACTTTTGCAACGGTTTGAAGAAATAACCGCTGCAAATTCAAAAAATTTGCAACGGTAACCGCTACAGAACAAAACCGCTTCAAAATTTGTAGTGGTTAACCGCTTCAAAATTTATAGCAGTTTTTGTTATAACCGCTGCATATTCAATTATTTGCAACGGTTTTTTAAAACCGCTACAAATGTGATGATGTAATATTTTTAATATTTAAGCCATGTTTATCTTCTTTTTTCAAAACTTACGTTAATTTCTTTTTTAACATAGCTATTAAACTAGACATAAATAAATTGGACATAATGAAACATTAAAGTTCTATAGAATAAAATCATAGTCATAATAAAATATTTAAATATAAGTCTGAAGATGCTAATACAATGAAGTCTGTGAGTGGACTTCATCATCATCGCCGTCATCATCACCCCCATCATCATTGTCATCATCATCACATTCCTATTGACTTGCACATTGTCTGGCCTAGTCAACATTAAATGGAGGACAACGTGCAAGATCAAAAGGAATATTCATATAAGGCATCTACATGTCTTGCATAGGGCCGCCAGGGTTATATGTACTAAACATCTTCTGAAATATTTTGGATGCAACCACCTCCATTTCTTCCTGTATCTCCTGGCAGACCTCCTCCTTAAGCTCTTCTCTCAGCTCCTCTCTTAGCTACTACAGTTCTAAATAGGGGTATTTACGCCCACCCCTCGTGATGTCATTGATAGGGACTGGGATGATGAAGCCTCACCTCTGCACCAAAACCAAGGCCGTGGACTTAACCAGGATGCTTGGGTTGATTTAGAGCCGCCTTGAGGGAAGCCGTTACATCCACTGAGCCTTATAACTCGTGATGTTCAGTCTAGTAATGCTTAATTTTACCCTACTAAGTTATATAAAATACATTAGTAGTTAAAATATTGAATTCAAAGATCATACATAATAATAAGAAAATGTAATCTAATAGTTACAATAACATTCTCAGCATCTTGCGAGCTGGGAGTGCCATCCTTACGCCTGTGAGTTTCAATATACCAATCACCAAAATCGACCTGCCTCCCTTCCCTTCTGGCTCATGCTTCCTACATAGCAACACAAACAAAAATTCTATAATTATAGTACAATAATTAATTGTTCAAACAATATATAATTATATTAACTATATTATGTATGCACCATCTCACTCATGATCACAGTGAAAGTCTTCGATCCATTAGTATGAAGGATCATCTGGCACGCCCGGCTCATCCTGTTTCTTCGAGAAACTGCCTATATCTCGCATGCAAAATAACTAAAATAATTACTTGTAATTTCATACAAATTAATACAAAAAATAAAAAATAAGATTACCATCTGCTCAGGTGAGCTCCTAAAGTATACAAATCTTGCCTAATCCTCAGCCGGGATGTTTTTCGGCACATCTCTCATCACTTCATCTATTGGTCTGGTCCCATCCGCATTTCTATCAGTATACAGCCGTCCTCTCGCATTCTTCCACGCATCCCCCATTTTTTGAAGGGCATAATTCTTACGGTCATCCATCACAACAAATCTTTTCTATACCATCAAAATACAACAAAATTTATATTTACTTTTAAATTAAATATAATATTTGAACATGATAAATAATACTTGCAGTCACATTATTTACCTTTACAATGTCAGTCCAAATCAAGTTCTTCCTATTCGTTTCCATCTTTATGCCAGTTCTCATAATATATGGGAAAATTAACATAATTGTGCCCCAAGTCAGCAAGGTATCTGTTAAAAACAGTGCCACCAGCACCAATTGGCTGGTCCATCCTTTCGTCCCACTCTACAGGTATTCGATGGTCTGGATCCAACACATACACTTGTCTCATGACCAATGTGGCTTCATATATATGTCCTTCAGGGTCTGTAAAGTTAAAGACAACAATTACATTAAATAATTAAATAATTATTAAAAATATAATAAATTTGACATATGCATAATCCGAATGTGAAATCCCCTCCGCTGTGCAGCAGAATGACGAGGGATATTTCAGTCCCTCTCCACATCTTCATCAATAAAACTCTCCACTTGTCGTATCATCTCCACATCAAAATCACCTAAATCTAAATTAATATCTATGCTTGCTCGTCATCGTCAGCATGCGGGGTGACGAAGGGCCCTCATCATGAGCTCGACCTCGACCTCGACCTCGACGAGGCAGCTTTGAATATTCCATAAGTGCCTTCCCATGACGTTAAGACATAATTATAACTATATATTTAAAAAAATACGGAATTACAATTTAATTAATATCCAATTTAATCAATTAATTACATAATCCAAATTATTAAATAATTATGTAACAAATACATTTTTATAAATTTTATATGAATAATTATTATGAGTACAAATCAATATGTAAAGTACAACAAACTCAAATTATTTATAAATAGTTAATGTTAAACAATTATTTAAATCAATATTGAAATAATTAAATGTTTATAAAATAAATATATAAATTATCACATTAACATATAAAAACAAATGTCTACAGTAATAAAAAATAATAAATAAATTATAACATTTACTAAAAAGGTTTATATGTTCAGTTCTTAAAGCGCACGTAACAATCTTTATATATATATATATAATAATTAATTACAATTAATATTACATCAACAATTAATTTAACCAATTCAATTCATATATTCACTACATTTATAATCTATAACTACACAAAAATAAAAACAAATTAATTATGCAATGATAGTCAAAAATACAAAGATAAATAAATAAACATATTCAAATGCAGACAAATAATTTCTAAACAACAACATAAAATGCATTCTTAATTAAATAAATTTATATACAAAATTTTAATCAGCTTTTACTTAAAATGCTAACTTGGAAAAAGATCTTCAGAGTGAGACTCCCCTTAAAACTTGTCAAGGTAAGTACTAACGCAAAAAAACAAAAAAAAACCAAGGACTTACAAATATATAAAGAGCCTCCCAAAAGAGGCTCCTTTGCCGCAGTTTCTGCCACAGTCTATGAACTACTACAACATTTACAACGGTTATGCAGCGGTTCTGTCGAACCATTGCAAAACTCACTGCAAAATTTGAAGATTTTGCAGTAGCTTGTCAGAACCTCTGCATAAACCGCTGCAAACTGGCATAAGCAATTCTATTAGAGTCGCTGCAAAATATGCGGCCATTTTGCAGTGGTTCTTACAAATTTGAACCCAATAATTTTCCCAGCAGTTTTTACCTCCAAATCGCTGCTAAATATCGTTGCAAATGTGCCCACCATGTGGTGCCAAATTTTAGTGCCATTATTTTGTGGCAGTTTTATTATAACCGCGGCTAACGCACTATTAACCGCTGCAAACTTAAATTTTTGAGTCAAACTATTGTATATTTGTAGCGGTTTTGTTTAACCGCTACAAATTCTAGAATTAGTAGCGGTTATTTATAACCGTTGCAAAATAACTGCTACAAAACACTTTTTTTTTGTAGTGAGAGGTAGAAGTGAATGACTAATGAATGAAAAAGGGTTGATCTTAGGGTCAAACCAAAGTTTGTAATTTTATAAATAATTTGTAAAAGATTTATATTATATAATATATAATAACACAAATTAAAAAAAACTAAATAGGCTAGGCCTTATGAAAATATGCCTAGCCTATTTGCCTAAATAGGCTTGAAAATAGGCCTAAATATGAGGTTGATATATTTGCCAAATAGGTTAGGCTAACCTAAGTTTAGGCCGTAGGCTCCTAATAGGGTTCTAACTTACTTCTACTCCTAACTTTGACATATGCAATCAATAGGGGTACTTTGAAGGGAAAAAAAAGTTATTAAATTAAAAAATAAAATGAATTAAGGATTTATATTTAGGACCAAAATAAATTTCTTATTTAACTCTTATAATAAAGATGAAAGGTATTTACAACAATCTATCATATCTGCACTTAAAGTGACTTGTTTATTTGGGAAGACTGAAATATGTTTCCAAGTTGAAGGTCTGAGTGTTATGTAAGCACCATTTTAATTTCAAGTTCATTTTTAACATAAAATTAAACATGAACTAAAAGTATTGTAAAAATAAAGAGACGAGGGATAGAGAAAATGAGAACTCAAAGATTTATCTGCACCGTACCCTGGAATTTAATTAGGCTGGACTCTATAAAGTGAATATGACCTAGGCCGCCTCTATGCTCCTATATAAAGTGTAGTCCCGTTAATTTGGTTTGCTAAACAACGACAAGTGCATTTCAATGGTTTTTCACACAAATGGAAGGAAACTTACTGGGGAAAAGGACGAGACAAACATTTTGTAAACAAAAAGACAATTTGACTTTTAGATGTCTGGTTTTTCGCTAAAAGTGATCTTGTCATTAAACTGTTCAAATATACTTAGTGAGCCTCTCCTTAGCTCTTCATGATCCTATAAATCTGGCTAGAATTTATTTTCACTGTGCTAAACGGGCCCTTAACTGCTTTTGCTTTGGAATATGGCAATTTGTGGCACTTCTATGATAATTAAATAGGCTTTAAAGACAAGACACAGTAGTAAATAAATGCCGTCACTGCTTTTGCACACCACGAATTTGAGTCGTCATAGTTCTTCCTAGTCCTCCTACACTTTGCTGTGATAGTCTTGGAGCAACATATCTAGCTGCCAATCCAGTTATGCATGCTAGAACAAAGCACATAGAATTGGATTACCATTTTGTTCGTGAAAGAGTTGCTGCTAAAGGCTGCAGATTTCCAATGTTTCTTCCCAAAGACCAGTTACGTTACTGACATATTTACTAAATTGTATTTGAAGAGACAATTTCAAATGTTATAATATTATGGAGGAGGAAGAAAATGGAGTAAGAGTAGTAATTAACACAAACAAAAATAAATAAATTTAAAATTACCTTTAAAAAAGTAAATTTAAACAACATTCAAAAACAAGAGCAAAGTTAAAAGAAACTTGTTTTATTATATCGATGACTGAATCAAAATAAACTTCTACATTATAATGAACAGCAGACGAATTACAAGCCATTTATTCTAAATCTCATGAAAGGGAAACAACGCAAAGAGGCTAAAAGCACACCAACACATTCGTCCGCCACAAAATCCACCAAATAAAGTAACACACTAATTACTTCAACCATCACAGCAAACTGGAACCATAACTGTCCAAAAGTTCCCTACTTTTATGAGACTCTCATCCACAAAAGTATAGGACCTATGTACTTCGGAGAACTGCTATAAAGTCCTAAGGAAGGAATATAATAACTAAAAAATCTCAACGACAATATAGCAGCATCTAATAACAAGTTTTAGTGTACAGACTGACAACAACTTCTCAATTGTTGGGACTTTTTAGTAATTATTTTCTTTCGTCGGGGACATTATAGCATGTAATTCTCCTTTTTTCCATTCTTATCTCTCTCTAACTTCCCTTAACATCGCTGGCTCTGGCATTCACAGGTTCCTCCTTGTATTCATGGCAGCACACATATCTAACTAACTTAATGTTCATGGGACGACCACACATACAATAGATTGGAGAGGAGATATCACCGGCATGGTTCTTGACGTCCAAACGAAGACAATTTGCAGGAGGGGGAAGCTTGGATAAAACATTGCGATAGTGTCTGTTAAAGGACACATCAAAGCCAGGATCTTTTTCAATGTTGAGTTTCCAGGCATCAAACTCTTTGAGTGTCTGATAAAATGTATCACCACGACAAAGCAGCTTAACGTTTTCACCTTTGCTAACAAGAACCCAACCGGTTTGTTCTTGTCGGAGTCCGAGGAAGTTCCTAACATCTTCGAAGGAAGGGTCTTTGGTTTTCTTCCTCGTCATGCTGTAGAATAAGTTCTCCACGTTAGCCCAGAAGCCATTAACGATTTTCAGGTCATCCTCCTCTTTGCCATGGTGATAGTAAGTTATGACCACATCTGATCTTTTTGTTATCTCGTCCCTCTTCACTTTCTCCAATTCCGCCGGGATCCTCAGCAGCCACTGGTTGTCGCAGTAGTCGACGTCAGTGCGTCCATAGATGACAATGTAAGCTTCTGCCTTTCTCTGAATTCACATGCACAAATAAAGGGTTTATCTTAATATTGTACATATGCACAAGAAATATCTTGACACGATGGAACTCACAAACAGTGCCTTGCCTGCTTATTTTGTTATGCTCGTTTCTGCTTCAGCTCTCTCTCAAGATATACATATGCTATCTCTAGTCCGTAATATAACAGCTATTTGTGAATTCAATTCATTCATAAATATAACACCCCAACTTATTTTGTTTCCATATTTATTCATTTTACCCTCGTGTAATCCTCATATTGATATTGCATGTGTTAATCCAATACATATGATTAATGAATTTATTTTAGAGAAAATAAAACACATTTATTACAAATAAAAAAGTTAATTAATTTTTTTAATATTCGTAAATTAGTTCTCAAACTCTCATATCAAGGACCTGGAGATACTGTGTGTGTAGACACTGTCAGGCACAGACATATGATGTGAGAAGATCCCAAGTAATTAAGAAGGAAGAGCATTTGAAGTCATGGGAAATCATGCGCGCGTGTGTATACGTACCCCAGTCTCTATTTCTTGACTGAGTCCCTTCATTTGGCTCCAAAACCAGTTCCATTTCGTGATAAGATGCTCATCATCGTTTATGCCCCAAGGGAAAGCTTGGATATCCCAAGAGAACAACATGTGCGAGGCATTGTCATTAGTGACATCACCTTGAGGATTAAACACAGGAATCATAGGCTTATTCTGGTACTTGAATCTGTCTCTGACAAGGTTCTTGCACACTGCAGGAATAATGGAGTAGTCCACCACGTACCACTCCATTTGTCTCTTTAAGTCTTCGAACAGTTGTTTCCTCTTCTTTGTATTGTCTCCCACTTGGTCGTCGTCATCAACTATTGGGACCCACAGGATCTTGAAGTCTTCTTTTCTGAATCCTTTTATCACTTTTGGATCTTTCTTCAGTCCTTCCTGGATGGATTTTAACAGACGAATCTCATCTCCTATGCTGTACAACCCAGAAAGGAACAAGACCACGTGCTTCTGCCTGAACACCTTGAAGCTCACCTGTTTGTTTTGTTGTGTGCAAAACACAAGTCCACAAGATCGAGAGAACTTAATTATTAGATTTTTTTTTTTAACTTTTTGAAAAATCACTACTTATCATTCCTTAACTTTAAAAATTACAAAACTGAATGCTTCAATATATACAAACCATTGATCCAGTGTAGCCATCATAGACATGTGGATCGTTCACATCTCTGGGGAAAAGCAGATACTTCAAGACCTGTAAGATTTCTCTGGGAGTTTGAAACACTATCCTATAGCGGAATTGATATTCTTTTATGAATTCTGCAATAGAAACAGAATATTATTAATTCAGTTTTTATATATAGATCAATGTCAATTAGTTTTTGTCACAAAAATATATAGATAGAAATGAATTAATATGCATGTCACTGTAGTAAACTGATTAAGCTTCTGACCTATCTCTCTCTTTATCTGGGCTAGATAACGGCTTAGCATGTCGGAAATCTTGGAAATCTTGTTGCCAATGTCGGATAACTTATAGCTGCTCCTGAATCCATAGTATAAAGTGTGATGCCCACTAAGAATATTTTTTTAAAAAAAAAAACACAACCAGAAGAACAAGAAAAACTATTCAAGGCTTATTGACTTTCCTTTTGAACGTTTGACTAGAAAAAGGTTGCCGCATAATAATTATAATTAGGGTTAATATTATTTTTAGTTTGTGAAGTTTGACGTCATTTTGGTTTTAGCTCTCCTTGAAATTTGAAGCCAATGCTTTAAGTCCCTAAAACCTAAAAATCTCTTCTTCTCTTTTTCTTTCAGAAACTCGAAGTATCCCAAGTTATTTTGAATTTGAGAATAATCTTTGTCGGACCGTAAACGTTAAAGTCATAGTTCTCCCAACAACTGTACTTCTCAAAATTCAAACTTGTGTTCTCTTTCTTGTGAGGTGAAATCACTTACCATCTCAACCAACAACTTATTAGTGAAACCTAAAAGGCTTTAGGCAGACTAAAATGTAGTAAAAAAATCAGTGATTTCAAATTCTAAGAACCAAAAACAAAACGGGATCAAATTTCAAGAACCAAAGATAGCATATTAACCCTTATAATTAAAGAGTTCGATGGCACGAGGATTTGAACAGAAAAGATCAAATAACTTACGTATAACCCAAGAGAATATCCATGTGAGCAGCCAAACTAACAATGGTGAGGACGATCCAGTAAACGAAAACAGGAAAGTTTTGGATGGCTTCTTCCAAAGTTCGAATGTCCCTAACGTCATAGCCTTGCTTTGACATTTTCTCCAACGCAACAATATAATCAACGGTCTCTGAAACATGCTTCACCACAAGGTTGTAGTGGGAGAGGTCGCTTGGGTCAACGGCATGAACACTGCTTAAGACAGCCAATGAATTTCCGATGCTGTCTTGTCCTTGATAAAGAATCTTCTGATCATAAAGGTGCCAGAAAATGCCATATTCCAAAGCAAAAGCTGCCAGTGCTGTCACTGCTTTTGCACACCACGAATATGAGTCCAGAGTTCTTAGTATCGACATTGTTGTTTCATGCTCGTTTGTGTGGTGTGCATGCCATTTTGTCTTCCTCATCTGTTGTCATCATAATGCGAAATACTTATTAGTGACTTTAATAATCATAATTAGAACTAAGGGGGCTCCAGCAGTTATGCATAATCAAGATTGAAAAGCATATATATACTCCTTTGATGACCTAGCTAAATGTAAGAACTAATTGAAAAATTAGTACGTGTTGATCCTAAAATCTATTTTTCATATTTATCATTTTAGAATAGTTGAAATCAAAGACCATAAAAAATGAGGATATTTAGTGGGAAAAATGTTATATTTATTATAATCAACTAATCAAATTTGTTAATATATCCTGTATTAAGGATCAGAGGAGTATATCACAAAGTGTGCATATCACACCTAGAAAATATTAAAAAATGTGGTTAATATCATCTTTAATTTTTAAAATTTGACTTTATTTAGGTTTATATTTCTAAAATTTGAAACCAGTGATTCTGGTTTCTGAAAAAAAGTGGACAAAAAATTTTTAAGTTGACCAAAGTGAAGTCAAATTTTTGGGATCAAAATCACTGGTTTCTAAATTCCATGGACCATGAGATTAGATTTTAAGAATTAAAGACGGTGTTAACCTTAATAAAAATTTGAAAACTTTCTTCCCGGCCCCGCACTCCGAGTTGCAATTTTCTCCCACCACTTTGAATACACACGCGGGAGATTTACGAGAAATAAAGGGCCACCACTTGGTTATTAATTTGGCATCGCGTCTTCGTTTTAAAGGGAGAAAAATTATTTTATAAAAGAAAAACAATATTGCAGAAACAGAAATTAACGAAATGAAACATTTTGTGAGTCATTAACCTGACAAGCAAAATCCTTGAGTAAATATATCGGTGGCTCCAGATTGGAAAGGGAAGTCTTGTCGACCTCCGTTAGTGGATGATACTGTAACAAAACAATAGGCATTATTAGTAGAAGTATTTTAAAAGAAACACATATTTATTATGAATAACTAAATTAACTAATTTTTAATTCACGTGGAATTATATTATTGTAAGTTGATGCAGTGTTCGTCATCCCCACACACACAAAAAGAGAGCAAAACACGAAAATTGTAATTACCTTTATGCTGGGATCACAAGTGCGAAGTGAACGAATAATAACATCAGAAACAACACTGAAAAGAGCCTCTGAATCAAAGGTTTCACCATGTTCGTTCACGACATAGCAATCGTGAACCAATCCCAAGACCTGGTTATCATCCAGGGTCAATGGCTTCACGTTTGAATCCGACTTCATCATCCTTCTCACCGGAGTGCTTGACGAGGCCATTCTGCTTGAGGTTTTGTGAGTGAATTAGCAAATAGCAAGTGATCGATGTCTTTTTGTGTGATTACCACGCCCTTTGCAGTACTGTATTTATAGGCCTATGGTATCCATAACGGGACAAGAGCAGGGAGGATAAGAAAACACGTGATGATATAATCATGGTGTTTGAGAAATAATTTTGTTACTGTGGAATATTACCACGTAGTGTTCACACAATGAAAAAAATAATTAGGACCTCAGATTTTAGGGACACGTAGTGGACCCTAAGCTTGACTATATTTGGATACTGACAAAGAAGTAGTTTAATCAATCAATTGTCATGAAACAGACAAAGTTAAATTATTTTAACAAGACATGATTTCTTTTCCCTTTTTTCTTAAATTTTAGACGGTAATTACGCATTTTTAATTCATTTTATTAATTTCAAAATAGAAATTAACAAGTAGCAATTTTAACCTAAGCACTTGGAAAAATAGGAATTAACCATGTTTTCTGCATATGTCTAATTCCTAAAGTTGAGATGCTATTAACAAATTTTCATTCTATTTTACTGAATTCGAACTAAAAATGCACATCAAAGCTTTATACAAAAATGACTTGTAGATAAAGTTAAGTAGTTAGCTTATATATCTTTTTGCATTACTTTAATCGCAAGTCATTGTTGGTTCAATGATCACCATATATATATGGCACCAAGAGTAAAATCTTACTTTCACCACTTTCCCCAAAAAAAAAAAAGCACCTTCCCGCCAGCCACAAGCAAACTGGTAGCCACCGTTGGAGCTCCAACGCCTGCTAGTGAGAGGGTTCTTGACCTTTATTGTTATAAAATAAATGGAGGTATTTATGTTTTTTTCTTGAATTTCAAAATCTCATTTTGGAATTTGTTGACTTATAAGAATTTGTTAAATTCAGGTACATGTGATTCAACAATTTCTCAGCATTTTCTTATGTCTTTTTCTCTATTTTAATTATCTTATTTTAAATAATTTTGTGCTTTAAAAATAAGAGTGTGAGAGAAGTAAAAGCACCATAGGTATATAAATCTCTTTTTTTCCCCAACTTAGGTATATAAATCTCACGTAATATACATTTGTGTGTGTGTACGCGCTTCAACGTGCATCACGTTGTATTTATGATTCATTATGTGGATGAATGCGTTTGGTGATCAAAAGTTATAGATTGTCAGAATAGTGTGAACAAATGAAACTACCCTACCGTACATGAAACAATGTGTCATCCAGATCCTTCTTATCTAAATCTTGATATTTGAGTCCAAAAAAAATCTTGATATGGTTTGTATTATTATTATTATTTCTACTACTACTACTATTATTATAGTATTATTTTATTATTTAACAAGGAACACATGAATCTAATGAAGATGATTTTATTAGGTTCAGACAAAGTATATATGAAGATATAGTTATTTAGTCTATGATCTGATCGATTATTAAAACTAAGTTAGTGATGATGTTTAATATTATGCATAATAAAGACAATGTTCTAGTAATAATTAAGCACGATCGGATGAGCTAGTCCCATACAGCTCAAAAGTATAAGAGACTTTTGTGTAGTTTATTATAAACACATCATATAATCACAAGTCACTAACCAAACCTGAAGAAGATATACAAGTGTTAAATTTGTATAACAACTCTTAACTAGAGCTATACTTAACTAATTGAGTGTATTAAAAAAATTAGTTAAGTTAATTATTTGTAACAAATATAGAAGTTAATTTTCTGAAAGTACATTTTTCAGTCATGTAAACACAATTGTCAATTTCATCATGATTTAGCTATGAATTTACTAATTGATTAGGCTAAAGATACATCTAACTTTCTTAGATGCATCCAGCATCTTAATATTTTTAGTGGTGCAATTTTACCCATAATATATTAGATTTGATGTTGTCTACTCATTTTTAAGTTTTTTAATGTGATTTTATTTGGTGGTTCCTTTATATGAAAGTTTTTAATAATTTGATAAAAAAACACAATTGTTAATTTTAACTGTTAAGATGAATAACAGGAAAATAGTGATTTTAAATAAATAAAGAAGTGGTAAGATTGCACTAAATTTTAAAAAATTGAGTAAAATTGCACTACTAAAAAATTAGAGCACTGAGTACATCTTAAAAATAAAATTGGGGTGTTAATGCTTTTTCACCTTATTTATTATGTTTGTGTCGGATAAAAAAAAAATCAGAGAAAGAGAGTATTTCATAAAAGGGAAAATTTCAATTAGCCTCATCCGTAGGTACATAATTTTCATTTCCCCTACAAAAATCTAAAATTTTATTGCAACCCAAAGACTAATATTAGATAAAATTAAATTTTGTGGGAGGAAAAAAATATTACTCTAGTTATGAATGATCTTATTCTTCCTGTGAATCACCTTATCTTAATTGTAAATTCTCATGTTTTACCTATAAATAACTTATTTTGAAATGAAGTTTTTAAGGGGCTAAATGAAATTCTTTTGTTGTAAAATGCAGATGATAAATAAACCTTATCCTCCATCAAGCACACACTCTTCAACGTGCAACACGTGATGATGTGGCAAAGCTTTCCCCATCGAACAGGAAATCACTGCCTGTTAACTGTAGTGATGTCACATAGCTGACGTAACGAAATATGTTTAGTCATCAGAGTCAACAACGAATGTGAAAAACTTAAAACTGAATATGTCACCGGAAAAAAAAAAAAAAAAAACGTAAAACTGAATAGTTTTTGGTCACCTCCACGTGCCTCCCAGTGGCCAGTATTATACTGCCTCATCTTTCTGGGGCACGTGTTTTCATAGAAAATTTTTTCTCACAATATTTATTTTGTATATTTTAAAATTATGATTTGATTTTTTTAGGCAACTTTTTTAATATAAAATGCAGATAACTAAATTAAAAAAATTATAAATTATTTAATTATAGCATATATCACATAATCTTTTTAAAATATTTATATGTATTATTGGATTATATATCAATTTATAAGTAAAATAAATTAGTTTTAAGAAAAATAATAAATACAAATACTTTTAAAAAAATTATTTAGCTTCATTAATTTTATTAATTTTTGAATTTAAACTGGATCGTTTAAAGTCTGTGACGTTGTTGAAGGCTTTCCAGATTTCTCAATTTGATCCCTATGGTTTCAAACTTAGGAAAATGCCACAGAACAATTATAAATGTCAAAAGAATTTCTTGAAATCATCAAATTATTATAAATTCTGATGTCCTTTAATTCAAATGTAAGTATACAAATTTAGTATAAATTAACCAAAATGTCTTTCCCTTAAAAAAAGAAAATTCTCCCTTCTCGTTGTCACTGGAGCCCATACCACTAACCCGCAACTGGCCACTTAAACCACCACTGTTGGCAACAAGTAGATCATGGTAAAATGATTTTGGTGGAAGTTAAACCCTTGACCTTATTGATGCAAAAAAAAAAAAAAATTTACCAGCATTTAATACTCCGAAATATTTTCTTTATAGTATTTTGTGATTTATCTATTATCCTAAAGCATTTTTTTGTCTTGGTGCTTGATTCACAAAAAATTATTATTGGGCACTTAACACATCCAAAAAAATAATTTATAGTATTGGATGCACCAAAAAATAATTTAATGTGTTGTACACACTTAAAAAAATATTTCAAAATGCTGAATATATCACAAAATATTTTAAAATACTAGATGCACCCAGTAAAATACTTCAAAGTGTTGGATATATCTTAACCAAAAAAAAACTTATGACCATTAAGTCACCTATTATCAAGAAACTAAAAATCAGACTAGACACTGAACTGGTTAAAGCAATAGTTTATACTAGAGTTGATCAGGCCGGTGATAATTAAAATAATTTAATATCCTTAAAACTTGTAAAAATATCCCTATTTTAATTATAAAAATAAAATTTAAAAATATTCTAGGTTTAAACAACAAAAATAATATATTTTTATATACATAATATTATGATACTCCTCCTGTCCTTATTATAAGACTCAATTTGACTTTTTATTTGGTCTTAATTATAAGATCCAATCCATTTTCTCTTTTATATTTATGCATTTTTTTCTAAGATAATCATTCTAATAATGATAGTTTTAGTCAATATACTTAATTAGCAAGGATATTTTAGGAATAACAACACTTATTTATTATAAATAACTAATTTAATTTACTTTCTTAATTTTTTTAAATAAGTCAATTGGATTTTATAATTAGAATCGGAAGAGTAATTAATAAAGGAACCAGAGGGCGTGGGCGCTTCCCTCCTCTTCATATTACATTTATAATTATTGATGTATGCACTTGGGAGACAGGATGCAATTGCCGTGTGACACTGACACATGACATGACGCTTTGTATCTCGTTCATATAAGAAGCCAAAAAAATCACAACCATTCATTTTATAATGCATGCACTTTTGACGCGAAGCATGGTCGATCTAAGTCCGAGCACTTGCTATTCCCGTCAATTTTATATGAGTTTTAAATTTAGAAAAAATATTATTCTTATTACATTTTCATACAAATTCTCTCTCATTTTTTTTCTTATTTATTATAAGAACATATTTAAAAAAATTATATTTTAATATATTTATTATTTTTAATTAAGTATTTGTTATCTATAAATTAGTTATTTGAATTTATAAAAAGAACCGAAGGGAATATTAGTATCACATTCTTTCAGTAATCTCTATCTGCTTTTAGAAAGAAGTAACGGAGAAATCTATTAAGAGTGTCTAGCCTTGAATTGAATAAAAATTAAATCGTAATTTTAAAAATAATTTTATAACATATTAAATAAGTATGTGAAAAAATTTGTTTAGATTAATATAAAAATATTTTTTTTGGTAATCCAAACATGAGGAGGAATGACTCGAGACGGCTAAAAGATAACAAGCCGGTCCAATAATGGAGAATGTTTGGCTGAGCTTTTCCCATTTTTAGTTCATCTACTCATCTTTCTCTACCTTCCTCACTCTTCTTTCTTCAAGATCTTCTTCTTTCCCTTTTCAGTCTATATTTTGTCAACATCTTCATTATTTTTTGATATCAAAGAGAAATGGAGAAAAAGAACCTTGCAACCCATAAAAAGCAATACTCTTCACAACAATGAATATTACTGTGTGCTCATGATAAGTTTGGATGTATTGCTCAAAATTTAATTTGAACGGTTCATATTTAAAATATTTTAATTTGCAAGTTTTCAAATAATAAAATTATTATTTTGAGAAAGTGTCAATGATTATAAGATTATTTTTTATTTTAAATTTGATATCTTTTAAAATAAAAAAATTGTTTAAAATATCAAAGAATTTAAATTGAATCTGATCATCAATTTGAATGGTTGAGATTAATAGGCTTTTTGACCAACATGAATGTGCTCCCCACAATTGATTAATTAAACTTCTATATATCCAGGCTTCTCTAGGCCATTTTAACAAACTTAGTTTCTGGAAGTTACATCTCACGTTAGAAATTCCTCATCCTCCTAAATCTAGCCATAAACTGAGACAAAACTTCAAATTACTTACGAGCCGAGCGTGATTATATAAAGCACGTGAAGATAAGCGTGGTGCTTAAAAAATGATTTGAGTGCCACTATAAGTAACCACATAGTAGGCACAGGCAGCCCCCTTTGAAATTATTTATAAATACATTTTATGTAAGTTGAGATAAAACTTCTTTCACATACTTATCTCACATCCTATTTATAAGTCATTTCAAATAGGAAGGGGAAAAAAAGGTCACACTGCTTATCTCACTGAGCTGTTTTCCACTGAAGTACTTAGGGTGAAGGGTTTGGGAAGCCACTTAATTACTTTCAAAAGATGTTGGCTTTTATTATTTTATTAATGCTTAGTTAACCCCAAACCCCTAATCATATGCCACGTTCCAATTAATATATTACTAGATGTTTGGGGATAAAAAGTGATTAATTAGTAATAATCTTAAGTCGAATAAATAAATTCGACGAGAGAACAAATGAAAATATTTATAACCACTTGTTGTGTTATGAGTTTTGAATTAAAGTATAAAGCTCCCTTATTCGTTGTTACTTCATACTAACATTTAACAAATTTCATATCGGCAGGGGAAAAAAAAACTAGGTAGTGAAAATTAGTTACTATTGTTGAATATGTTATTTTTAATTATTTCTTAAAATTACACAATAAAATATATTAAAATAAGGTAATATGGTTTTTTTTCTGCATAATTGAAGGTACTTAAGGAGCTAAACCGGTAATTAACACTTAGGGTGAAGGCTTTGTAGATAAATCAACCTTTTAATGCAGAATTGTCATGACTTTTTCTTCTAGGCAACTTTAATTTGAACAAACCTTCTTAGTAAATTTGTAAATTGCTAAATTCTTATTGCAAACCATCGAATTCTTGTTGTAAATAGTCAAATTTGAGTTTTTCATTCATTTACTCATAAAACTTACAAGGATTCATGATTTGCAATAAGAATTCAGCAATTTGCAACATAAATTCGGTGATTTGCAACTCAAATAAAATAAAAGTATTTTTGTCTTCTCACACAAATATTTTTGGTGGGGGTGCAGCAAAATTTTAGAATTTTTTGAGGGCTGATTGATAGTTAAATGAAATTCTCCCTTTATTCAATCTGACGGCTCAATGACTTCCACGTGTTCATACATTCCATTCGAGGAAATTATCGGATTTCCATTGTCAAAGGAAAACAAGTTTCTAACTTCCAAAAGTAAAATGAATAGCTTCATAATAACTTGATTATTTATTGATCCACATGGATTACCCAATAACATCCATACAGAACCAGACAAGTACATATAACAAACTAAAGTTGTAGACAAAACAAAGGTACAAAGATAATGGATCCCAATCTCGCCGTTCAAGTTTCTCTGATGCATGGTGATAATGGATCCCATGGCAACACTTTTAGCTAGCAGTTTCAACTTCCATAATCTTCTTACAAGTTGGCTCAGGGCAGGTGACACTGAAAGAGGAACTCCTAACACGTACATGTTAGAAATGACTTTTATATTTAGGAATAAATATTTTTTCTATCAGTAACTTATAAATAGAAAAAAAAATGATATAAAGTAATATGTATTAAATGGGAATAAAGTTAAAAAATTTTAAATTAATAAGAGTAAATAAAGTTTAAATTGAAGATAAATGTGGCGCTTAAAAATATGATTCGAGTGCTGTTGAAAATGACCAGTTAGCGTGCACGCTAGGGGGGCAAAAAATTAAAAATTATTAAAATATAACGATATAATATATCTTAATATCATGGAAAAAAAATTGTCACGCTGAGCTGTTTTCCAATTTCCACTAAAATGCTTTGGGCTGAGGATTTGGGGAGCGCCGCACCAATTTCAAAAGATGTTGGCTTTTATTATTCGAAGCTTCATTGACCTTAAGCCCTTAATCATATACATTACGCCAACAAAAGAAGGGGTTAAGAAAAGAAATATATCTATCCACACCCACTTTTTTCGCTTAAAATATCCCAAAAGTGTTTTTTGTAAACCAAAATAATTTTTTTTCACATATTCATCTCAAATACCTTAAAATGATTTCTTAAAAAACTAATCCAAGTATTGTTTTTATATGAATTCTTGGTGTTGAAACAACACACCACGCGTTGGATAACAATATCTAACGCCCTCACGAGAACTTTCTTACACAAATTCTTTGTAGCGACGTTCTATTAATAATCTTAATAATAAATCGAATAAAATTTGACGAGAGAATACACATAATACTTATGAATTATAACCAATTGTTGTGTTATGGCTTTTAAATTAAAATATTGAGCTTATATAACTTGTTCCTACTTCATACTACCTCCGGTCTTTTTTTTATAATAAAAAAATATTTAACAAATTTTACATAGAAGGAAAAAAGTTAAAATTTCTTTTATTGAATATGTTCATATTTTTAATTATTTTTAAAAAATTATCCTTGCATAATAAAATTTATTAAACTAGGGTATTATTGTATTTCTCCCATAATTGAAGGTCCGATTTTTCAGTGAAATAAACAAGTAAATAGTACTTGAGGTGAAGAATATATTAATATTAAAAAACCAATACTAGGGCTGTTTATAGAACTTAGATAGGCCCATCCTGTATCCCAGCCAGTTTCAACTTTTTTTTTTAAACAAATCATTGTAATTCTAGGCTTGGATTTTTTTTTATATTGTAATGTTTGTTTTTTATTAGACTTATAAAGATAAAAATACTAAAACAAATACTATATAGAAAGCCTAATTATATAATGAAAAAAGAGCATAAAATAATATTGTAAAGAAAAAGACTGTTATAAAAGAAATATTATATAATGATTTTATGAATTTTTTTATTAAAAACAGAGATTTTGTTTAGATAATATAGCAACTTAAGCGTTGAAAATTACTATAAAAATTAATTATTTTCAAAAAGTGAATTAAATAATCTAATAATAATTATAAATAAGTAAATTAAAAAAAAAAATCCCCCGAGAAGATGCAATGACCTCATCCCTCACGTCAGGTTTTGTCTCAATCATTGTTTTGTCCCGTCTTGTAATAGTCTTGTCCCCAAAAAAACAGATTTTTTATATGGAATGAGGGGAATATTTTAATGGAAGAAAATGAATTTTCTGTTTATCTAAAACTCAAGCCCATTAGTAATTAATTAACCCACTTGATATTAGTCATTAGATTGTGCTTAAATCCCAAGAAACAATCTTGCACTATTGGATTTCCTATATGCTCTTTCTTGACCTACAAGAATTTAAGTGCATTCATTAATACAGATTATATCCAAATATAATAAAAAATTAAATATTAAATATACACAAAAAATTAGGCAAGAAATTGCAAAACTTTCTAAAAATATGAGACTTGTTTCCAAAGAAATAGAAAAAATTAATTCCAAGTCAAAAATAAGAAATCACAAAATATTTATATTTTTAATCCAAAATCTCAATTTTTTTATGCAAAATCCAAAAATCAACCAATTAATCCAATAATACATAAAAAGTTCATTTAAACTCAAAATTATCATTTAAATCTTAAATTAATGTGGGATAAAATATATAAAAATTGGGCTTTATCAATAGTCATTGTAGTAATTGCACATATTAAAGGTTTTATCAAATGATGGTTTTAACTAATAAATATAAATAAGAAAGGTATTTTAGGAAAAATAACACCTATTTAATACAAATAATTAAATTAACAAATTTTTTTAATTTACTCAAACTAATCAATTATTTCTTATATTAAAGACTGAAGGTAGTAGTATCCATATTTATCACACTAAACTCCAACATCATATATTAATTTTTACTTTCTTACTCTTTTTTTTGGGGTCAGAAAAATTTTTACTTTCTTACTATCCTTAAAACATCAGTTACAGTACTGTCGAGCTATTCCAAGCTTAACATCATTAACCAATTATTCAGCTTCATAGACATATGTCCATGAGCCTTCATGTTCCATACAGATAGAGACAAGGGCTGAGAAGCTATCATCATCAATAAGCAATATACGAATTAATTAATAACTCTTTTGTAAAAGTGACCTGTCTTATTTGCACTCTTAACTTGTCGATCTATGATGAAGCCTATAAATACTGCATAGCATGGCAGGGTCATAGCACAAGACAGACATCATCGACCAGTTGAATCCTTTAAGGAGATCGATTGATTTGATCTACCAGGTGCAAACTGACAAACTTGAACTGATCTGCCAGCAATAACTCATAATGACTGAAAATGTTAGTGGACGATCAATAACTATCTCTACTAAATGGTAAGAAAATCTCTGACGTAAAAAATTTCATAACCATTTCATTATTAATAATCCATCATAAAAAATTTCGCGTGGACCAAAAATTTCCTCATTAAATTTTAGGATACCTTATTCCAATTTCGTAATAAAATTTGCCACAGAAATAATGTTCATTACAAACCTTTTCATCATTACTCTAGTTAGCACTAATTTCGTTGCTAGCGATGCCTAAAAAATTTGGGGTGATTCTTGAAAATGTTCATGAAAATGATAGGTTATGTTGAAGCACAACATCATAAAATATGGAAAAATTTTATGAAGTTCGTCATAAGCAGGGTCGAGATTTTTTAGTAATTATATATTTGTATATGTGGGGTAGTGATTTTCCCATAACTATAAACATATATAACGAAAAAGCGTGCCTCTTATACTTTGAGGTATTTCCACCATTATATACTATGCGTAATTTTGTGAACTGGAAAAGATACTTCCTTTTCTTATATTATTCTTACTTTTCTCTTGAGGGAACACTCATAGGAATATGTTGTGAATTTGATCTGAAAGTTTTCACTCAGCAGCATTGAGTATCAGAATTTGTTTTTTATGCAAATTTGTCTAAAAAATTTAAAATTGTAGCAATATTACCTCCTATCATTAAAAAAAACTATTTATCATTAAAATAGTAATTTTGGCCATTGACATTTTTAATGATAGGAACAATATGATTTCAAATTTTTGGGATAAATTTGTATCCAAAACAACTTCCAGCCAGGTGCGGAGCACTAGTAACATGTATAAATGAATAAGAGGTTATATTTACACCTAAACCCAATGCTCATACCTTACCCTTGCTTCCCAATGCATTTGGAAAAAGGTCTTACATGAAAAACTCTCAAGAATAAATCAGTACAATGAATCTCCGAGGACTTAGAGATTAAGCAAGCTAGTGTTGGCTCAACAGTGATGATTTTCGTTTTTAACAAGTTGGAAGAGGTTAACGATCACATTTCAGCTCATTCAAGTTATTCTTCTTAATTACGTAAGCTAGCCATTTTATTAATGTCGCGGAAGTTTTGTCAAAATTGATACATTAAAAATTGAAGTGTGAAAAATAAAAAAGAGAAGTTCATTTATGCTTACAAATAAAAATTAACGAGCTAATTTTCACAGTAACGGGACAACTTGCTAGATGAGACATCACAGTGGCGTCCCAAGGAAGCAAAATTATCAGCAAAAAGTCCCAAAAAATAATCACACATCTACAGTATTTTTCTAAGGGATGAAGATTGATGCTTTAAAATCCGTGCAAAGTGGATAAAGGCCTCAAAATCGAAATAAAAAATTACAACTCAAAAGAATAATAAATAATTGCATTTTACAAATAAGATAATTTAGATTTTATTTTTGCCAACATAATTTAGATTTCCATGTAGTTATTTTAAGATAATTGTATTTCACAATTAAATAAATACTAGATGTAACAAACAAATCGATAAATATTTAAAAGGGAAAAAGACACAAAAATACCCTAAAAATTACTAAATGACAAATAAGGGTATCTAAATTTCAAAATCCCAATTCAGACCCGAGGTACTTTTTTAGAACTTTTAAATCTTGTAAAATTACATAAATGCCCTTTACTAATTTTTTAACCTTTTTGACTACTTTTTCTTATTTATTAACTACTCTTTTTTAGCTATTGACTACATTTATTTTTAAATTTGATAACATGTTACCGGAACTCTAGTAACTGGTCATGGGAGCTCCGGTAATTACTCTTTCTTATGTATTGACTATTCTTTTTTAGTTATTAACTATATTTACTTTTAAACTCTGATGACTACTCTTGTTAAACTATTGATTACTCTAGTAATGCAATTTACTACCTTTGTGTAGTCAATATCTATATAAAAATAGTAACCGCAACTTTGAAAACAAAAGTAGTTAATAGTTAAAATAGAGTAGTCAATAGCTACATGAAAGTAGTCACCGATAGTAAGGACAATGTTGTCATTTTACAAGATTTGAAAATTCTAAAATGGTACCTAGGGTCTAAATTGAGATTTTGAAATTCACCTATACTAATTTGTCATTTAGTAATTTTGAGGGTATTTTACTGTCTTTTTTCCTATTTAAAATCAGCTATGATCTCGTAAAACAAAATATTTTGATAGGACGGATATTACTGCGTCCAGTTTTTAATATAAGAACTAGTTGGCTAACTTGAATAAATTAAAAAATTAATTAAGTTAGTTATTGGTAATAAATATGTGTTTTCTTTCTTACAATACCCTTATCATTTTTGTGTATTAACTGGAACTACCATTTGATGAAATCTTTAATATATGCAATTACTATAAGGACTATGTTAAAAAATAAATAAATATGAAAGACAGAGTATATAAAGATCTTATATCTAAAACTAAATTAAAAATTAAATTAGTTCTTAAATTATATTAAAGACATGAGATAGTGATTAGTTATAATCAGCTTGGGAAGGACAGGTATTCATCTCCACTGATGCTGCCTCCTATTATCCCCATGCTTTAATTTCGACCCTGTCTCCTCAATCATGCGCACAGTGACAAAGAAGCTTAGATTCTTTGATTGATTTATTAATTAATTAATTTTCTTTACTCTTCAACGTTTTTCTCGTGGTGAGAGTGAGAGGGGTCATGTGTGAATAGGGTTGGAAAAAAATAAAAAAGAGTAAATTAGGAACATGCACGGAGTAGTTGATACAGTGAAAGTAACCAATAATTAATGAGAATAAAAATATGAAAAATATTGGAAATTGATATAAGGTCTCTTGTAAATAGGAACACACTCTGCCTAAACAAGTTGTCTTATCCCGTTACAAAATTTATTACCTAAACATATATGAAATTTATTTAAAAAGCCAAGTGCAATTCATTCTTCTTCGTTTTTTTTTTCCAGTTACAGGTAACCTATCTTTAATTATGTGCAAAACAGAAGATATTTATGCTCAACCGAAAAAAAAAGAAGTCAAGAACCTAAATCTTTAGGTGTCTTTGAGTAATAAATTTTGTAACGAGAGATTTAAGTAATTTTCCCCTAAATTCTTGATTGATTGCTTGATTAATTTATCATTACTCGTCAGAGTTTTTCCTGTGGGTAACCAAAAAAAAAAAATTGCTCCCTCCATTCCTTTTTATAATAAGATCTTAATAACCAGATTGTGTAGTTTAAAAAAATCTGCTAATAATATTTAAAAGTAATAAATATGTAAGAAATCTACTTTTCCTTCAAATAAATTTCTTTTATAAGAAGGTAAGAAAGAAAGAAATAATGAAAAAAATGGCAAAAAAAGAATATATGAAAAAAAGAAGATAATGAAAGAGAATAGAATAATTAGGAATAAAATTGATAAAAATATACATAATGTTTAAGTAACACTAAACTAAATTTTATAAAAAGACTAAACCAATTTAAAAATTGGAATCTTATAAATAAGATGGAATACCTTGCTTTGGAAGATACAATAAGGAGTGTGCAAATAGAAGGAAGATCCTTTCATCAGACAAGATAAATAAAAACACTTGACTAACTCGCTTTTATATGAATGATAATGATGATGTAGGAGCCAAATCGCCCATAGGAAATTAAAAGAGGTACAAAACAAAGGGGTTAATTTTAAATAGGCTCACGAATACTTCCTTCGCGTTGGGATGAGTCTTCTATCCTTAAAAGTTAGAAGCACAGAAATATTTAATAAAAATTGGTCCAATTGATAACAAGTCACTTATAACTAATAAAATTATAAGTTTGAATCCTATTGGCTGTGTAACAAACTTATTGGTGGACAATTTGTAAATATTTCTATAAACACTTTCTGAATCTAGAGGAATGCCTTAATTTTGATGAGCCCATGGAACCCAACTTATTTAAATTTTTTGTATTAAAAAAAGCATATAAATAACTAATAACTTTTTCGTATCAATTAATTAGTATATATTAGAAAAATTTTATTTATTAATTTACCTTCATCATACTAAATATCTTATTTTTGATAAACCTGGTTTAAAAAATTTTTTATTTTAAATTTTTGAAAATATTTATTTGTTAAATATTCTTATCATATTGGGAAAGAAATTTAAGTTAGTTAATGCAGACATAAAAAAAGTTTATTGATAGTTTGATTAATTATTTTAATAAACATACAATGTTTGTAGAAAAAAATAATTTATATGATACATCAAACATACATATTACACTATATGATGAATAAAAATGTGTTTAAAATGTGTTTTTATCTATTTAACAGTAATCTATATAAATAAGTTTTAATAAATGCGATGAAAAATTAAAATATAAAATTTTATAATATAATTAAAATTGATAAACTTTATAATATATTAGAACGTTAGAGGATATGTATGGATTAGAATTATTTTATTCGAATATATAAATGTTTAAATAATTCTTATATTAAAGAGGGGTGTTTAAAAACAAGTGGCAATATTTATTTAGGTTTTTAACAGAATATTTCGCAATTAGCTAATGGGTTATAGCTTATCATGTCTCAAACGCAAGTAGCTCGCATGATAAAATATATGAGTAGTGCAACACAATTTTTGAAATGGCAATAAATATATCTATCTTTTGCTAATATAATATTTCATTATTAGTTAATAAAAAGAACATACATTAAGTCACTGACTTCTTAAAGGTGTTCAAAGGGGCGGTTTGATATGATTCCTATATTTTCTTCCAAATCAAACTTTACAGTCTTCTCTTCTGTTTGTTTGACGGGTTTGAACAAATATCAAAACTTATCATATACACACATACACATAAGAGCAAGTTAACACTTAATCCCAATGTGATTTATAAGTTAAATATATATATATATATATATATTGTAGCCAAATTTTTAACCAAACCAAACCGATCGGTTTACACAAAAAATGATACTTGATGCATATATAAAAGAGTATATATACATCCTTATATGCATGCGTATTTAAAAGAAACAAAGTTAGCTACAACTTTTCTTTTTTAATAAACAGACCTTAAGGTAGTATTGTAGTTTATTGAATATAGCCATATAGGGTTAAAGTTTGCTAAATTAATTTTATAATGCATCAAACAACCCAAAGTATTTTTTAACAGCACTTAGCATTCTAATTTTAAGATTCTCATTACTACTGCGTGAGAAAATACTTTAAAAAAAAATTTATGAAAAAAAATTTAAAATATTATATAACTGCTACTAAAACTATACTTTGAAAGATTCAATGCGTGCCCTAAAAATTTCTTTAAAATATTGAATATTCCTAAAATTATGAACAACATTCCCAAATGCACCAAACAATTCAATTTTTAGACCCTACAAAATTCTAAACTTTTTCATCAGTGTGCCCGCATAATCAAGACAAGGGTTTAATACGTGTCCCTAAAATCTTAGGCCCTTATCCTCTCTTTATTATGTGAATACTACGTGGTAATATCCCACTGTAACAAAACATTTTTTAAACACCATGATTATCATCGCTTGCTTTCTTATAATGAAAAAAATTAAAAAAGGGTCTTTATCTCTTATCCTTTTAAATTTTTTTAGAATATCTCAACACCATTTTAATGCGCACGTGATATTATTACTTATTAAATTATAGTTTATGGATACTCTTTAGGCCAATAGTTTATGCGGACGCCTAACTTGAACTAGGTATGTGTGAAACTTTTAAATCTAAAATTGATATATTATAAATTTGAACTAACTTCAAAATTTTATACTAAATTTACGAAATTTGACATAGATTTGACACTTATTTTTATCAATTTATTATTGATTATATAATCGTTTATTTTAACCAATCTTCCAAAACTACTTCTGAAAAAAATCATGTAATTTTATTTGATGACTAGTAAGCTGAAATTTAATTTTTTTTTTTAACTCAAGATGAGATTAAATTTAAGTAAAGAATGAATTGTTAATACGTATCATCATAATGGTCAATCCTTACATATTAAGTTGTCAATAACTACTCTTTCAATTGTCAATGCAAATTTTTTTTTAAAATAATAATAAGGGTAATTTAGTAATTAAACAAATAAATTCTCTTGCAATAAGATCCTTTAGGATTTCAGAATAATTTGATGATTTTAAAGGACTTTTTTATATTTAATTATCATGAGAATTTGGTGCAATTTTCCCTTTCTTATTTGGTTAGACCCATTTTATCAGGTCAGCTCACAGTGCTCTCTCTGATTTCAGAATGAAGAGGAAGGTGTTTTGGAATGTAGATGTGGAGAAATCTGAACGCGGTCTGGGGCTTGGTGGTCTATTGGCAGCCATTACAGGAAAACTGAAGAGGAAGGTGTTTGGGAAGGTTAGGAATGAGCATTGTTAAATATTTTTTTACTCACAAAAAGACCAGAGGTAGGATGAAGTGACAGGTAAGTTTAATATATATAACTTGCTCTTCTTTTAACAATGATTTGGCATTTGATAATATCTTCCCAATTTGAAATTTACCCCCTCTGGTCACTACTGTAATAAGCCTTCCATAATTAATCAATGGTCCCTAATATAAATCACCTAGAGGATTATCAATAACATTTTTCCAATTTTATTTTTATTATAAATTACCAAAACCTGAAAAAACTAGTTAAAATTAGTTACTATTGTTAAATATGTCCATATTTTTAATTATTTTTTACCATTCCATGTGAGGATCTATATACATTATCAGATAGATTCCGAACCTTCGTTATAAGGAAAACAACTTTCCAACCTGCTAAAGTATACAAAAACACCGAATAGTTTCACAACTTGATTATTTATTGAAGTGGACAAAGATTACATGACATCCATATAGAACTAGACAAGTACACATGAGACGTGGTAGTCACAGACACTAAACAGGTACAAACACAAAGGTACATACAGAACTTAAAACACACACAATTTATTCATTATTATATCGTAGACAACAGAAAGGCCAAGCAGCTAGCTCATCGATCCCTGATCATGGAGTCCATTTGGATTTCAAAAGTGGGGTCCCAATCTCGCCATTCAAGTTCTCTGATGCATGGTGAGAATGGATCCCATGGCAACACTTGTAGCTAACTGTTTCAACTTCCATCATCTTCTTCTTACAAGTTGGCTCAGGGCAAGTGACAGTGAAAGGAACTCCTGATCGTATGTTGCTCACTTGGAAGTGGAAACAAGGAGGAGGAACCGTGAGCCTTTTTTCATTGTAATACTTTATAAATGCATTATCAAAACCTTGAAGAACTTGCACATTCACTCTCCATTCATCGAAATCCTCCAGTACGCTCGTTACCAGGGGATCGAACCCTATAACAAGCACGTCGGGGCCTTTGCTGAGGAGAGCCCAAGTTTTCTCGTTTTTGTATGACAGTAAGGTTTCGATATCTTTAAGAACAGTGTCTTGTTGGTGGTTCGGCTTTTGAAGTCGGCTTAGCATCGAGTTGGTGATGTTGACCCAGAAATTGGTTGCAGAGGTTTGATCAAGCTTTGAGAGGTTGAAATGCTCGATTATGGCGTCTGCTTGCTTGATGATGGGGTCCTTCTTAATGGAATCCAACAGCGTACCAATCCTCTGAGTCCCAGCAACGTCAGTCCCTCCATAAATGAAGATGTATGCGTCACTTTGAATCTGCAAACCCAGTGATCCATTAATAATCCAATTCATATAATTCCTTGATTTTTAAGTTGTAATGAGTTAAAGTCTAGGAATTGAATCGATAAATGATTAAGAAAAAGTTTAGGAAGATAGTACTAACCCATCTCCCAATATCTGGAAGAACTTTGTTTGCTTCATTCCAAAACCACTTCCAGTGAAGAGAGAGTCTTTCTTCGTCCTCATGTCGAAATGGGAAGGCTTCAATCTTCCAGACGAAGATCATGTGCATTGCATTATTGTGAACAATATGACCTCTAGGGTTTGTGACAACCACGATAGGCTTTCCCTGGTAGTGCCACTTCTCTTCTAATACCTTCTTGCCTTTAATCACGAATAGGTTCTGTAAGACGTACCATGGCATGTTTGATTTCAGATGCTTGAACTTCTCCTTCTGATCATCTGTTATCTTATGATCATCGGTTTCCTCCACTACAGGAACCCATAGGATTTCATAATTTTGCTTCTCTTTGTCTTTTTTGAATGCGTCATGGATAGACTTCAGAACCCAAATCTCGTCTTCGATGTTGTCCAGACCAGAAATGAACAGCAAAAGATTCTTCGCCCTCAAAACATTGTTGCTTACCTAAAATTTAGCCCACAAAAAAGCACATCTCATTTAGGCCCTTCATATAATTAATTTAATATTGACATTTTAAACTAGTTTTAAAATATTGAGAACTTACCACTTTTTGAGTGGTGTTATCGAAGATTTCAAGCTCAGTAATTTCCTTGGAGGAGATGAGAGCCCTCAAAAGATCGACAATTCCGGAAGGAGACACAAACACTTCCTCTCGCCATTTTCGGTCCAGAAAATCATCTGAAAATTTTAATGAATTAAGCTAGCATTGTTAGCATTGGATATATATACATATATATATTATCTGGAAAACGACAGCTGTAATTAAGTCGGAGAAAATCAATTTAATAAAATTTATGTTTCAACAAAGTTTTTGTTGAAATTAGATATTCAAGTCATATATAAGTCACTCTCTTTGATTTGCAATTAAAACTCTAATATTTGTAATGTCTGATGATTAAGCTTGGCAAAGCTTGAAAGCAAGTTGAAAAAATCCACAAGCAGTTCTTTTCCGTAACCTTCTTCACGTTTAATCACAGCCAACTCATTACTCAATCTCATGCTAACATGATTGAGCTTCCCAACAACTTCGGATTTGATGTTCCAATCCCTACATCAATTTGAAAAACCACATGAGGTTAATTAATGGAACTCCGCAAACACAATGTCTATATTATTTTAAAAAAATTCTAAAAAATTCTAAAAAAGAAAGTAGGTAAAAGCTTTAGATTCCTCCCATCACTAATTGAGGAGATAATATTAATAAGAAGAGAAAGACAAACATAGAAGTGGGACCACCTACTATTAAAATACTTATCATGTAGTGAAGTAATATTTAAGGGAAAACATAATTTATTTGTCACGAGTGGTATCCACATCTTTCTCAGTCTCGGCTTTTTTGCTCCATTTGAAAAAGCTTATGTATAGCTTTGGAACAAGCAAAGCTTATAGTCTCAGGTACACATTCACAAATTCAAAAGCAGATTTGCAATTTAATCCTTTTTTTTTTTGGTTATCAGGCAAAAAAGAAAAAAAGCTTACACCGATCGCAGCTGGTTTCATCTCCTCTATTTATCATCTTACCAGAAGAGATCTATATATGTGTGGACGAAAGAATAAAGATGATGAAAGAAAAGATACTCACAGTTCAGTCATTCGATTAGAACAAGTAAGAAGGGCCAAGATTGCCCAATAAGCATAGAGTTCTCGGGGAGCAGTATACAGAGTTGGGCTAGGAGATTTCTCAGCGATCTTCTTCTCCAATGTTGAAATCCCCTCAATAAGTTTGAATGTAACGTCCACCAACGTGTTAATGAGGTCTAAGTTGTTCTTGCTAGGCTTGGCTTCTTCCCCAAGCCTGAAGATATGGAGTTCAAGAGCCTTTTCCTTGGTACGTTCCATGAGAGAGAGACGCCAAGTTTCACCAAAGTCCAGAGCGAAAGCTGAGAGAGCTATCACTGCCTTTGCGTCCCATGAGTAGCTTTTAAGCTTCTCCAGAATTCCCACTACTGTTTCGTGTGCCGTAGATTTCTCAAAAGGCTTGCATGTCATCTATAACATCAATTTATTAGGATCGAGTCGCTTCCATTCCACATATTTTGTTATGTTTTCGAAAAGAAAGATATGAAAAGTGAAAATAAAGGAAAAGGAAATGAAGAAGAATGACCTGACAAGCAATTTCTTTGAGGGTGCCGAAAGGTGGCATGAAACTGGACTGTGGAACCTTATCTTCCACGAGTTCAACAGCTTTGGGACGCTGTCAGAATAATATACATACAAACACTTACAAACAGATGATAAACAGAAAGTATTCGTAAGAAAAATGGGGTTTAAATGAAGAAATTGAGAACCTTGAGATCGAGGGAGGTGCCGATGTGAGTGGAGCTCTTGACAATGTTGGAGACAACATTGTAAAGAGAACCGACATCGTACTTGGGGGCCTGCGAGTCATGGATTCCGATGATGTGGTTGGAGATGACTTCATCAGTTGCAGTGAAAGGGTTGATCTGTTCCAACGACGAAGATGAAGAATTGAGGGCGACCATCACTGGTGAATCTAACATCTTAACCGACGACATGTCTGCAAGTGTCGGATGATATGATATAAGAAGAAGAGAATATAATAAGAAGACGATTACTTGCTGTGCTCTGCTTGCTGCTTCTCATGGCGTATTTATAGGCCATAAATCGCATGCGGTATAATTATAAATAATAATAAATTAATGAATATATAATAATAATAGGATGTGAACGATTGAAACTACTGTGTCATCCAGACCCTTCTGATTGAAATCTGGATATGGTTTTCATTATCTTATTATCTAAGAAGGATGATATGAATCCAGTGAAGACAAAACCTTAGATGTAGATAATAAAGTGTACATGAAGACATAGTGATCCTAAGCGATGTGAAAAAAATTCTCATAAGCAATTAGAAAAAAATTACTCTTATGCAAACCGAGAAGTCTCTCCTGATAAACACTTTTAAACAACTAACCCAATCTAATCAAAACTCAAGATGACGGGACTGTCTGATTGAAGATAGAAGATTAAAAATACTACCTCCAATCCTTAATATTAAAACTAGTTAACTAATTTGAGTAGATTAAATAAACTAGTTAAATTAGTTATTTGTAATAAATAAGTGTTGTTTTTCCTAAAATATCCTTAACAATCAAGTGTATTGGCTTAAATTATCATGATTACAAAGACTACTTTGAAGAAAAAAAAAAGGATAAATATGAGAGACAAAATAAATTGGAGTCTTATACTTAAAACCAAAATAAAAGTCAAATAAACTCTTATATTAAGAACCGAAAGTAGTATAAGTTAGCAATATTTTAATAATCACGTGACAAAGCGTAATGGGTAAAATTTTATTTCGGTGCAGTTATAAGTTGACACGTAGGCACGGAGCATACCATGAGAATCACTATTCACCTTCTTCTTTATCAGTAAATAATTATTTATGCTTTTGGCACCT
Source organism: Neltuma alba (assembly GCF_004799145.2). Taxonomy (NCBI): domain Eukaryota; kingdom Viridiplantae; phylum Streptophyta; class Magnoliopsida; order Fabales; family Fabaceae; genus Neltuma; species Neltuma alba. The sequence continues at coordinate 41,532 of NW_021636573.1, read as the reverse complement.
TCTACGCATCCCATTATTGCGAATTCGATTCTAACAGTGCTAGTAATGAAAATATTCATGTGCCTATCAATAAAATTAAAATGCTAAAGGGGAAAATGACACTTTGAAACATATACTTTAGTCTCAGTCTGGCATAGAAGTTTAAATTTCAGCTTGGTAAAATACATAATTTTTTTAAATATTAATGTCTAGTTTTAGAAGATTAGTTACGATCAATTATATGGTCAGTAATAAATAGAAGAAAATAAGTGTCAAATTTTTAATAACAAATCTTTTTAAGCTATAATTTTTTTATATCATCATTCTTTATTTTTGAAAATTCCATGTAAAATTTATGTGCCCATATGTAACAGCTAAACATTTTTTAAAGTTGTCATGTTAAAATTTGAAACTTTATTATAAGCTTTTCACAAATTAATCTCAACTTTCATAAAGTTAGTGTGAAAGTTTGACGTATCTTGCGATCTAAAAATTCATCAAATTTAGATTTAAATTTTTATACCAACTTCTAGACACATAGGCGTGTCATTAAATTAAACTCTTGTCATAAAGAGGATCCATAAACTATAATTAAATAAGTAATAATATCCTCAGCTCATAAAAATATTATTATGAGAGAGAACTCTTCTTTTCCATTGTAAGAAAGCACGTGTCATGATGCTTTGGAAAAATATTTTGTTATAGTGGGATATTACCACGTGGTATTCACTGTTCACACAATAAAAATAGAATGGGGACCCGAGATGAGGGACACCTATTCAAGCCAAGGTTTGATTATATGCAGGTGCAAACTGACAAAATTGAATTGATCTGCCAACAATGACTGATAACGACTGACAATAATCTTGTTGGTAGACAATCAATAACTATCTCCACTAAATGGTAAGAAAATCTCTGTCGTGAAAAATTTCATAACCATTCCATTATTAATCTATCATAAAAAATTTCGTATGGACCAAAAATTTCCTCGTCAAATTTTAGGATACCTTTTTCCAATTTTGTAATAAAATTTGCCACAGAAGTAATGTTCATTACAAACCTTTTCATCATTACTCTAGTTAGCACTAATTTCGTTGCTAGCGATGCCTAAAAAATTTGGGGTGATTCTTGAAAATGTTCATGAAAATGACAGTTAAGGAGGGTCGAGATCTTTTAGTAATTATATGTTTGTACATGTGGTGTAGTGATTTTCCCATAACTATAAACATATATAACGAGAAAGCGTGCCTCTTATACTTTGATGTATTTGCACTATTATATATTATGCGTAATTTTGTGAACTGGAAAAGATACTTCGTTTTCTTGTATCGTTCTTATTTTTCTCTCGAGGGAACACTCATAGGAATATGTTATGAATTTGTTTTAAAAGTTTTCACTTAGGAGCACCGGGCATCAGAATTTGTTTTTTATGCAAATTTGTCCAAAAAATTTAAAATTATAGTAATATTACCTCCTATCATTAAAAAAAAAACTATTTACCATTAAAATAGTAACTTTGGCTATTGACATTTTTAATGATAGAAACAATATGATTTCAAATTTTGGGGGTAAATTTGCATCCAAAACAACTTCCAGCCAGGTGTCGAGCACTGGTAACAAGTATAAATGATTAAGAGGTTATATTTACACATAAACCCAATGCTCATACCTCACACTTACTTCCCAATGCATTTGGAAAAAGGTCTTACATGAAAAACTCTCAAGAATAAATCAGTACAATGAATCTCCAAGCACTTGGAGATTAAACAAGCTAATGTTGGCTCAAGAATGATGATTTTCGTTTTCAACAAGTTGGAAGAGGTTAACGATCACATTTCAGCTCATTCAAGTTATTCTTCTTAATTACGTAAGCTAGTCATTTTATTAATGTTGCGGAATTTTTGTCAAAATTGACACATTAAAAATTGAAGTGTGAAAAATAGAAAAGAGTAGTTCATTTATGCTTAAAAATAAAAATTAACGAGTTAATTTTCACAGCAACGTACGGGACAAGTTTCTGGATGAGAACAGGCTCACGTTAAAAATTAAAGGAAAAATCAGTGTGGAGTCCCAAGTAAGCAAAATTATTACCCAAAAGTCCAACAAAATAATCGCACATCTACAGTAATTTTCTCAGGGATGAAAATTGATGCTTTAAAATCCGTGCAAAGTGGATAAAGGCCTCAAAATCGAAATCAAAATTACAGCTGAAATGAATAATAAATAATTACATTTTACAAATAAGATAATTTAGATTTTATTTTTGCCAACATAATTTAGATTTCCATGTAGTTATTTTAATATGATTATATTTCAGAATTAAACAAATCCTAGATGTAACAAACAAATCGATAAATATTTAAAATCAGCTATGATCTTGTAAAACAAAATATTTTGATAGGGTGAATATTACCACATCTATTCCTTAACATAAAAGTTAGCTAGTTGACTAATTTTAATAAATTAAAAAAATAATTAAATTAGTTATTTATAATAAATATGTATTTTTTTCTTAAAATATCCTTATCATTTATGTGTATTAGCTAGAACTACCATTTGATGAAGCACTTAACATATGGTCATATACAATTATCATAAGGACTAACTTGAAAAAAATAAATAAATATGAAATATAAAATAGATCAGAGTCTTATATTTAGAACTAAATTAAAAATTAAATTAATTCTTATATTAAATATTGGAGATAATAATTAGTATATAATCAGCTTGGGAAGGACACGTATTCATCTCCACTGATTATCCCCATGCTTTAATTTTGACCCTGGCTCCTCAATCATGCGCATAGTGTCAAACAAGCTTAGATTCTTTGATTGATTTATTAATTAATTATTATTTTTTTTTAACTCTTCAACGTTTTTCTCGTGGTGAGAGTGAGAGGGGTCATGAGTAAATAGGGACGTGGACGGAGTAGCTGATACAGGGAAAGTAACCAATAATTAATGAGAATAAAAATGTGAAAAATATTGAAAATTTGATATTAGATCTCTTATAAATAGGAACACACTATGCCTAAACAAATTCTGTTACAAAAGTTATTACCCAAACATATATGAAATTTATTTAAAAACCCAAGTGCAATTCATTCTTTTTATTTTTTGGTTACGTGTAACCTATCTTTAATTAACAAAAAAAGAGTCAAGAACCTAGATCTTTAGGTATCTTTGAGTAATAAATTTTGTAATGAGAGATTTAAGTAATTTTTTTCCTAAATTCTTTGATTGACTGATTAATTAATTGATCATTACTCGTCAAAGTTTTTCCTGTGGGTAATTGGAAAAAAAAAAATCTCCCTCCATTCCTTTTTATAATAAGATCTTAATAACCAGATTGTGTAGTTTAAGAAATCTGCCAATATTTAAAAATAATAAATATGTAAGAAATCTGCTTTTCCTTCAAATATTTCTTTTTTTCATGAGAAGGTAAGTAAGAAAGAAATAATAAAAAAATGGCAAAAAAAAAAGATAATGAAAGAGAATAGAATAATTAGGAATAAAATTGATAAAAATGCATATAATGTTTAAATAACACTAAACTAAATTTTATAAAAAAGACTAGACCAATTTAAAAATTTATAAAAAGGATAAGATGGAATACCTTGCTTTGGAAGATACAATAAGGAGTGTGAAAATAGAGAAGGAGTATCCTTTCATCGGATAAGATAAATAAAAACACTTAACCAACTCGCTTTTACATGAATGATAATGATAATGTACGAGCCAAGTCGCCCATAGGAAATTAAAGAAGTACCAAAAAAAAGAGAGTTAATTTTAAATAGCCCCACAAATACTTCCTTCACTTTGCGATGAGTCTTCTATCCCTAGAAGTTAGAAGCATAGAAATATCCAATAAAAATTTGTCCAATTGATAAAGAGTAACTTATGAAACTGTGAGTTTGAATCTCATTACCTGTGTGACTTATAAACTAATTATTAGCTCATCGAATATTCTGAAGTGTTTTCTTGATAGCTCTAAGTATTCTAAAATAATTTTATAATGTACCAAACATCTAAAATATTTTTTAACAGCACTTAACATTCTAATTTTAAGATTCTCATTACTGCGGCGTGAGAAACTACTTTAAGAATAAAATTGTATGAAAAAAAAATACTTTAAGAGTAAATTGTATGAAAAAATACTTTAAAATATTGTATAACTGCTACTAAAAGTATATTTTAAAATGTTGAATGTATGCCCTAAAAATTACTTTAAAATATTTGAATATTACTAAAATTATGAACCGCATTCCCAAATGTACCCAACAACTCAATTTTTAGACTCTACAAAATTCTAAGCCTTTTTGTCAGTGTGCCCACATAATCAAGCCAAGGGTTTAATACTTGTCCCTAAAATCTTGGGCCCTTATCCTCTTTTTATTGTGTGAATACTACGTGGTAATATCCCACTGTAACAAAACATTTTTAAAACACTACGATTATCATCGCGTGCTTTCTTATAATGAAAAAAAAATTAAAAAAAGGTTTTTGTCTCTTATTCTTTTAAATTTTTTAAGAATATCTCAACACCATTTCAATGAGCACGTGATATTATTACTTATTAAATTATAGTTTATGGATACTCTTTAGGCCAATAGTTTAAACAGACGCCAAGCTTGAAGTAGGTATGTGTAAAACTTTTAAATCTAAATTTGATAAATTATAAATTGGAAAAATAGCAAATAAAGACCTTAATATGTGAAATTACAATTTGAGACCCTCAATTTAGAAAATAGCATATAAGGACCCAGTTTTATATTACAAATATGAAATCTTGATGAAATGTCTGAAATGCCCCTTAGCTAAATGACAAGTTGACTATAAAAAATGATAAGTTCACTTTAACAAATGACAATTTCAGTAGACTAAATTACAATTTGGCTGAGAGTATGCCAAATGACAAGTTGACTATGGGAAATAACAAGTTTGCTTTAGCGAATGACAATTTCAGTAGACCAAATCACAATTTGGCTGAAGGGTATTTCAAACATTTCACCAAGATTTCATATTTGCAATATGAGATCGGGTCTTTATTTGTTATTTTTCAAACTGAGGGTCCCAAATCATAATTTCACATATTAAGGGGTCTTTATTTGTAATTTTCCTTATAAATTTGAAGTAACTTCAAAATTTTATACTAATTTACGAAATTTGACATAGATTTGACACTTATTTTTATCAATTTATTATTGAAGAATGAACTGTTAGTCGCTTTAGGTCTACTTCAAAAATTAACCGAATTAATGCAGTACAATGCGAAATCCGAGTTGTATTCACTTTAGGGAGTCTCTGAAAAGATCATAAGTAACTAAGTATGCAAAAGAGAGAAAATTGACTTGGAAAGGGATTGATTTCCCTTTTTAACTAACTAAATGACAAAATTTAAAAGGATGGAAAAAGAGTAAATAATTTTTTTGGATTTTTAGTTTATAAAATGGATATGAATGGAATAAACAAAGAGAATTAACAAGTGATAGCAAATAGAAAGACAATCCTCTAGCACAATAATTTAGGCTCTCATTACTTCAATTAATTTGGAAGTTAGCTAAATTCAAAAAACTCTGAGGGCTACCCCTTAGACTTGGTTTAATTAGAATAATCAATACCAAGCCACCTTGCATATTAATTACTCGCAATTAAACTATTTTAGCACAATTAGCCAAAGAAAATCAAAGAAAAGCAATTAACATTTTTAGTCCATGAAGTTGAACTGCTCTTAATTGTCGCTTTGGGGTTACTCCAAAAATTAACCGAATTAATGCAATATAGTGCACAACTCGGGTCGTTTCACTTTGAGGAGCCGAAAACAAAATTAAACCCTAGTAAATAAATGCAAATAACCTAAACTATGAAAATGATTTTGATTTTGAGGGATTGCTAATTAAATGCCTTGAATTAAACTGAAATTAAAATATATTTTTTTGGTTATTTTTATATAAAAGTGATTAAAATGAATGGAGATTAAAGAAATGAAAATGAGACACACAAATAACACTGATAAAAATCAATCCTCCAATTCAACAACGCAAGCAATCATCACTCTAAAAGATGTGGGGGTTAAAAACAATGAATTAAGAATTATAATTAAGCTTTTGATCCAACAACCGAGCCACCTCGAGTTGCCACAAAATATTTTCCTAAAATCCCAACTTACTAACTGCAACCAGAATAGTAAAATGGGATTAAGGATGCTAAAAACCAATGCTTAATTAGAACTCTTAAATCCAAAGATAACAGAATTAAAGCTAGCAAGAGACTATATGATCCAAAATTCTAAGCCACCTTAGAAAATCACAATATATTAATTCCAAAATCAATACAAATGTCATAACCACAACATTATAATTGAAATCAAAACTATAAACAGCCCAATGTCAAATACTAAGCAATAATTCAGTCACAATAATCTCCAAATATAATCAGATTAAGCAATACAAGATTTTCTAATAATCAGAATAACTATCCTAAGACCTAGGAATTGTTAAACAATTATTAGACAGGAAATTAAAGTAACTAAACTCCCCTTTGATGATCCAAGCTCCTGCCATTATTGTTGAATTAGAGAATTGTGAAGCTAGTCACGGTTTGCCATCAAAATTGCTGTAGTCAATGTTCTGTTGTGAGCTTCCATGGAAGAGAAAAAGGAGACGGAATAGTGGTCCTCACGGGTGCTGTGCGCCGGCAAGGAGAAGACGGTGTATATGGATTGGGTTGATAGGAGAGGAGATGGATGATTTCGAGTTGATGGAGGTGAAGAAATGGAGTCGGACGAATGGGATTGAAGAACACGCCGTCAACACCTCCGGTCCTCACTCTCTCACTCCTCCTGTCGCTCTACGCTGCCACCAGCAAGAAGATGACGATGATGATGTTGGTGAACGGAGAGAATGTCGGATTGTGCCGTCTCCTCTGTTTCTCCAGCCGCCCTGCTCGTTCGGTTTTGTGTGCCTCCCCTGTTTTTCTCCAGCCGCGCCTCCGCTCGCGCCTCTCTCCTTCCTCGTTCCGCTTTTCGTGAAGAAGAAGATTCAATTATTAGATATTAGGTTGGGGGGCAAAACGTTGCGTTTTGCTCCCCTTTTTATTATTATATTTTTTTAATTTATTTTTCTTTTATTTTTCTATCTTTTTTTTTCATTTTTATTTTTAAATCTTCTAAAAACCTGTAAACAAAATTCAAAAATAAGGTAGCATTAATTGTCCTTAAAAATCAATTAATCATAATTAAATCAAAACATGACAATTTTGCCCCTATAAAATAATAATTCAAAATAAAACAAAATAAATCAATTAAGGCAAAAAGGGACCAATTAAGCTGACAAAACTCGTATAAAAGATACCAAAATATATCAAAATAATTGAGTTTGTCAGTCCAATAATCAAGCCACCTTAAATTATCACTGAATATTCACAATAATTTCAAAACATAGTCTAACCAAGTATAATGTAAAGAAATTAAAGTTAATCACAGCATAATATCAAATGCTAATAAAAGATTCCAACAACTACAATTAATCTCAATACAAATATAAATCATCACAGCACATTCAAACATCACAAAATTCATTCTAGGACCTAGAAATCACAATTACAATGAAAGAAATAAAGATTGGAAGAGCTGAAACTCTCCTTTGAAGCTCTAAGTTCAAGCCATAACCATTGCTCTAGAGAATTGGAATGATTTAGCTGCTCCTAACCATCACAACAGCTCCACCAAAATTCCAATTCGGTTTAGCCATGAAGAACAATGAAGATGGAATCTGGAGGCGTGATTTCACCGTGGAAGCTCAATGTTTTCTGGTCTCTGGTTCTGTCATGCCATCACTGATCTCTTCTTTTTCTCTGTCGTGGCTGATCTGTCTCTGCCACCAGGAAGAAGTCGTGGAGAAGAAAGAAGAAGAGATGCTGTCGATGGAAGATGAAGACTCAGAAGAAAGGAACTGTGATCATCGTGAAGCTCTAGTCCTTCGTTCTCTCTTCCTCACCGCTGGTCCTGACAAGCTCAATTATTTTTATATATTTTGATATCTTTTATACGGGTTTTGTCAACTTAATTAGTTCTTTTGGTCTTAATTGGTTGTTAATTGATTTAATATGTTTTATTTTGAATTATCATTTTAAAAGGACAAAATTGTCATATTTTGATTTAATTGTGACTAATTGATTTTTGAGGACAATTAATGTTACTTTATCCTGGAATTTTGTTTGCAGGTTTTTGAAAGATTTAAAAATAAAAATAAAAAAGAAGAAAAAATATAATAAAAATAAATTAAAGAAAAAAAATATAATAATAACAAGCGTTTTGCCCCCATCCCTAATTCACAAAGTCATCATCATCTTCGCGAAGACAGGGAGCTGGCGGCAAAAAGAAAAAAGAAGAAGGAAGGAGCAGAGTACGCGAGAGAAAGGCGAGGGAGCTGAGTGAGGTCCAGAGCTCGACGGCAACACTCATCATCTTCTTCTTTTCCTCCGTCTAGAATCAACACTGAGCAGCAAACCAGAGGGTGGCCAGTGAGCAGAACAGAGTGACAGAACCAGAGGAGACCAGCGACGGCAATCATCTCCCCAACTCCTATTTCTTCACTTTGAATCATCATCTTTCATATCCACCAAAATCCACCATCACGTATCCTTCCTCCATTTCCTTCAATATCATCCACTGTTCCATCACCTCTTCCATGGCAGACTGTAACAGAGTATTGATCACAGCGTTCTTGATGGTAAACCGTGGCTAAAGCTTAATAATTCTCTAATTCAACAATAATGGCAGGAGTTCGGATCATCAAAAGGGAGTTTAGTTATTTTAATTTCCTGTCTAATAATTGTTTAACAATTCCTGTGTCTTAGGATAGTTATTTTGATTATTAGAAAATTTTTATTGTTTAATCTTATTATATTTGGAAATTATTGTGACTGGATTATTCTTTAGCATTTGATATTGGGCTGTTTATAGCTTTAATTTCAATTATAATATTGTGGTTATAATATTCGTATTGATTTTGGAGTTAATATATTATGATTTTCTAAGGTAACATGGAATCTTGGATCATATTGTCTCTTGCTAGTATTAATTCTGCTGTTTTGGATTTATGGGGTGTTTGGATACCCCAAAAAGTGCTTATCAGAAGAACTTTTCTGCAAATCGAGATAAACTCCTCCACATATTTACCTCATAGACTGTAAAATCACTTCTGAAACCATAATTTGGTTTCCATCCAAACACCCCCTAAACATTGGTTTTAGCATCCTTAATCCCGTTTTATTATTCTGGTTGCAGTTAGTAAATTGGGATTTTAGGAAAATATTTTGTGGCAATTCGAGGTGGCTCGGTTGTTGGATTAAAAGCTTAATTATAATTCTAAATTCATTGTTTTAACTCCCGTATCTTTTGGAATGAGAATTGCCTGCGTTGTTGAATTAGAGGATTGATTATTATCATTGTTATTTGTGTGTTTCATTTTCATTTCTTTAATCTTCATTCATTTTAATCATTTTTATATAAAAAAATAAAAAAAAAGTATTTTAATTTCAATTTAATTCATGACATTTAGTTAGCAATTATCAAATCAAAAATTCTTTTTTTACAGTTTAGGTTACTTGCATTAATTTACTAGGATTTAATTTTATTTTCGACTCTTCAAAATGAATATAACCCGGATTGTGTAATATATTACATTAATTCGGTTAATTTTTAGAGTAACCCCAAAACTACAAATTAAGGGTATTAACTTCAGGTCCTCTCTTGTGTTTTTCTGCCTCCTGTCAAGCTCTTCTGCGCCGTCGCAGGTCCCTCTGCTCGCTGTGTCTCTCTTGTGCAGTCACTCTGCTTTTTTCCTGAATGCTGAAGATGATGATAATTGATTTAGGGATGGGAGCAAAACATTGCGTTTTGCTCCCCTTTTTATTATTATTTTTCTTTTTTTTCTTTATTTTTATTTTTAAATCTTCCAAACACCTGCAATCAAAATTTAAGAATAAGGTAGGATTAATTATCCTTAAAAATCAATCAATCACACTTATGACAAATTTACCCCTATTATGTACTAATTCAAGTTAAAGCACTCTAATATAAATTATACTCAAATAATGCAATTAAGGATCAATAATAATGATAAAAACTCACTAGAAAGATATAAAAATACATGTAAAACATAGGTTTGTCAATTATTGATTATATAATCGTTTAGTTAACCGATCTTCCAAAACTACTTTAGAAAAAATCATGTAATTTTATATGATGATTAGTAAGCTGAAATTTAATATTTTTTTAACTCAAACTGAGATTAAATTTAAGTATTTATTTCCAATAGTTTCTAACTTATTCTTAATCTTCTCTTACTATATATAGAGACACACACAGAGTTTGGTCTAAACCTCAAAACATCGTTTAGTTAACTCATCCTTCCCACATGATAAAATAATACAAACCGTGTCCAGATTTCAATCAGAGGGATCTGTATGACACAATAGTTTCAATTGTTCACGTTCTGTTATTGTTGTTGTTGTTTATAATTCTTCCACATGCCATTTACGGCCTATAAATACGCCATGAGAAGCAGCAAGCAGAGGCAACCACAGAGCACAACAATTAGTCCTCTTCTTATATTTTTCTTCTTCTTCTGTCAGATCATACGACGCTTGTAGACATGTCGACCAAGAATAAGATGCTCTTCGTTCCATCAGCTTCATCTTTGTTGGAACAGATCAACCCTATCTCCGCAACTGATGAAGCCATCTCCAACCACATCATCGGAATCCATGACTTGCAGGCCCCCAAGTACGATGTCGGTTCTCTTTACAATGTTGTCTCCAACATTATCAAGAGCTCCACTCACATCGGCACCTACCTCGATCTCAAGGTTCTTAATTAATTACTTCATTTAAACCCCATTTTTCTTACGAACACTTTCTGTTTATTCATTAACTAACTATCATCTGTTTCTGTTTGTTTGTTTGTATATTATTCTAACAGCGTCCCAAAGCTGTTGAACTTGTGGAAGACAAGGTTCCACAGTCCAGTTTCATGCTACCTTTCAGTACCCTCAAAGAAATCGCTTGTCAGGTCATTATTCTTCATTTCCATGTTCTTATATCAGATAGTTCTTTTCGAAACAAAAATAATAAATTAGGTCGAATGGAAGAGACTGGATACTAATAAATTGGTGTTATAGATGACATGCAAGCCTTTTGAGAAATCTACGGCACACCAAACAGTGGTGGGAATTCTGGAGAAGCTTAAAAGCTACTCATGGGACGCAAGTGATAGATCTCTCGGCTTTTGCTTTGGACTTTGGCGAAACTTGGCGTCTCGCTCTCATGGAACCTACCAACGAAAATGCTCTTGAACTCCATATCTTCAGGCTTGGGGAAGAACCCAAGCCTAGCAAGAACAACTTAGACCTCATTAAACGTTGGTGGATATTACATTCAAACTTATTGAGGGGATTTCAACATTGGAGAAGAAGATCGCTGAGAAATCCCAAAGCCCAACTTTGTATATTGCTCCTCGAGAACTCTATGCTTATTGGGCAATCTTGGCCGTTCTCACTTGTTCTAATCGAACGACTGAACTGTGAGTGTTTCATTTGTTTCTTGAATATTTTTTAATGAATTTGCATCCTTTCACAGAGTTTATTGTGTTTGGGAAGTTCTATTGCCTAATGTGCTTATTTTCCAATGGATATAGGGATTGGAACATCAAGTCCGATGTTGTTGGGAAGCTCAATCAGGTTGTCATGAGATTGACTAATGAGTTGAATGAGATTGCGCATGATGAAGGTTACGGAAAAGAACTGCTTATGAGTTTTTTTTCAACTTTTCAATAATCACTATTTTCAAGTGTTTCCAAGCTTACCAGACATTTACATATGTTAGAGTTTTAATTGTAAGTCACTGAGAATGAATTATGACACTTAAATGTCTAGGTTTGTTTGAGACGAGGAAAATAAAAGGGAGGGGAGGAAAAAATTTCACGAGTTTGATTTGAAAAATTTGAAAAGTGGAGTTAAGTTTTAATTAAGTTTTTCTCTTCTTTTACCATAAATTTTTTTTACTAAAATTTTATTGCCCTACTTTTTTAATTTTTTGAATCAAGCTTATTAAAGTTTTTCTTACCATTCCCTCCTCTCCATTTTCTTCGTACCAAATAGCTAGATTGCAATTGACGCTCATATTGACCATGATCTTAATTAATATTCGCAACTTATTTTTTATAAAAATTTGTTGGAACAGAAATGTTATTAAATTGATATTCTAGGACGTAATTAAAACTATCATTGTCCCAGTAATATATCCAACGCTAATACAATCTTAATTCATTGAAATTTTCAGTTGGTCGGATAGACTGAAATTGGCGAGAGGATGTGTTTAAGTCTCCTTCTGGAATTGTGGATCTTTTGAGGGCTCTCATTTTCCCCAAGGAAATTACTGAGCTAGAAATCTTCGACGACACTACTCAACAAGTGGTAAGTCTTTCACACTCAATAAATTATTTTAAAATATTAAAAAAAATCCAAGAATAAGATTCTATTTCAACCGTAGTCTCAATTTGTATCAACAGCTTTAATGAATCGTGCTTTTTCAGGTAAGCAATGACGTTTTGAAGACGAAGAATCGTTTACTGTTCATTTCTGTTCTGGACAACATTGAAGACGAGATTTGGGTTTAGAAATCTATCCATGATGCATTCAAAAAAGACTAAGAGAAACAAAATTATGAAATTTTATGGGTTCCTGTGGTGGAGGAAACTAATGATCAGAAGGAGAAGTTCAAGCATCTGAAATCAAACATGCCATGGTACGTCTTAGAGAACCTGTTCGCCATTAAAGGAAAGAAGGTTTTAGAAGAGTTGTGGCATTACCAGGCAAAGCCTATTGTCGTCGTCACAAACCCTAGAGGTCAAGTCATTCACAATAATGCAATGCACATGATCTTTGTGTGGAAGATTCAAGCCTTCCCATTTCGACCTGAGGATGAAGAAAGACTCTCCCTTCATTGGAAGTGGTTTTGGAATCAAGCAACCAAAGTTTTTCCAGACATTGAAAAATGGGTCGGTACTATCTTCCTAAACTGTTTCTTAATTATCTATCAATTCAGTTCTATAGACTTTAACTGATTACAACTAATTAATTATATGAATTGGATTATTTCAAGTTAATAAATCATAAACATTTGATTCTTTTAAGTCAAAATTTAGGGGTTTAGATGGATTACAAATATTTCATATATGTTACCAGATCATATTTGAAATTTGTCTTTTCCTTAAAACCAATGCAAATATTATGATATTCAGATTCAGAATGACACACACATCTTTATTTATGGAGGAACTGACGTTGCTGGGACCCAGAGGATTGGTACACTGTTAGACTCCATTAAGAAGGACCCCATCATCAAGCAAGCAGACGCCATAATCGAGCATTTCAACCTGTCAAAGCTTGACGAAACCTCTGCGTCCAATTTCCGGAACAAGATCACCAACTCGATGTTAAGCAGAGTTCAAACGAAGAACTCCAAACAGGACACTATTCTTAAAGACTTGAAAACTTTAATGTCATACAAAAACGAGAGAACTTGGGCCCTTCTGAGCAAAGGCTCCAACGTGCTGGTTATAGGGTTTGATCCCCTGGTAACAAGCGTATTGGAGGATTTCGATGAATGGAGAGTGAACGTGCCAGTGCTTCAAGGTTTTGATACTGCATTTATGAAGTATTACAGTGAAAAGAAGGCTAGTGTTCCTCCTCCTTGTCTCCACTTCCAAATGAGCAATATACGATCAGGAGTTCCTTTCACCATCACTTGCCCTGAGCCATCTTGTAAGAAGAAGATTATGGAAGTTGAAAATGCTAGTTACAAGTGTTGCCATGGGATCCATTATCACCACGCATCAGAGAATTTGAACGTCGAGATTGGGACCACAGTTCTGAAAACCAAATGGACTCCATGATCATGCATCCATGAGCTAGCTGATTTGCTTTCTGTTGTCTCTGTGATACGATAATGAATAAATATCGGTGTGTTTTGAGTACTATATGTACCTTTGTTGTCGTGTACTACGCACTTTAGTTTGCCGTGTTGTGCCCGTGACTATCATGCGTCATGATATATAGTTTGCGGTATGGATATTATGTAATAATCTGTGTCCTCTGTACTAAATAACAGAGTTATGAAGCTATTCTTTCCTGTAGTAACATTTAGAAACTTTATTTTTGTTTTAATTGTGATTTGGCATCTGATAATATATCTACCCAATTTGGAATTTAGATACTGATCTCTCAAATGGGAATAAGTCTGTCATATTTAAAGGATATTGAATATATACTTCTCCACCGATCTGTTTTTTCAATGAAATTTAGGATTTTATGTAATATTAAAATAGTTGCGAAACTAAAATATTAGCACAAAATCGTTTGACATGTGCTTTGATTTTAATATTATAATAAATTTTAAATTTGTAAGATTTTCTCATGTTTATTTAATTAATTCAATTTATTTATTTATTCTTTGTTAAATTCTATGAAGGAAGAAGTAGTTTTATGCATTAATCATTGTCTATTGTTTATGCTAAGGAAGTAGTTGCAAACCACTAGGTAAGAAATGTAATACACGTAGAGTAGCAAACACCTAGGTCCAATTCACAGAGAGGCTGGTTCTTTAGGCATTTTAGTTTATCAAATGATGGGAACATGTTAATAATGTGAAGGAATGATACGACTATGTTTCTAAGTATTCTAATGTCTATTTATTAATTATAATAATAAACTGACACTAAGTATACCGTATTTGACGCATTTTGAGTAAAATTTTAACCTGTTGAGTTGGGAGTATTTCATTACTTGTATAACAATAGCGTGCCACTTACTTGAAAAAATAATTGTTAGCTTATTTTAATAGCAGTGTCATTTTTACTTTAATTTTGCAACTTCATGCTTACTTTTAATACCTTACAATAGCGTGCCACTTTGGGCAAAAGTACTCCCTTCCCCTAATAACTAGGTGTTTCCTGACCCGAACCTATTGATAGTGTGAACACCTCAAGGCTTTTTAGGGTTTGTTTGTCCCTGCGTTTATTATAAGTCGATCACGTGATAAAATATTAATTAGTTGGCAAAAAAACAAAACAAGATAGAGAACATTTATTAATTTTTTCAATATTATCCCTGCTTAATACAAATTAAAAGTGTTGCTTGAAGGATGTCCTTCTCCTTTTGTATCATAAAAACTTGAAATTTTATTACATTTTCAGACAAAGTGAACAACTTAAGCACCGCTTTTTGGGGTTTGTTTGTGCCTACGTTTTTTAAGTATTTATAAACATTTTGATATGCGTCGAGATAAAACTCTTCTCATATATTTATATGATAAATCATAATTAAAAATCCATTTATAAGCTATCTAATTGCAATTCCCAGCAAATCTTTAGCTGTTTAGAACTTAGAAATGCCTCTATCATAAAGTTTGTACAGTTGCCACAACGCAATGAGAGGGAAGGAAGAGCACAGTGGGGCAGATGAAGTGGAGACTTGAGAGAGCTAACGCGTGGCAGAGAGAATATAGGAATTGACGTTTCAGGTCATTCTTTGGACTTGCATCAATTAAAGAGGCCAATTAATTAAGCACCTCTTCTTTTTCTGATCAAAACAAGTTGCAGAAAAAACGTCGATCACGTGAGAACTTCATAAAGGCCAACAAGACAAGATAGAAAAAGCATGCTTCTCTCGATATTTCCTGCATTAAATTACCCCGCAAATTGGGCATCTTTCTTAATCCATGCCTATGCCGACAGATTTATATATATGCTTTGTCCACCACTGATATACGATCTTTCAATTTATTTATTTTCAATTTTTGAGTTAATATGATTTTAGGGATTTAATTTTGATTTTGATTTTTGTAGTTTCAAACTAATAGTTTTGATCCATATAGTTTCATAAGGATTTAGTATGAGTTTAAATTTAGAAATCAAAACCAAAACTACTCATAAAACATGAAGATCATTTACCAAGCTTAGATCAAAAGATTATAAAACTATATATGGGAGTCTAAAACCAAATTTCCATATAACAATAAGAACAAGTAATGATATTAACCTTTAATTTGGGGAGGAAAAAAAAAAGCATGGTGCAGGAAAGGTATTGCAACCATGATATAACTCAAATGATGGGTGAATGAGAAACTAGGTTTTACTCAAACGAGAAAGACTTTTTAATTGCTGATTAGGAACAATTTTCTTTTTCAGATATTGCCGGACATATAATTTCATGAAGTGCATAAAATTTCCCATGTTTTAATGATATTGTGCTTTAATCATCTATACTTTTCATGAACATATTCAAGAATCACCTAAAATTTTTATGGGAGAATTATTGTGAGGTCCCAAAAAAAATAATCACTAAAAAATCTCAATAACAAGTGAATAGTTTAAACATGTTATTTTCTGTTGTAGAACTACTCATTACAAGCTATTTAATTGTTATGGAACTTTTTGTGAATGTGTTACTTAATTGAAGCCTTATTGCAATTTTTTCAATTTTTATTAGGAGAGGCACCGCTAGTTAGTCATGGATTGGTGATGAAAAGATTTGAGTGATGATTCTGTCACAATTTTTTTATAATATTCTGTCAAGAATTTTATCACAAAACTAAAATAAGGTATCCTAAAATTATTTATGACTAAGTTATTTATGATGGATTAATAATGACAATTTTTTTGTCGCAGAATTTACAACATATTGGCAGCGGATCGGATTGTTGGTGAAAATCTAATTTATGTGGTCACAATTTCTCTATCTTTTGTAGTGACTCTTTAAGTTCACATGGGTGAAATTCTATTAATAATACCATCAAATTGTTGACAATTAAAAACACTAGTTGAAAAGCCAAATGAAACAAAACTTGATTTGAGAAAAAGAGTGTGTGTGTGTGTGTGTATATATACTCCCTACATGCATGTTTATGAGGAAAAAATTTAACTACAACTTATTAGGGTTTGAGATATCATTGTACGTATTAAAATATATAATGAATCGAATTTGTTTGGTGCGCATGTGAATGGGGAGGGAGGATTTTTTTAAGGTATTTTGGTTAATTTACACTAAACTTATTTATAACCAAAGGACATGAGATTTTAGAGTAACTTGATTATTACAAGAAATTTTTTTTTTTATATTTTGAATAGTTGTGTGAGACTTGAGAGTGGTTTTCCAAAGTTTTAAATCATTAGGATGAAATTGAAAATTCTGTAAAGCTTTTAATAATGTCAAGGACTGTGAACAATGCAGTTTAATTTTTAAAAATAAGACAATACTTACATCAATTTTTATGTTTATTATGTTAAAATTTTCAATTATATGTAACCATATGTTCTATTTTTAGCGACGAAAACATTGCATCACTAATCCGAAGCAAAATTTTTAGCTATGAGAACTAGTAATAGAATTTTTTTCATAATAAGATAAAATTTAACAATGAAATTTGGGAAAATTAGTAAAAAATCCCTGTTTGAAATTTTAATTTGTCAAAAGGACTTGAAATTGTACAAGTGCAAGTATGACCTGTAAGTACAACATATCATTCACTATGAGTAATTTGCACACAGCGGATGATATGTTGCACTCACAGATCATACTCACACTTGCACAAATCAGGTCTTTCTGGCCAATTAAAATTTCAAACAGTGATTTTTTTACCAATTTTTCCCATGAAATTTTCCATGAATAATTTATGTTGCTAAATTGCTTGCTGGTGGGAACACCTAACAAGCAATAGCGGTAGCTGTGGGTGAGGTGGTAGCGACTCACCGGAACACATGGTTGGCGATGGCCATCATTTGCGGGAACACATCGCGGGCGATGGGTAAATAATGGAAAAGAAAGGGTTTTTCTTGATTTTCTAAAACAAAAAAAAATACTAAATGCAAAAATAAAAACAAGAAACTATTTAAACATTGTTTAGGTTTTTTTTTTTAGTTTTTAAAAACATATTATTATTATTATTATTATTTTTGTTGCTATATATAGATATGTTTCAATTCGAAAAAGTCCTGTCAAGCATTAAATATAGACATTTATCCTAAGTCCTAACGGAGATTCGATCTTTGGTTCGTCTCTTTATGAGGAACTAACTCCTTCTGCTTAATCCGATCTTTGTTAGTTAAAAACATATTATTATGGTTTTTAAACTCCTAACTAAAATATTATCAAACAATTTTTTTATTTTTTAAAAACAAAAGTTGTTTTCAAAATTAAAAAAAATAACTCCTATTTCATTCTATTTTCTGTTCCATGAACCAAAATTTCTCAGAGCACAAACAGATACTACATCCCCTCCTAGTTATAAAATCTGGTTTGTAGTCTGTAAACAAAATTTTATAATTAAAACTAAAGGTAGTATCATTTTACACGGAAAACACGGCGTTGTTTAAGATAAGAGAGAGGTAATGGACCAGAATAGCATAGGAATGGTCGAATGGACACTGCGAATTTATAATCATTGTTGTTTTGTTCCCTTGAACCTGTAACGTTCCATCAGCTATCCTTTTACTGTTTATTGTGTGGCGGTATGTCACCTCATTACGTGATGCACGTTGAAGCGTCTGTACATAGAATTCTTGAAGCATTTGTACATAGAATTATAGACTGTAAACTTTTTTCTATATTACATTATCTATTAATTATGAAATTTTTTCTCCGATGGATTAATACTGTTCTTAGTTTTTATATAATTTGATTGGATATTAATTTTTGATCCCTATAACTTTAAATTGTTGGTTTTATGCCCTATGGTTTCATATATAACTTGTTGATCTGAGCTTAACGAATAGTTCATGTATTTTTAATGAGTTTTGATTTTAATCTTTATATTTAAAACTCAAATAAAGCCTCTATGAAGATAGGAAAGGAACCAAAATCAACAGTGTTAGGGGATGACGCGCAACACTAAAGTCTAGAGGAATTTTGTATCTTACCATATGCCTGATGACAAGCGTCATCTACTTATGTGACATGACAATTTTCATCTATAAAATAAGTATAAAGTAATGGTAAGAAGTTGACAAAAAAAACTAGAGGTTAATTTTGACTTTAAAATGCCGGAGTACACAGGCAATTGACTAAAAATTTAGTTGAGTTTTATATATTTTAGCCTTGTATATGTGCGCACGCAATGGCCAAAAAAATGTGTGTAATAATTTGCATTATATAATTAAGGAGGTGTTTGAAAACTTCAAAGAGTAGTTTTTAAAAGTGTTTTTACGTAAATTAAGATAAAACCCCTCTCATGTGCCTATTTTGTGCTCATTTGCCATCACGTTTATAATTACTTATCAGCATCTTTTACGTAAATCAAGACAAAACTCTCCTCATATATTTATCTTGTATTCTATAAATTACGATTGAAAAGTTACTTATAAGTTATTCTAAATTAACCTTTTGTATATCATACAATCACAGTTTGATTTTCATCTAATACTCCCTAAGTGAGCTCAACGGCTTAATGATCATAAGTGTTTTTGATAATTAAGAGATTTAATATTAAAAGTCATTTTGACAGCTTTTTAGGTTTAATATTATCCAAAAGTTTAAAATTACAGTGTAATTGTGTCCCATAATTACTACGATTTTAAACTTTTAAAACAATAATAAATATTAAAAAAAATTAGTTGCTCTTGCAAGATAAATTTGTACCTTAATTTCTTAAAAAATTTAGACAGATCAAAATGAAATCAAATTCCAATAACCAAAACTATCAATTTAAAATTTTAGGTACCAAAACTAAAACAAAGTGCGGATGGTTTTAAGCCCAGGCCTCCTATCCACTTCCATGGCAGAAACCGCCTCATCCACTGCATCCTCAACTCCACACACACATGACCAAAAACTTGAGATTTTCTTTGAATCCCCTACCTCATAGGAGTTATGTCAGCAATGTTTTACGGCAGGGGTTAACAGGTTGTGATTTACTGTTTGTCGTGCCGTGGCGTGTCACGTCATTACGTGATACACGCTGAAGCGTGTGTGCGCGTTATAATTTTTTTACCCCCTATATTAGTACATATGGTAACATCCGAGTGCAAAAAAAAAAAAAAAGTCCTTTTCAAATATATTGATGCTATTTTAATAAGCAATAATAAAAAAAATTAGTTAAAAGTTAAATAACTAATTCGAGAATGTCAAAAAAATTACTACCTTCAGTTTTTAATATAAGAGTTAATTAACTAATTTGAGTAGATTAAATAAATTAATTTAGTTAATTATTTGTAATAAATGGGTGTTATTTTTTAAAAAAAATACCCTTGTTATTAGCTAGAACTATCATTTGATGAAACATTTAACAGGTGCAATTACTATAAGAATTACTTTGGGAAAAATAAATAAATACGAGAGACAAAGTAGATTAGAGTAATATTATATTTAGGATCAAATTAAAAGTTAAAATAACTCTTATATTAAAAACCATAAGTAATAATTAAATTGATTAATTATAATCAATTTGTGTTGATTTTCGTAAATTATTTTTTTTAGTCATGTGCATTGAAATGATAATAAGAATAAGCGTTGGTACAACAGAAATATGGCTCATTTGTGAAACTTCCCTGCAATTGCGCCAACTCCCAACGACTTTATTATTACTTTGTAGATTGCGTAGAAAGGGGGCCCTGGTAAAATTCATCAAAATAGATTCTTTATTTACAAGAAATAAGTATAATATTTGTGCTAAAATATATATATATATATATAACATTTGTTATATTTATTATATTATTACTCAACAATAATTGTTTATTTTTATTATAATTTTGGGAAAAAGACAGAAAAATGCACCTCCAACTCCAAAAACCCAGAAACGTCCGCCCAATTCTACAAATCCCATTTTGGTACCATGAGACCAAATTGGGATTATTATGTGAAAGGAAAAGACCACATTGCCCTTCATTTTAAATATTATTTTTAAAATATCACAGCCCCTACTGGCCGGCCGGTCACCGGACCTCCGGCAGCGGCGGTCACTGGAGCTCCGGCGACCAGCCGACAATTGGTCACCGGAGCTCCGGTGGTCGGAATTTTTTTTTTTGAAAATTTTTACAACTTCAATATAACGGTTAACAACTTTTGTAATGCTATTCACAACTTCAGTATAGCAATTAACAACAGCTTTTCTGGAAAATTCAACAAACTCCGGCGACCGGAAACAATTATTTTGAAAATTTTTACAACTCCAATATAACCGTTAACAACTTTTGTAATGCCATTCACAACTTCAATATAGCAATTAACAACAGCTTTTCTGGGAAATTCAACAAACTCCGACGACCGGAAACAATTTTTTTGAAAATTTTTACAACTTCAATATAACCGTTAACAACTTTTGTAATGCCATTCACAACTTCAATATAGCAATTAACAACAGCTTTTCTGGGAAATTCAACAAACTCCGGCGACCGGAAACAATTTTTTGAAAATTTTTACAACTTCAGTATAGCGGTTAACAACTTTTGTAACCCTATTAACAACTTCAGTATAACGGTTAATAACTTCAGTATAGCGGTTGAAAAAACCTGTTGTTAACCGCTATACTGAAGTTGTTAATAGGGCTACAAAAGTTGTTAACCGCTATACTGAAGTTGTAAAAATTTTCAAAAAAATTGTTTCCGGTCGCTGGAGTTTGTTGAATTTCCCAGAAAAGCTGTTGTTAATTGCTATATTGAAGTTGTGAATGGCATTACAAAAGTTGTTAACGGTTATATTGGAGTTGTAAAAATTTTCAACTTCAGTATAACGTTTACAATTACGTTTTTTTGAAAATTTTTACAACTCTAATATAACGGTTAACAACTTTGATATAGCAGTTAACAACAAGTTTTTAAATTCAAAAAGTGACATTTTTATAACTTCAGTAATGCCTTTAACAAACTCAAAAACCTGTTGTTAACCGCTATACTGAAGTTGTTAATAGGGTTACAAAAGTTGTTAACCGCTATATTGAAGTTGTAAAAATTTTCAAAAAAATTATTTCCGGTCGCCGGAGTTTGTTGAATTTCCTAGAAAACTTGTTGTTAATTGCTATATTGAAGTTGTTAATAGCATTATAAAAGTTGTTAACCGTTATATTGGAGTTGTAAAAATTTTCAACTTCAGTATAACGTTAACAATTACGTTTTTTTGAAAATTTTTACAACTCCAATATAACGGTTAACAATTTTGATATAGCAGTTAACAACAAGTTTTTCGAAAAATTCAAAAAGTGACTTTTTTATAACTTCAGTAATGCCTTTAACAAACTCAAAAACCTGTTGTTAACCACTATACTGAAGTTGTTCATAGGCTTACAAAAGTTGTTAACCGTTATATTGAAGTTGTAAAAATTTTCAAAAAAATTGTTTCCGGTCGCTTGAGTTTGTTGTTGTTAACCGCTATACTGAAGTTGTTAATAGGGTTACAAAAGTTGTTAACCGCTATACTGAAGTTGTAAAAATTTTCAAAAAAATTATTTCCGGTCGCCGGAGTTTGTTGAATTTCCTAGAAAAGCTGTTGTTAATTGCTATATTGAAGTTGTGAATGGCATTACAAAAGTTGTTAACGGTTATATTGAAGTTGTAAAAATTTTCAAAATAATTGTTTCCGGTCGCCGGAGTTTGTTGAATTTTCCAGAAAAGCTGTTGTTAATTGCTATACTGAAGTTGTGAATAGCATTACAAAAGTTGTTAACCGTTATATTGAAGTTGTAAAAATTTTCAAAAAAAAAAATTCCGACCGCCGGAGCTCCGGTGACCAATTGTCGGCTGGTCGCCGGAGCTCCGGTGACCGCCGCTGCCGGAGGTCCGATGACCGGCCGGCCAGTAGGGGCTGTGATATTTTAAAAATAATATTTAAAATGAAGGGCAATGTGGTCTTTTCCTTTCACATAATAATCCCAATTTGGTCTCATGGTACCAAAATGGGATTTGTGGAATTGGGCGGACGTTTCTGGGCTTTTGGAGTTGGAGGTGCATTTTTCTGTCTTTTTCCCTATAATTTTTGACCATCCATATAAATGGCATTTTCAAATTAACAGTGAATTTTGTTTTAGTAAATATCAGTACTTTATTATTATTTTTTTAAGAGAAAAAGCAAGATAAAAGCATCTTCTACCTTTGAACTTTATACAGACCATCCAATATAATATAAAATACTCTCTCTAATCCTAAATGTATTAGTTTAAAATTTTATTTTAGTATTAACTATAATATTTTAATTTATTTTATATTTCAAATTTATAATTCCCCTCAAACTATCTCTACTAACGGACCGTATTAACAATTTTTATGAGATGGAGTAGTTTCAATGTAAATGATTAAATGAGGTAATTTTGGAAAACTAGCACTTTTTTTTAAACTAATATCTAACTTAATTAATATTCTTAGTATTTATAAATTAATTATCTAATTCTCACGTATAGGATTGGAGGGAGTATTAAATATCATTAACTTATATTTAATCTTCCATCTTCGATTAGACAGACCAAATCACGATATCTTCATATAAACTTTGTCTATACCTAAGCAGGTTGGCTTCATTAGATTCATATCTTCTCCCTCGTTCATCATATCAGATCCACCTGGCTAGTTTCAATTGTTCACATTCGATTCTTATCATATATTCATTAATTTATTATTATTTAGAATTTTTTCCCCATGAGATTTATGGCCTATAAATACGCCATGAGAAGCAGCAAAGCAGAGCACAGCAACTAATTGTCTTCTTATATTCTCTTCTTCTATCAGATCACACCACACTTGCAGACATGGAGCTGTTCCAGAATAAGAAGCTCGTCGTTTCAGCTTCATCTTTGTTGGATAAGATCAACCCTTTCACTGCAACTGATGAAGCCATCTCCAACCACATCATCGGAATCCATGACTCGCAGGCCCCCAAGTACGATATCGGGTCTCTTTACAATGTTGTCTCCAACATTGTCAAGAGCTCCACTCACATCGGCACCTCCCTCGATCTCAAGGTTATTAATTACTTGTACTTAAACCCCATTTTTCTTACGATTACTTTCTGTTTGTTTATTCATCAATTAACTATCATTTGTTTGTGTATTATTCTAACAGCGTCCCAAAGCTGTTGAACTTGTGGAAGACAAGGTTCCACAGTCCAGTTTCATGCCACCTTTCAGTACCCTCAAAGAAATTGCTTGTCAGGTCATTATTCTTCATTTCTTGTTCTTATATATTCACTTTTCAGATCTGTCTTTTCCAAAAAAATAACAAGTTAGATCGAATGGAAGAGACTGGATACTAATAAATTGGTGTTATAGATGACATGCAAGCCTTTTGAGAAATCTACGGCACACCAAACAGTGGTGGGAATTCTGGAGAAGCTTAAAAGCTACTCATGGGACGCAAAGGCAGTGATAGCTCTCTCGGCTTTTTCTCTGGACTTCGGCGAAACATGGCGTCTTTCTCTCATGGAACGTACCAAGGAAAATGCTCTTGAACTCCACATCTTCAGGCTTGCTGAAGAAGCCAAGCCTAGCAAGAACAACTTAGATCTCATTAACACGTTGGTGGATATTTCATTCAAACTTATTGAGGGGATTTCAACATTGGAGAAGAAGATCGCTGACAAATCTCCTAGCCAAACTTTGTATCATGCTCCCCGAGAACTCTATGCTTATTGGGCAATCTTGGCCCTACTTACTTGTTCTAATCGAATGACTGAACTGTGAGTATCTCAGTTCTATTTCATCACCTTTAGTCTATTGTCCACATATATATAGATCTCTTCTCGTAGCTAGGGATAATAGCAAAGCGATAAATAGAGGCTTTGATAGGCCGTCTTTGAGTCTCAAAACTTTATCAGCATAAGGTCATATTTCAAAGCCCAAAAAGTATTTATATATGTGCCTATAAATTACAACTTTCGTGAGATATGAGTCACATCTTTATAATTAATAATATGGATAATTGTTTGTTTGTTTTCTTAATACTACTATTAGTGCTTTTTTTTAAAAAAAATTTTTTTTGGTCCCAATGTGTCATGTCAGAAAATAAAGTAATCCTATATATATTCTTGTGTACACATAAACATGCTATTATATTGGGAAAGAATCCAAATTCTTATATATGTTAGGAATTTGATATGACTTTAGAGCAGGTGAAGAGAATGGATTCCACTTCTATCTTTCTCTTGCGCTCTTCATCGTTAGATGAATCCAAAGCTTTTTACCTACCATTTTTTAGGAATGTTCTTTAATTTTTTTTAATGAATATTTATCCCTTCACAAACTTCATATGTATTTGGCCAAAAAAAAAACCTTTATATGTATGCTTACAGTTACAAATCAGATGATTTTTTCTAATGATATATATAGTCATTGTGTTTGGGAAGTTCTATTACCTTATGTGCTAATTTTTCAAATTGATGTAGGGATTGGAACATCAAATCCGAAGTTGTTGGGAAGCTCAATCACGTTCTCATGAGATTGAATAATGAGTTGAATGAGATTCAACGTGAAGAAGGTTATAGAAAAGAACTGCTTTTATGAACCTTTTTTTTTTTTCAAGTTTTCAATAATTATTATTTTCAAGTTTTTTCAAGCTTATCAAACATTTACAAGTATCAGGAGTTTTAATTGCAGATCACCGAGTTCCTTAGAAAACATAAATGTCCAATTGCAACTGACAGCTTATCAAACATTTACAAGTATCAGGAGTTTTAATTGGAGATCACCGAGTTACTTAGAAAACATACATGTCCAATTGCAACTGACACTCTCATTTTGACCACGTTTTGAATTGATACTTGCAACTTGTTTTTTTAACAAAAATTTGTTGAAACAAAAATGTTATTAAATTGATGTTTTGGGACTTAATTAAAACTGTCGTTTTCCCTATAATTATATATATATATATATATATATATAGATATATCCAAAGCTAACAATGCTAGCTTCATTGAAATTTTCAGATGAAGAGAAAGACCAAGCATGGCGAGAGGATGTGTTTAAGTCTCCTTCTGGAATTGTGGATCTTTTGAGGGCTCTCATCTTCTCTAGGGAAATTACTGAGCTTGAAATCTTCGATAACACTACTCAAAAAGTGGTAATTTCTCCAAAATTTTACACTCAGTACATTAATTTAAAATATAAAAAAAATACAAGAATAAGAAGTTTTTAATTATTATAGTAGTCCCAAAGTTTAAATGAAATGTGCCTTTTTAGGTAAGCAATGATGTTTTGAAGACGAAGAATCTTTTGCTGTTCATTTCTGGTCTGGACAACATCGAAGACGAGATTTGGGCTTTGAAATTTGTCCATGAGGCATTCAAAAAAGACGAAGAGAAACAAAATTACCAAATCCTATGGGTTCCTGTGGTGGAGGAAACTGATGATCATAAGATAACTGATGATCAGAAGGAAAAGTTCAAGCAGCTGAAATCAAACATGCCATGGTACGTCTTACAGAACCTGTTCGCCATTAAAGGCAAGAAGGTATTAGAAGAGAAGTGGCATTACCAGGGAAAGCCTATTGTGGTCGTGACAAACCCTAAAGGTCAAGTCATTCACCGTAATGCAATGTACATGATCTTCGTTTGGAAGATTGAAGCCTTCCCATTTCGACATGAGGATGAAGAAAGACTCTCCCTTCAATGGAAGTGGTTTTGGAATGAAGCAACCAAAGTTTTCCCAGACATTGGAAAATGGGTCAGTATTAATCGATTATGTATTCAGTCCCTAAACTTTTAACTCCTTGCAACAACTTGGTCCTTTAATCTTTATGATTAACTTACCATGAAAATATTTTGATCTGTAGATTCAGAGTGAGACGTACATCTTCATTTATGGAGGGACTGACGTTGCTAGTACCCAGAGGATTGGTACACTGTTAGACTCCATTAAGAAGGACCCCATCATCAAGCAAGCAGACGCAATAATCGAGCATTTTAACTTCACAACAAAGCATGATCAAGCATCCAATTTCTGGGCCAGCATCACCAACTCGATGTTAAGCCGACTTCAAAAGAAGGATCACGAGCAAGACACTGTTCTTAAAGAAATCGAAACATTATTGTCATACAAGAACGAGAAAGCTTGGGCCCTTCTGAGCAAAGGCGCCAATGTGCTGGTAATAGGGTTTGATTCCGTGGTTACGAACGTACTGGAGACTTTCGAAGAATGGAAAGTGAACGTGCAAGTTCTTCAAGGCTTTGATAATGCATTTATAAAGTATTACAATGAAAAGAAGGCTAGTGTTCCTCCTCCTTGTCTCCACTTCCAATTGAACAATATACGATCAGGAGTTCCTTTCACTATCAGTTGCCCTGAGCCTTCTTGCAAGAAGAAGATTATGGAAGTTGAAACAGTTAGCTACAACTGTTGCCATGGGATCCATTCTCACAATGCACCATTGGCGAACCTGAACGGCGAGATTGGAACCCCACTTCTGAAGGCCAAATGGACTCCATGATCATTGATGATCAATATGCGTTGATGGATGAACTAGCTGCCTGCACTGCTTTCTGTTGTCTATGATATAAATAATGAATAAAATGTCTGTGTCTTTTATATATGAACCTCTGTAGTGTGTACTACTTTTGTTTGTTGTGTCATGTGTACTTGTCTGGTTTTGTATGGATGTTATCATGTAATCTGTGTTTACTTCAATAAATAATCGAGTTATGAAGTAATAATTCTGTCCTTTTAGTTTAGCATGTTAGAAACTTGTTTTTCTTTTGACAAAGATTTGATATAACATATATATATCCTCGAATGGAATTGTGAAAAATAATTAGAAATATGGACGTATTTGATATTTCCCAATTCTCTTATGACTTTTTGCGCATAATCTTGAGCCTTTAACATCTCATTGTGACTAAAATGTGTCAATTGTATGTTTAGTAAGTTTCCAAGTGATTTTTAGAATAAAATGATTTAATTGTGCAATTGTGATTGAATTCTTGTTAAATGCTTATTTCACATGATTTTGTTCACTCAGGCCTGTGATTCTTAAGAAGCAATTGGAAATATGGAGCTCCTTTTCCATTGCCTTAATTAAGAACTGGTTTTCCCATGCTTCTCATCAATGAAATTTTGTTCTTTCTTCATTGTTAAGTGCCGGCCACTTATCGTGTTCTCATTTATAAGTTATTTTTAACATGTTTTATACTTATCCAAAAAAAAATTTTAAGATGCCAACAAAAGTTCGTTTAGTTGGTAATAAGAAGTCGACTCGTAACTTAAAAGGTCTTATGTTTAAATCATGCTATTGATACGAGGATCTTATTATTAGTTAATCTGTAAGTACCTCTATAACATTCTCTAGGTATGAAGACATATTCTGACTCTAGTGAGTACCTAGACCCAACTCACATAAATCTTTTGTTATAAAAAAAATCTTAAAATTTATTAAGGTCTTAAAATTTAACAATTTTCTAACTCTCCATATTTAATATATATTATGTGTCATGAGAAAAAAAGGCAACACAATAATATACAAAGAAAAAAGTTATTAATAGAAGGTGGCAGCAAAGAATTTGTAATAGGAAAAAAGGGGGTGTTGATGGAGAATTTTTCTTTTTCTTTCCTTGTTCAGTTTGTTGTCGTTATGCATATGATTAAAGGCTTGGGGTCAACAAAACATTGAAATAATAAAAGGAAAATTTCGTTTAAAGACCGTAGTACAAAATTAATTTAAAAAAGCCTTCAAAACTTTCTGAAACTTCACTACAGGACCAAGAGGGCAAACTGATATTAATTTCACAAAGAAAATGATGATATTGCCTCTCATAATACCTATTATGAGATGACATGTAAATGGACTAATTCCAGTTATAAATAAAGGTATGTATGCTGCAAATTATCTAGTCTCACTTGCAAATACACTTGTTCACTCACAGATACCTTCTTCAGGTGAAGGAGGCGACATGTACATGGACTAATTACAGTTGTAAATAAATGTATGTATATTGCAAATTGTCTAGTCCTACTTGCAAATAGGTTCTTTTACACTTGTTCACTCATGGACACTTTCTTCAAGTCGTAAATAGACTAATTCCAGTTATAAATATATATATATATATGTTTATTGCAAATTATTTAATCTCACTTGCAAATGGGTTCTCCCACTTTTATTATGAGGGGCAATAGCGTCATTTTTGTGTGGAATTAATATCAAGTTACCCCTTTAGTCCTACAGTGAAATTTCATAAAGTTTTGGATGCTCTTTGAATTTGAAATTAAGTTTGCACTGCAGTCCCTAAACGAAATTTCCCTAATAATGAAAGCCAACAAATTTTGCAATCAATACGGATGTCTCCCCAAAGCACTTTGGTGGAAAACAGCTAATTAAAGTGAGATTTTCTTTTTCCTACTGTGCATGCAACGTGGATTTTTAAGCACCACGCTTATCTTCACGTGCTTCTTATATAATCATAGTTTATGCGAGGTCTCTATAAGCCCATCTCTTTTGCCCATGCCAAGGACTAAGCCTGATGATTTAAGTTTTGGGTTAGTATTACCTTTAGCTACGTTTCTGAAAATTGATCTGTTTTTTTATTTTAATCCCAAAAACTTTACATCGGTGATTTTGGTCTTTAACACGTTGTCCCAAGAACCAAAAGCACGGTTGCAGAACAAAAATATTTTTAGGCGAACCATAATGATATCAAATTTCAGTAACTAATTAAAAGAAAAAATAATATGTCAAATTTCAACAACTATACACAATATTAACCCATAACTATTTCCTATGGAATTAATTTCAAGCAATTTTAAGTTTATTGGGGGTTACTTATTCCAAAAGTGTTTTCAATATTAACAAAGACTCAAGACCCTTTCTGAAAAACTTATAGTCTCTTCCCCAAGAACAAACTAGCTGGAGGGTAACATTTAACGTACATGTAGATGTAGAATTTTTTTTTTCTTTTTTTTAAGTTTCCTCCCATCAACTTAATTATTTCAAAACAGTGACTCAAATTTGTACGAGTTATATTTAAAACTACTTTATCAAAATTTAAAACCTTTAAAATTTTGCTTTAAAGAAGATTCTCAATCACAAACTAAAATTCTCTCTTGTCACATCCCAAATTTTGGGCTTAGAAGTACCAGAATTAGCCTGAAATAGACAGACTACCAGACCCTTTTTGGCAGAAGTCCCAGAAATTCCCTAGAGGGACAGAGGGATTCTTAGGGACTAAATCGCAAAAACAAAGTTTTCTGAGACTAAGAAAAGAGGAAGCTAGAGACTCTGAAGAAGTCTCAGGGCCCAGGAATGAGAAATAGAGATAAATGTAGGCCAAGGTTTATGTTGGAGGCTTCAATGAGATGAATTTTGAGGTTAAGCCAAATTAGGGGTAAATTGTAATTTCTTAAAATTTCGGGCTGGTAGGGGTAAAAATAAAAATTATGCCCGAAAATCCCAGAAAATAGGAAATGATAGGTTAAGGCCCGAACACTTCAGAAAAAATCCAGAAAAATAGGAATAAGGTTCAAAGGCCTATATGAGGCTAAAAATGACGAAATTGCCCCTAGAAGGAAATTGTGGAATTCCCAGGGTTTTGACTGATTTGAAATATTATTAAAAATAAATTATTTAAAGTATAGGAAGGCCTTAGATAATTGAAAGAAAATGGGAGAAAATACTTGAGGAATTATCACAGGTTTTAAAAATAATTCCGTCCCCAGAAAGCAAAGAGATTGGCTTTAATAGAATTTAAAGCCTATTTACATATTATCCGGGAGAAGTCAAAGTCAAATGTCTAGAGGTTGACTTTGGACTTAAGAAAAATTAGAGGAATTCCCTGTGATGAATAAATAGTATTGGTTCTCGGAGATAGATTCTTGGAGTTGTGGACCGATAGAAAGAATTCGGTCAAAATCACTTCGAAATAAATATTATTAATTATTTTAATTATTTTAATGGAAGAACAAGGGAAGAGCATCACTCTCTCTTTAAGCATTTTATATAATGCCATGTGGATTTATTTAAGGTGAGAAAATGGTGCGAAAACATGTCTCAGTAGTCCCGGGAAAGTCAGAACCCGAAAAAGTACCATATACGGTGCAGAATGGCAAGATAGGTAGAGGAATGCCTAAGGGTGGTATTTTGCACGAATTTTATATCAATTTCCTCCATATTTTAATGCCTTAATGATGAAGGAAAATGGAAGAGAGAAGTGTACAATTTAATGGGAAAAGAAGGTATTACATATATGGCTGGATGCAAGACACGTATACGGTTGGATTAAAAGCATGTGGATTGATGATGTAAGCATGATGTCATCATGATGAGGTAAGCATGATGTCATAGGACATTTGTCACCATAAGATTAAAAGAGAAAATGGACGATCCAAATCAAGCCAAACATTTTTAAGATCAATGGCCTAGATTCAGTCTTATTTTCTATAAATACCCCCTCCCCTCCCTCTCATTTCGTCCAAGCTCATGAAAACCTTGGGGAAGCTATGGCAAAATGGTTTCTAGAGAGAGAAAGAAGAGGGAGAAAGAAAGGCCAAGTGGTCCCATGTAAGATCAAGCTCTAAAACAAGGTATGTTCATAGTTACTGATGTAGTTTTCACTACTCTTGTTGTTATGGATTTTAATGATTTTTGGGAGGTTGAAACCCTTGGGAGAGGTGCTGCACGAAATTGGTTAGGGATAGGGAAGATGAAATTGGTGTTAGATTAATATTTCAACGGCTTGAAAGGAACACGAATCAAGTGGTTTTATGCTGAAACTGGTTGAATTTCATGATTGTGTAACTTGAGGAAATATTTTGGCCAAAACTGTTTCTTGTGCCTAGGATGTGATTTTGATGATTTTGATACTTCCAATGTGTTTAAAATGAAAAATTGTGTAGGGATAAGATGAAAGAATGAAGTTGGAAGCACAAAACTGAAAATTAAGTGGCAGATTTCGTTTTTGGCCTAGAACCAGGGGAAGGAATTATATTTTGATGAATCTAAGCTCATATTTGGATTCCTTGGGTAAAATTATGTAGGATTGGCCTAAGGGAACAACTTTTACAAAGTTAGAACACTACATTATAAATTAAGAAAAAATTGATTAAGTTTAAGGACTTAAGTCTTCCATATTGTGTAATTCTTGGTCCTAATGAGTAATGTGACCCTTGTGGCTGTGATTAGGACCTTGAGACATTCAAGAGAAGGTTTGGATGTGGTTGAGCAAGCAACTTTAGGGTATGTTTGGATTGGTGTTGGGCAAAACTGACTTCTAACCCAACTGACTTTTGTAACTGAAGTTAGAGTAAAAGTCAGTTAGTGTAATGCAATTTATGTTTGGATAGATGCTTTTAAAAAGTCAGTTGAAAAAGTCAAAAGTTGTTTGGATGATTAATAGTAAAATTAGTTTAGTTGTAAAATGACTAAAAAGATATGGACTAGTGTTTGAAATTTTATATTTTAATGTGATAATAATTTAAGAAACATGTAAAATTATTATGATAAAATATAAATAGTTTATTTTGTAAAATTCAAAATAAAAACTATTTGTTATGGAGAAAAATTTGAAAATATATTGTAGATAATTAATTAAATATACATAATGAACAAACATGAATATAAATTAAAATTTATTTGGTCTCTAATTAAAGTAAATAGAATCACATAACTAATTAGATCATAAGCTTTGCATAATTTTTCCATAAGTCAGTTAGAAAAGTTGATTCAGATTGCGTTGGATAAGTCAGTTAGAAAAGTTACTTTTTTTCATAAGTCAATTAGAAACGAAACTCAATCCAAACAATCTTCTGAGCTGCAATAAGCCACAAACCTCAGTTTCACGCTTTCCCGTGTGCTTTTGGCATTCCAAACGGTAATCCAAACAAGCCCTTAATGGTTGAAAACAAAAAAGGAGTAAGAAGAAAGCTTAAGGACACAAGGTAGCAAACGTGACCTTATAACTCTTATGTGCTTGGTATTTGCTTGCATGTATAGCATGTTCTGTGTTTATATGATTTTATAAACTCATGTATTGTGATTCTGAATATGTTTAAAATGTGTCATAGGCCTATGTATTTTATGGTTAATGCATAATGATTTCCAAACATGTCACTATGTTATAGAAATGTTAAGTTGCAAGCATGTTATGAATGTCAAGCTTGCCATGTATGTTTAGGGTGGTTATTGTTTGCTACTAAGATTCTCCCGAATCTCACCCTCCCTTAACCAATCATAGTAGGTCAAATGATAAAGAAAAGGCCTGCATGAAGAAAGACAAGAAGATGGAAGCAAAGAAAGTGGAGAATTTACATGCGTTTCAATGTAATGATTGACATCACTAATTATGTAATTAATTGTGGATGTGTCAAGTATGAAATGTGATGTAATGTTTGATGTATAATATAATGGCATGCAACTCAAAGTATATGAATGAATGGGAATCCATAAGGCTAGTTGTTGCATGTTCGAACGAAGAGAGGATTAAAGTAAGAATTGTTTAATGGATAAAACGTAGGTCCTGGAATAGTCATTTTCCAGCTCCAATTTGACCTATCAAATGAATGAGTTAAGCCATGAAATTTGGCATGGTTAAATTACACATCTTAAGTTTTAAAACAAGTGGTAGATCACTTAAAACAGATGTGTGTGCTAAGAGTTATGCCCTCCCGAAGTTGGACCTGTAATCTGAAAAATACCCAGTGAACAGTAACCCGAGAACTTATTGCAAATTTTCAATCTACGGGCTTGGTTCATGAATTGCTTGAATCATAACGTTTCCAAATACGTACTCTGAAGGGTTAAAGGTAGGATGTTTCATTGACAAACTCAATTATTTTTATATATTTTGATATCTTTTATATGGGTTTTGTCAACTTAATTGGTCATTTTTATCTTAATTGATTGTTAATTGATTTATTATATTTTATTTTGAATTATTAATTTTTAGAGGCAAAATTGTCATATTTTGATTTAATTATGATCAATTGATTTTAAGGACAATTAATACTACCTTATCCTTGAATTTTGTTTGCAGGTTTTTGGAAGATTTAAAAATAAAAATGAAAAAAAAGATAAAAAATAAATTTAAAAAATAATAATAATAATAAAAGGGGGAGCAAAATGCAACGTTTTGCCCCCCCCAACCTAATACCCAATTAATCGTCATCATCTTCGAATGGGAAGGACCAAGGAGACGAGGCGAGTTGGCGGCAAAAAAAAGAAGAGAGGAGAAAATAGAGTGAGGCGCATGCACGAGAAGTAGAGGCCGACAGCGCAAGACGAAGGACCATTCATCATCTTCTCAGTTGAACCTCCCTGGTGGCAGGGAGCTCAAACATCGGTGAGCAGAGGCACGCGAACAGGGAGTGACGGCGGCTTCACCTTCTTCTTCTTTTCCTGGGCACCCACGGACGGCGGCTAAGAGAGGGAGAAAACAGAGCGACGGTAGAATGAGCGTCTAGAACAGAGGGAGGCGAACACGCAAAGAGGAGAGCAGTGTGAACAGGACCAGAGGACCCGCTCACGAGTGACGGCGAGCTCCTCTGTTCTGTTGCCTCTGCTCGTGTCTCCATTGCCACCATCAACTGCATCTTCTTCCTCTCCACGTTGCATAACAGAACCAGAGGAGTGGCGGCGAACAGAGACAGAACGGTGGAGCTTTACTAATGCAGGGGCTTAGCCAAATCCTTCAATTCTCTAGCACAGTATTTATGACTTGAACTTGGAGCTTCAAAGAGGAGTTTCAACGCTTCCAATCTTTATTTCTTTCATTGTAATTGTGGTTTCTAGGTCTTAGAATGAATTTTATAATGTTTGAATATGCTGTGATGATTTATATTTGTATTGAGATTGGTTGTAGCTACTGAAATCTTTGATTAGCATTTAACATTATGCTGTGATTAGCTTTAATTTCTTTACATTGTACTGGGTCAGACTATGTTTTGAAATTATTATGAATATTCAGTGGTAATTCAAGGTGGCTTGGTTATTAGACTAAAAATGTTAATTGCTTTTCCTTGATTCTTTTTGGCTAATTATGCTGAAACAATTGCATTGTGAGTAATTAATATGCAAGGTGGCTTAGTATTGATTATTCTAATTAAATCGAGTCTAAGGGGTGGCCCTTAGAGTCTTTTGAATTTAGCTAACTCCCAAATTAATTGAAGTAATGATAGTCTTAATCATTGTGCTAGAGGATTGCTTTTTCATTTGCTGTCACTTGTTAATTCTCTTTGTTTATTTCATTCATATCCATTTTATAAATTAAAAATCCAAAAATTATTTTCTCATTTTGCATCCTTTTAAATTTTTCCAATTAGTTAGTTAAAAAGAAAATCAATCTCTTTCCACCTCAATCTTTTTGTTTTTGATACTTAGTTGCTTAGGATTTCAAATAAAGGCTCCTCAAAGTGAAACGGCCCGAGTTTTACACTATATTGCATTGCTTGGATTTATTTTTTATTAGGAACCCCAAAGCGAACGACAAAGGCTCTTATCATTCATCTCTCTCTTTGGTGTTTCTTATAAGTCCCTTCATAAGTTTTTTTTCCTTATCTTAAACTAATCATTTTTTATACATGCAAATTAAAGAAGATCAAATAAATAAGATGACAAGGGAGATTAGCAGAAGAACATGGGATCCTAATGTCTTCAAGAATATCGGATTCACGGCTATACGTAATTAATTATGTGTCCTATTTTTTTCTATATGAATTTATAGTTTAATGATAATATTTTAAAAATAGGACATATGACCTTATATGATTAGAAAACTTGGCAAAATGAGTATAAGAAATTTGACCTAAGTTCAATGAGTTAAGTGTGGACTCCATATGATAGTAAGGCGTTATGAGGGGGGTGTTTAGGGAATGATTTTTGATTGATCTAATAAGGTCTAGAAAGCATCTAGGCGTGGTCTCATGCATCAACAATATAATATTTAATTTCTTAAAGAGGGAGAAAGTTCCATGATATGCCAAATATTATATTCTTTACCTTGTTCACAAGATATTCCCATTCCATTTACCTTTAGTACTTGTAATTTTCTCTTTTTCTCGAAGAGTCTGACAGAGTACAGAGTTAAAGACAGATGAATCTCATCCTTCCCAAAAGCAAAAGATCCGACTTCAAAAAAGAAACCCTAACTATAATATGATAAAAATGTGTGCTTGTGCTGTGTTTGCGTCTGTCTCTTTACATATATATCACTAAAAGAACATTAATTAAGCTAACTGAGCTGAGAAGGTTTATATATGAATAGTTCATCACATCGCTTTCTGGGAAACCTGCAGATTTCTGGGAGTGAAAATAGATCATAAAGATGACATCGAAGCAATTATTAAAACCACTAACCCTAAGTGATAGCCAGATCCTGGATCTCCGTTACAATAAGTTCCATGTCGACGTTCACAAGACTAATTGTGAAGAATCCTTCAACGTCGAAGCTCTTTTCAGCGTTGTCTCAATGATTATGAATTGCTCACTTGGTCATTCTGATGCAGCCCCCAAGGTACGTAATATTTAACCTTCATGATCTGATATATATATATATATATATATATATGAGATAATGATTGGTTTATTATTTTTTATATGCACACACACACAGATTGTAGAAGATGAGAAGGCTATTCTAAGCAATTTCGAGCCACCAACACATACTGAGGCCTATTTCTTGTCTGGTTAGTATC
This sequence comes from Neltuma alba, assembly GCF_004799145.2. Taxonomy (NCBI): domain Eukaryota; kingdom Viridiplantae; phylum Streptophyta; class Magnoliopsida; order Fabales; family Fabaceae; genus Neltuma; species Neltuma alba. The sequence goes on along the minus strand of NW_021636573.1, from coordinate 4,912 downwards.
TAATTGCATGCTTTTATTTATCTTGCACTTAGACGAAGGGTTGTTGAAAATTGTTTGAGATTTGAACTTTGTTATTATTATTTCCGAATTAACTCTCAGCCTATCATCGAGTCAAATCAATAGAATACTTTGATACACACACTCTTCTGGTTGTATTTATAAAGTAGAGAGAATAAATTCTTTTGTCCTATTTATAAGGCACTCAGAAAAATCTTTTATATGGATATACAATTTTATTCTTCATTTATTATTGTTTTGACTTTCTTTACATGAGATATAGTGTATATTAAATAGGAATAAAATTAGAAAGTTGTTGAATTTTAAATAAGAGTTGATGAATTTAAGATTTTTCTTGACTTATGTGAAATATGTTGGAAGTAACTTATAAATAGGATCAGAGGAGTATATATGCAGGTCTCAATTTGTTTTTTTGAACATTGCCAAGCGACAAATCACTGAAACCTGAGTGATGTGTAGCTTTTGCTTTCTAGATATGTCTGTAATTAAAATGTCTCCTTGAAAAATACATCTTATAGTAATTTTAATTTTTTACAAGGATATATTTCGAGAAAAAATTAGCAATCTCACTTTATAACTCAGAATTGAGACCTATATGTAAAACACGGAGGAAGTTCATTATGTGATTGGAGATGCATGAATGAAATAGCAGAGGACGAATGAACGCGTAACTCAATTGGTAACACCACTGATGGGGATATTTTGTTAGGGGAGGATTCTCTTGTAATTCGTAAAGCATAGGGAGAGAAAGAGAAAAGGATTTAATGATTTTAATGGGGCCCACCATGAACACTTCTCTTTGTTTTTCTCTTCACAAGAACTACCTGGTACCCGGAGGGAATCCAATTTGCATAATTTGATAAGCGAAAATTTGTGTGCGGATGAAACCTTATTTTCACCTCCCTTCAGATTTATTTTTATTTTGAATTTTTGATGTTAAAAAAATTATCCTATATTTTTAAAATAAAAAATTAATAATTTTCTTTTGAAAATTATATATACGGGCTGGTCAATGAAAATTTTTATTTTGGTTTCTTATTAGAATAAAATACTCTAACCTCCCTTGCACTTTGTCTTATTATACAAACCTCCCATCTATTTTAAAAACATACACTTAAATTCAAATTGTTAAATTTGTTAAGAATATTTTTAAAAGATATTTTTTTAATCAAAATTTATGTTAAAATACTTTTATTTACTAATTTACCCTTCAGAACAATAAATCCCTAAATTTTAGTTAAAACTATTTTGAAAAGTCTAAGATTTTTTTTTTAATGTAAAACAGAAAAGAGAAAGGGGAAGAGAAGAATATTAGAGAGAAAGGGAGAGCAAAAACGAGAATGGGAATGGAAAAAAACTATCTGATATATCAAAAGCTAAGTCTGCCTACACGATAGAAACCTAGGGTACTTATAAGCTAATTTTAAATAAAATAATTAAATGCAAAATCAATAAATGGGTTAATGGGTAGTTAACAAAAAATAACTAACAAAAGAAAATTAATTAATTAAATTTGCATCATTTGGCTCCCGGTTCGAAGAACTCGCCACCGGAGAGTTAGAAAGCTGGTAGCTGTCGAGGAGGGCAACATCCACATGACGAAACTCGTCCTCGGTGAGCCATGTAGCATTTGAATCAGGACAGCCTTTCCAACGAACGAGGTAACGACTGACGGGACTTGCTGGAGTTAGAATTGTCTACTCATCCATCACGGCGTCAATGGCTTCGCGAGAGGCGCAACTCTAGCATGGGTGGGGTTGGGGCTTAGTGAGTCTGAGTACCTGCAGAGTCATCAGAACACAAAGGGGGCTCGAAAGTGCCTCGGTAAGGAACAAGATCCTCAATATTAAATACTGGACTAATAAACATATTTGGAGGTAACTTTAATAAGTATGCATTGGGCCCTAACTTCTTGGAAACACAAAACAGGCCAGAGGCGTGGGCGTGCAGCTTTTTGTAAGGCCTCTTTGGGAAACGCTCAGGCCGTATACGAGCCATGACAAGGTCACCAACATCGAACTCCTGGTGACGTCGATGGACATCAGCAGCTATCTTATACCTGTCATTATTTAAAGCTAACTTCCACCTAACCTCAACATGAATATCGTGAAGGCGATGCGCAAAGGTCTCGGCGGACTCAGAAGGGCGAGCAAACAGGGGAAGGGGAACAAGGTCAATAGGCTGCTTTGGGTTGTGACCCTGGACAATTTGGAATGGGCTTTTACAAGTGGATCTATTGACTGAGTTATTGTAAGCAAATTCAGCTATAGACAAGACTAAATCCCAGTTACCAGGCTTATCGCCAACTAAACTATGGAGCAGGTCACCTAAGCTATAGTTAGTCACTTCAGTCTGTCAGTCAGTCTAAGGGTGGAAAGCAGACGAGAACTTCAGTTGTGTACCAAAGAGCTTCCAGAGGGTCTTCTAGGAATAGCTGACAAACTTGACATCCCTATCAGAGATGATGGTGGTAGGTAGATTGTGAAGATACACGACCTCTTGAAAGAAAAGCTTGGCCAGATGTGAGGCATCGATAGTCCTATTGCATGGGATGAAATGTGCCATTTTCGAGAACCTATCAACTACAACCAAGACAGAATCATGCCCTCGCACTGTCTTTAGCAACCCAAGCATGAAATCCATACTAATGTCCTTCCAAGGTGCCTCAGGAACAGGAAGAGGCGTGTACAACCCAGTATTCCTCTTCTTTGCCTTTGCTGTATGGCATGTATGACACTGGGAAAGGATTCGAGCAACATCACGCTTAAGGGAAGGCCAGTAGAACCTGTCTTCAACCATGGCCATAGTCTTCTGAATGCCAAAGTGTCCGGCTAGCCCTCCCACGTGTAATTCCCAAACGAGAAAATCGCGCAGTGATGTGCAGGGAATACACAACCTACACCCACGGAATAGCTAGCCATCATCGATTAGGAAATTCACATAAGCTTGGCGGTTGCCATCTTTAACCTCATCATAAATGATGCCAAAAGTCAGGACACGAACTATACTCGTCCTTGAGCCTGTCAAATCCCACAACATTAACTGTTAGGGTGTTGAGAACGTGGATTCTCTAGCTAACAGCATCAGCTACCTTGTTCTCTACCCCTGGGCAGTGCTTGACCACAAAGGTAAATTCTTGAATGAACTCGCTCCACTTGGCATGTTTGGCATTCAAGTGTTGTTAGGAGCTAAGGAACTTGACAGACTGGTGGTCTGAGTAGATGACAAACTGTTAGGGGAGGAGATAGTACTTCCAATGCTCCAATGAGCAAACAATGGCATAGAACTCTTTGTCGTACGTGGAGTACTTTTGCTTGGCCTCATTAAGCTTCTCACTGAAGTAAGCGACAGGGTGGCCTTCTTGGCTTAAAACGCCTCTAATTCCAACCCCGAAATCACAAGCAACTTCAAAGCACTTGTGAAAGTCAGGTAAAGCTAGGATGAGAGCACTCGAGAGTTTCTCTTAATAGTGCTGAAAGCTATGGAGGCTGTGGGAGTCTACTTAAACTTATCCTTCTTCAAATAGTCAGTAATTGCAGACATAAGGGTGTTGAAATCTCTGATGAAACGCCGATAGAAGGACGCTAGCCCATAAAAGCTGCGTGCTTCATGCAGTGTCTGTGGTTCTGGCTAATCTTGGATGGCTCAAACCTTTACGGGATTTGCGGACAAGCCTTGTTCTGAGACGATGAATCCAAGAAACGTAACTTGACTCTGCAGGAAGGAGCACTATGGTAGGTTAAGATATAACTTCTCCTTCTGAAGGGTCAGGAGCACCTACCTAAGGTGATGCAAGTAGTCATCTCTGGATTTACTGAAAACCAGAATGTCATCAAAATAGACAACCACAAACTTTCCTAGATAAGGCTGCAACACATGTGTCATCACTCGCATGAATGTGCTCGGGGCGTTCATTAAGCCCAATGGCATAACGAGCCACTTGTATAGTCCATCTTACGTCTTGAACGTGGTCTTCCACTCATCTCCTGGCCTGATTCAAATCTGATGGTAACCACTGCGAAGATCGAGCTTGGAGAACCACTTAGATCCAGACACCAAATCAAGCATGTCTTCTAACCTAGGGATCAGGAACCGATACTTGACGGTTATCTTGTTGATGGCTTGACTGTCAACACACATTCTCCATGAGCCGTCTTTCTTCGGAGTCAAAAGGGCAGGGACAGCGCAAGGACTGAGGCTATGCTGGATGTAGCCCTTCTCAAGCAAGCCGTTAACCTGTCGATTGAGCTCTTCCCGATCTTTAGGGTTCATCCTATAGTGTGAAAGATTGGGGAGCTGTGATCCTGGAACAAAATCGATTGCATGTTGGATGTTCCTTATGGGTGGCAAGTCAGGAGGTAACTCCTCAGGTGCAACATCCTTAAACTCGTCCAAGAGTTGGGACACCTCTTTTGGAAAATTGTCAGGTATTGGTGCAGAAGGAGAAATGACCTTGGAAACGACAGCAAGGATGACATCAACTCCCTACTTTCTTCTATGAACTACTTCTCTATCAGGAGGTGAAGGTTAATAAGCTTAGAGGTGGATCCTTTCGTGGGGGCAGGACCTTTTGCTTTGTACTCAGGCTTCACAGGACGAAGTAAGATGGTCTTGCCCTCATGCTTGAAGATGTGGTTGTTTGCTTGGCCTTGGATAGTGACATCATGGTCATATAGCCACGGGCATCCTAAAAAAATGTGAGACACATCTATGGGAATCACGACACACAAGATATCTTCCTTGTAGTCACCCGAATGGAGTGGGACACGACACTGCTGGGTGATAAGCAATGAAGTGTGTTGACCCATGCAACACGGAAAGGCTTAGCAATTGGTTCCGTCTTGAGTCCAAGACGAGCGACACCTCGAGTAGAGATCACATTCCTTCACTTCCA